>NW_016821253.1:3196813-3226027 GCF_001698545.2 Rhinopithecus bieti | reverse complement strand
GGGTGGGGGTGGTGGGGTGGGAGGGCGTTGACTCTGTTTCCTGGCCCCCATTCTGACCCCAGCCCTGACTTTGAGGTTTGCTCCAGGGTGTGCTTGGAGCCTGCTTCTCCCCTGCCCTGTCCCACGCTCTTCCTCCTGGGCTGGGGGTCTCTGGTTTGTGTGGAGACAGGGGCAGTGAGGGCCGCAGGTTCGCTGACCTTGGGGGACTGTCTGGCCTGCCCCGAGACGGAGCGTGAAGCCGTTTTCCACGAGGACATTTTCCGTGGTGATTTGACGTGTCCCTTTGTATTTAACCGATTCTCTGTTGGGGACCATTGGCTTTCAATATCTTGCCCTTGTACAACACTTGAAAATCCATACCTATGCGTCTGTTCTTTCTGGGGGAGAATTGCTGGGTCATGTGGTTCTGATGCCCGCTTTACCTTCTCAGGGCGACCTCAGCGGGATCTACCCCAGGCCGTCTGCACTCTCTCCTCCCAGAGCCACCTTCTCTTCCTCTGACTGCTGCTGGCGGGCCCCCTTTCCCAACTATGCGCTCCTTCCTGCCACAAGCGGAAAGGCAGGATAATGACACGGGGAAATGGATTTGGAGTTGGGCAGACCTGAATTGGAATCCTGGCTCCATTTGAGTTGCTGTGTCCTGAGAAGTGAACTGCTCTCTGCCCCCGACATTTCTCATCAACAGAATGGAAATAACAGCTGCTTCGTGGAGTGAGGTTAGATTGGCTGAAGAATGCAAAGTACTGGCACGTAATAGAAATGGAGTACATTTTGGTTCTGTTTCCCTTTCCGCACACAGGACCCGGACTCCGGCCCTGTCTCCATGATGCCTGGCTTACGTGCAGCCATGGCTCACTCAGCCTTCTGTGCCTGTGGGCTCTCCCATTTGTGCACTGTCTGCTTCCTGGCCTGTGTCTTGGGGAGACAACCCGGGCCTCTGTAGTGCTCCCTTGTATTTTCTCAGGTGGTTTTCCCTTTTCCTTTGTCTTTCTTTCTTTTTTTTTTGAGATGTAGTCTCGCTGTGTCGCCCAGGCTGGAGTGCAGTGGCGCAGTCTTGGCTCACTGCAACCTCTGCCTCCTGAGTTTGAGTGATTCTCCTGCCTCAGCCTCCTCTGAGTAGCTGGGATTTACAGACAGCCGCCACCACACCTGGCTAATTTTTGTATTTTAGTAGAGACGGGATTTCACCACGTTGGCCAGGCTGGTCTCGAACTCCTGACCTCAAATGATCCTCCTTCCTTTGGCCTCCCAAAGTGCTGGGATTACAGATGTGAGCCTCTGTGCCCAGCAGGTTTCCCTTGTCTTTTCTCTCCTTCTTTAATTAGTGGCGCTCGGTGGTATCTGGCTCTCCTGTCCTTCTGGGCGTCCTTTGCAGCTGGGGGAGGGCATGGCGAGTTTTGGCCAGTGTGCCGGGAATGTGGCACGTCACTTCTGGTGTGAGCTCCCGAGTCCTCTTGTGCCATTGCAGGCAATGCTGAGGCAGCAGCTTCTCTCTCTGCATGGGTTGCAGAGTGAAGAGATAGGAGTGGCCTGGCCACCTGCCAGGAGGGGTGGCCGGGGAGGGAGCTGGGCCTGGTTGTTCAGAGCCCCTTGGGTGCCTCCATGTTTGTTGGCGCGGTGTCACTTGGCTGCTCGGACTGGTGCGCTGTGCTGCTGGTGTAGGGAAGGAGGCCAGCCTGGCGTGGTGGTGCTGAGAGGCGCATCTGCTGCATGGACCCTCTTAGGATGCCCCTGCCCCAGAGAGCCTCATCACTGTGATGGCAGTGGGAGCCGAGGGGTGGGGCATCTGGCCTTCCCCTGATTCCTCAAAGTGGCAAGGACTGGGACATTTCTTCTCCAAATGAGGACTGCAAAAATGGGGAAGACTAAATTGGGTTGGGGGGCATTGGAAGTGGAATAAATAAGTGAAACAAAGGCGAGTTTGCGTTCCGTGAAAGGACAGATCACCGCTAGGTATGCAGGGCTACTCCACTGCTCTGCAGCTGACAGGCATTGTCTAAAAATAGTAAGAGCACCTCCTCGAAGCTAATTCTTTCCTCCTACTCTGTGCATTTTGTTTGGGTGGTGAGAGTGGCATAGTCATTAATAAGGCAGCAAGGCAAGCCCGTTTGTCAGTGGGAAGAGCGGGGCCTCTGGACCTGCTCCTTGTTCCTGGAGCACGGAGAGCACTAATGGGCACCCGCCGGGCACAGCCCCTGCAGCGCAGAGGTTCAGCCAGCATGGCGACAGGTGCCGGCCTGGTGCAGACTCGGGAGCGCACACTTCAGTGGCTGTTCCCTGGGCAACGGAGTCGCCGCCGCCAGCTGGCTCTGCCCCCAGAGCCCATCAAAGCACACACCCTGCCAGGAGCCGGCGCAGCAGCCCGTACGGCCGTCTGTAGGCACCAATGTCGGCACGTTGGCAGTCGGGTTTCAAGGTTAAACACGAGGGAATGAACGGGATGACTAACTAGACAGAGACCGCAATCTGGGTATGTTTAGTATGCACCAGGTGGGAGGGAGTGAAGAGGGAGCACAAGAAAGGAAGCGCCGGGCTCACTGAAGCCTGTGGGGCTGTGTTTTTTGTTTGCTCCACACAGAAGGCTGGAAAGACAGATTTCCTCACGTGGTCTGAGGGTAAAAGCATGTTCAGTCCAGAGCAGCTGCTAGCCATGTCCACAGAGCTGTCCGTCTTCAGGCCTCTGTGCAAGCTGCACGGAGGGGCAGTGCCCCCACCAGATGGAGGCCCGGGGCTGCTGATGGCTGCCGACACCAACCCAGCGGGGAGCTGACTTGGCTCCTGTTGGCTGGTTCGTCCTAGAATTTTCATAAACTTATTTATTTGATCTTTGCAGGGATTCCCCCTTCACCTGATGGCTGCACCAACTGGCTCTCATCAGTGAACGTTTTTGTAGCATTGAATATAAAATTCTCATTTCCACATACGCGGTGTCCCTTTTAAAGCATCCTGGCGTTTGAACTTGGTATTTCTACCTAACACTCAGTTCCATTCATGTGAGCCCCTCCAGTGCCAAAAAGGGTCACTACCAGCCGGGCGCGGTGGCTCCCGCCTGTAATCCCAGCACTTCGGGAGGCCAAGGCAGGCAGATCACGAGGTCAGGAGATCGAGACCATCCTGGCTAACACAGTGAAACCCCGTCTCTACTAAAAAAATACAAAAAAACTAGCCGGGCGTGGTGGCGGCGCCTGCGGTCCCAGCTACTCAGGAGGCTGAGGCAGAATGGTGTGAACCCGAGAGGCGGAGCTTGCAGTGAGCTGAGATCGCGCCACTGCACTCCAGCCCAGGCAACAGAGAGAGACTCTGTCTCAAAAAAAGAAAAAAAGAAAAAAAAAGGGTCTCTACCATCCTGCAGAAACTTTGGTTTTAATCTCTCATTTTTTGAAAACTATTTTTTGTTTCTGTTTTTCCTATCTGATCTATCTATAGGAATTTGAAATAAACACAGTTACATTTGAAAAGATATGGAAAATTCAAATAATGTATTTCAGAATCAAGTTTCAACATAAAATTTTAATTTGGGATGGTTGGACAGGTAAAAATAAGAATATTCAGCATTGCTTGTTGTAATGTAATGAATGTCAAGCTGTTTTCGCCTTGACCGTCTGAAGGGAGCTGGTTAGGACCTACTGAGCCCTTCCAGGCCCGTGTTCCTGTATACATGGGTGTTGCTCATGAGTGTCGTGTGATAATAGTGACTTTCTGGAGCTGCTGACTACATTTCCAGATTTTCTCTCAATTTTTTCCTCTCACCACTCCAATCGCTCTCTTCTCTGTGCCTTTTTCCATCGTTTTGCTTTGCTTTACCTTTTCATGAAACAGATGTCAGTATTCCCAGGCACCTAATCCCTGGATCTGTTTACCTTTCATAATGAAGACTTCCGTCTTTTGAGAAGTGCTCACTAACTCGCCCTACGTTCTTGGGAAACGTGCACTCTCGCTGGATTTCTATAAACAAATCTCCAGCCTTCCTGGAGGGACACCGAGAAGCAGGGCAGGTCCCGGCCACCACAACCAGAGGGCACTGTTGGGCCCAGAAGAGAAATCTGACTTCCCTGATTTTCAAGTTGTTGAGTGGATGTTTGTATTCACTCAACAGTGGGAGCCAGACCTTGAGTACAGAAAGACAGGCAGTGTGGCGTACATTCCAGCCACGAAGGCAAGGACAGGGTGCTGTGCCCAGGGAACATGGCTTTATGTGGGATGGGGGTGGGTATGGTGCTTGGGTTCTCCCGGAGGCCCACGTAGAGACAGCACCCCAAGCTGGAGGCCGGGACAGAGGGTGAGACACCAGAAGGAGGGAGATCAAGGGGAGGAAGAGCGTCCAGCAGCGGCAGCCGCACAGGCGGCACCTGGAAGTGACCACAGGAGGAGGCGTGGGTGGCACTGGCTCCTCGTGCTCAGACCTCCAGCCTGGGCGTGCAGCTTCTCATGTCCGGGAGCTGAGAGGAGCTGCCTCTCCTTGAGTGCCCTGCAAGGCACAGCTTTCAGTGTGGCACTGGCCATGTCCCCCTGGGTGCCACCACCTCTAGGAGCCACATCGTGGAAGCCATACCAGTGACCTCTCATGGAAGTGAAGGAAAGAGTTTCCCCTGAACAAAACAGTCTGCTGATGTTAAAATCAGAGCGGATACTTGCAGCTGACTTAGACAAGGCAACCTCATTTGCTCGCAGCCTTGAGCCCTTCCCGTCTGCAGGCATGGTCAGGGTTGTCAGCAAGTTGGCCAGAGCCCCTCTTCCCCTGGAGCAGGTTAGATTCAAGTTGGGGGAGACAAGCAGGGAGGCAGGGCCAGTCTGCCCAGGGCCGTTCACCTGCGGCCCACCCTGTTCCTCATGCCAGGGTGTGGCTCATGTGTGAAGTCTGAGATGCCACCTCGAGGCACCTGGAGGATGAGAACGAGGCTGGGCGAGGAGTTGGGAGACCGGGTCCGAGTTCCTAGGCCGGGCGAGGAATTGAGAGACCGGGTCCGAGTTCCTCTGTGTTTGTGAGGGAGCGTGGAGCCTCCTTGAGGTTTTGTCGACTTGTTTGCAACTGTGGGTAACCACCAAGGTGCTTTGCAACCTGTGAGGCTCTGGACTCAGGTTTAAAGGGGTTACGCAGAGCGGTCAGTGTGGAAGGAAGAAAATTTTGGAATTACTGCTGCATCTCCCCTTTTCCCTCAGTTAAAGAATCAGAAAGGCATAAACCACAACGCATCCCTTTCCTCTTCTAAGGTGATTACAAGAAAATGGTGAACCAGAATGGGCTCCATAGAAATCATACAAATACATAAAAGTAGAAAGATAAATAGTAACATTTATTTTTCTTTTATCTGTCCTTACAAAAAGCTACTTGCAAAACTGCAGCTGGTAGACTCCAGGCTGCGCTATGGTGACTAGTAAGAGGATGAGGTCCTGTGGCTTCTTTTTAGTCCAAGACATGGATATAAGTGAGAGGTGTTTGATTGCAGTGAGTCGTATGGTGTGTGACGGAACGCACCTAAACTCCCAGAGTGTGTATAACATCGCATCCTAGTGCTGGTTCACCTCACAGCTCTGCGCATCGGGTCAGCAGAGCAGCCTCCTGCAGTCGCACAGATGAGCAGGCCGCTGTCCCGACCCTCGTGCCTGGGTGTTCACCATTCCGCACCTTCTTTAAACTCGCTTCTGTTGAGTGTCTACCTTATCTCCTGGGCTGTGTGATATGTGCATTCATTTCCACCTCATTTAATATTTTAAAAATCCCCAGAAGAGAAGCATTGATATCTGTCTACATTTTGCAGTTAGGGAGACTGAGGCTTAGGGACTGTAAGCAACACCTTGCCCAGGATCCCAGCCGGCAGACCACAAGCGGGGACTCCGACCTTGCCTGCTGGGATGTCCATTTGGCCCTGCATCCCTGTATCCCACGCTCCCTTGTTGGGCTCAAGGTGACAGACTATTCCCACCTCTTGCCAGTATTTACTGACAAATACGTTTTTACAGATAAATTGATTGAATATTTTATAAGAGCGCATTTTGATATTTCAGTCTGGGAAAAAATATTGGAAACCTAAATACATCAGTCAGAAGATCATCAGATTTCCAAAGAATGAAGGGATGAAGATTTTTTGGAGTAAGGGGTGTTAATTAATTTCTGACATGATCGTTGCCAGGTGTATAATGCTGATTTATAAAAACTACCTCCTAAGGTGCTTATTTAATTTTTTTAGGAAGATTCTTGGTAAATTGTGATAGTCTTTTGTTGCCTGCTCATAATCCGGCTTTTATTTCTTTGAACATTGCGATTCTAGTATCTGAAGTCATTGGAATGTTAATTTGCTCTGTCCTCTGGGCCTGCCCTCATTCAGGCCACTGTCTTCATGGGTTTGTCCTGGGTCACAGGCTCCTATCAGGCTGCTGTAAGTCCATGGGGCCTCCAAGGTGCTGGCCTGTGGGTGCATTCCTCCAGAGACGATTCTCATTTGTTTCGGAAAATGTCCAGGGTGGCCCAAAACCCAGGACTTCTTTAAGTTAGATTCTTGGCTTAAGATTTCGTGGACCACACCAGTAAATTCAAACTCAAACTTTTGTAAGGATCAATGCAGTTTTCAGGTTCTCAACGTAGACTCTATTTTTTATAAGAGCCATAGCTGAGATAAACACGTGTTTTTTGTTTTGGTTTTGTTTTGACATTTTTCTATGCATGCCAGCTGGAGAATAATGTTTTCTAGCTCATTCCTGTAATGAGGATGTGGGTTTTAAGGAGCCTGGGTTTTTGCAGAGGTCCTAGTATCCCCTCTTTACCTTTTGTGGACCAAAAGCTTACTTTCCTGTGCTGTATGTGGCCTTTAGGTTTCTAACAGAGGCCAAGGTTGAAGGGTAACCATGGTTTATCATTTTGTTTTCAACAACAGCTTTACTGTTTGCTCTGAGTCATATTCTTCACTTCCCTGAAAGCATAGCTATGCCTTTAAAAATATATCTAAGTATTTTAGAGAGCCATTTTTTTTTTTCAGAATTAGCTGTATTGCTAGAATCCAAAGTCCTAGAATCTATTGATACATGAAAGAGAATGTGAATAAAGATACTGTAAGGTAAAATAATCCTAAACCGGCCGGGCGCGGTGGCTCAAGCCTGTAATCCCAACACTTTGGGAGGCCGAGATGGGCGGATCACGAGGTCAGGAGATCGAGACCATCCTGGCTAACACGGTGAAACCCCGTCTTTACTAAAAAAAATACAAAAAACTAGCCGGGCGAGGTGGCGGGCGCCTGTAGTCCCAGCTACTCGGGAGGCTGAGGCAGGAGAATGGCGTGAACCCGGGAGGCGGAGCTTGCAGTGAGCTGAGATCCGGCCACTGCACTCCAGCCTGGGAGACAGAGCGAGACTCCGTCTCAAAAAAAAAAAAAAATCCTAAACCTTTACTTCCATCCCTGGGCTTCCCATAACAATATCACACTGCCTGGTAGCTGTTTTCGCCTAGATAGCTCTGACATCTCAAAAGCAGCACAGTCTAAACTGTGTTCTCTGAATTGCTCATGTCAGTGGATGATGTCGCCAGTGGTGTAGATTCTAGGAGACTTAGTCAGTCAGGGTCAAGAAACCACTCTAGATACAGGCGCACCTCATCTTATTGGACTGGGCTTTATTGTGCTGCGCAGACGTTGTATCTTTTGCAAATGGACGGCTTGTGGCAATCCTGTGTCCATCAAGTCTATTGGCCCCATTTTTTCAATTACATGTGCCAACTTTCAACAGCACGTCCCACTCTGTGGCACATTTTGGTAATCTCACAATATTTCACATTTTTCATCGTTATTGTATCTGTTGTGATGCTCTGTGGTCAGTGGTCTTTGATGTTCCTGTTGTAATTGTTTGGGGGCTCCACGAGCCACGCCCATGTAAGATGGCAAAGTGAATCTGTGTGTGTTTTGAGTGCTCCATCAACTGGCAGTTTCCCCATGTCTCTCCTTTTCCTCAGGCCTCTCTATTCCCTGAGAACAATGATATTGAAGTCAGGCCAGTTAATAACCCTGTAATGGCCTCTAAGTGTACAATGAAAGGAACATCTCTCACTTTAAATCAAAAGCTAGAAATGATTAAGCTTAGTGAGGAAGCCAAGCCTCAGCCAAAAGCTGAAGTAGACCAAAATCTGGGCCTTGCACACCAGTTGGCCAAGTTGTGAATGCAAAGGGAAAGTTCTTGAAGGAAATTAAAAGTGCTGCTCCAATGAACACACAAATGATAAGAAAGCCAAACAGCCTTATTGCTGATAATGGAGAAAGTTTCAGTGGTCTGGATAGACGATCCAAACATGCACAACATTCTTTTAAGCCAAAGCCTAATCCAGAGCAAGACCCCAACTCTCTTTATTCCATGAAGGCTGAGAGGAGTGAGAAAGCTGCAGAAGAAAAGTTGGGAGCTAGCAGAGGTTGATTCCTGAGGTTGGAGGAAAGAAGCCATCTCCATAGCATAAGAGCGCAAAGTGGAGCAGCAAGTTCTCCAGAAGATCTGCCTAAGATCATTGATGAAGGGGGAACACTTCAGAACACTAAATGACAGATATTCAATGTCAATGAAATGCCTTATATTCGAAGAGTATAAGCCATCCAGGACTTTCATAGCAAAAGAGAAGTCAAAGCTTGGCTTCAAAGCTTTAATGGACAGGCTGACTCTCATTAGGGGCTAATGGAGTTGTTGACTTTTAAGTTGAAGCCAATGCTCATTTACCATTCTGAAAAAACCTAGGCCTCTCAAGAATGATGCTACATCTACTCTGCCTATTCTCTATAAATGGAACAACAAAGCCTGGATGACAGCACATCTGTTCCTAGCATGGTTTAGTGAATATTTTAAGCCCCCTGTTGACACCTACTGTTCAGAGACAGATTCTTTTGAAAATTACTGTCCATTGGCAATGCACCTCGTCACCCAAGAGCTCTGAAGGGGTGGTACCAAGGAGCCGAATGTTGTTTTCATGCCTGCTAGCACAGGATTCATTTTGCAACCCATGGGTCAAGGAGTAATTTCCACTTTCAAGTCTTATTATTTAAGAAATACATGTCTTTTTTTTTTTTTTTTTTTTTTAGCACACCAACATGGCATAAGTATACATATGTAACAAACCTGCACGTTATGCACATGTACCCTAGAACTTAAAGTATAATAAAAAAAAAGAAATACATGTCTTAAGGCTGTTGTTGCCACTGACAGTGATTCCTCTGATGGGTCTTGGCATAGTAAATTGAAAACCTAGAAGGGATTCACCATTCTAGATGCCATTAAGAACATTTGTGATTCCCAGGAGGTGGTCAAAATACTGAGATTAATAGGAAGTTAATGGGGGAAGTTGACTCTGGCCCTTGTGGATGACTTTGAGGGGTTCAAGACTTCCATGGAGAAAGTCACTGCAGTTGTGGTAGAAATAGCAAGAGAACTAGAATTAGAAGTGGAGCCTGAAGATGGGACTGAATTGCTACAATCTCACCATCAATCTTGAATGGATGAGGAGTTGCTTCTCAAGGATGAGCAAAGCAAGGATGAGCAAAGCAAGTGGTTTCTTGAGATGGAATCTACTCCTGGTGAAGATGCCGTGATGAACACTGTTGAAATGATAACATAGGATTTAGAATATTATGTAAGCCTGGTTGATAAAGCAGTGTTAGGGTTTGAAAGGACTGACTCCAATTTTGAAAGAAGTTCTGCTGTGCATGAAGTGCTGTCCAATAGCATCACGTGCTGGAGAAATCTTTCCTGAAAGGAAGAGTCAATAGATGCAGAAAACTTCATTTTTGTCTGAGAAACTGCCATTGCCACTCCATCCTTCAGTAGCTGCCACCTGATCAGTCAGCTGCCATCAACATTGAGGCAAAACCCTCCGCCAGCAAAAAGATGACAACTCTCTGAAGGGTCAGGTGATTGTTAGTCTTCTTTAGTAATAAAGTATTTTAAAATCAAGATATTCCCAATAGTTTTTTAGACATAATGTTTTTGGACACTTACTCGATTGCATTATAGTGTCAGTGTAACTTTTACATGCACTGGGAAACCAAAAAATTCATGTGACTCTCTTTTTGCAATATTAATGTTATCGTGGTGGTCTAGAACCAAACCTGTACTAAGTGTGCCTGTGTTCCAGAAAGCGGGGATTTCATCCAGGGAGGAAACACAGATCTTAGTTACCATGGGAAGCAGCTACCACCCCCGCGTGGAGACGCAAAAGGAAAAGGTAATAAACCTAGAGCGTGGAGGAGGTACCCCGCAGAGCACACACTGGCACACGCCGACACACACCAGGCCCTCTGCGGGAGCCCTGGCATCTGCAGGGCAGGTCTTCTGAGAGCCTCTTTGGAACTGAGACCCTGTGGCGAGCATCCATGTGGGCACAGATGGGCTTGCACTCTGCTCAGCCTGAGCCCCGACATCCCCTCTTGTTTCGCCCCTGCTCTGTGCTTTCCAAGTCCTTGTTATAAGGGCAAAATGGAGGCTACTGCCTCTAAATCAATACAGACCCATATCTCTGCCCATCTGGACAATGTGGACGGCCAAGTGTCCTGCTCAGAATTTTGCCTCCTGGTATGATTTCTCTTTACCAGTTGTTGTCAGAGACACTTCTTCATGGAGCACTTCCCATTGCTGCAGCTCATGAGGCAGCGCTGTGTGCAAGCCAAGGGTCGGTGCTCCCGAGCTGAGGGCTGATGCTCCTCTTCATTCGCGGTGCTTGGGAGCTTCCCAGGAGAACAGAGGCAATGCAGTGGCGCCAAGGCAGGGGGAGCTGCTGCCCCTAGTTATGCCACCTGCCTGTGCCTCAGGACCTGCTTGAACACAATTTTGTTTGGAAGAAGTGAGATTTCCACGCAGTGACTGAGTGCGATGATTGAGTGTGATGATTGAGTATGACTGCTGCTTCTGCCTGCGCTTAGAGCTTGATGATCAGACCACATGCGTTTTGTGGTGTGCAGTGCTCAGTGCATGCCCACATGATGGAGTGGGTAGGGAAGCCAGGAGCTGTGTCCGGACAGGAGAGAAGTTACATGCGGAAGGGACACTGTTTGCCTCCCACACCTCACTAGCTGGCCTGTGATTCTCCCATGGGCCCCCCAGAGGCCCCACACAGCATGCTTGTTCACCCCGACACTGGGAGCCAGTGGCCATGCAGGTCTTCACAGCCCGCCGTATGACATAGGTAGGCTTTATGTCGTATGTTACCTCCCAGGTTCAAAAAGCCCCACCAAAGTCGGCCTCATGGTGGTGAAGATGCCCCCACCTGCTCCATATCACCAGACCTTGAGACCTCCCTAAGCCAAGGGGAGCCGGCTTACTTCCCACCTCTGTGCACCTGTGTTGTTCAGGCATCTGAGGTGCCCGATGCTTCCTGGTCGACAGGCCCCAAGCGCGTGCTGTCCTCAGTGTGCTTTCTGTCCCTGTGATTGAGGTCTTTGTGGATGAGGTCAGGCTGTATTGGTCTGGGCAGGAAGTGGAAACAGCAGGTTAAGCAGGGAAGTTCAGTGTAAAGAAGCGCTAAGTGTGGTAGAAGAGTCACAGGCGTCAGATATTAAGAAACTCCCTCAGGTCACCCTGGACTGAGCAAGAACAGCTCAGGAAGGAAGATCTTGGCGGGGCGCAGACCTCAGCCCACTGTGCAGCAGAGGTGGCTGCTTTGGCCAGGCTGGAGCTGGTCCACAGTCGCTGGATTGGCAGGAGGCTGCCCTCTGGGTTGCAGGTGGGGAGTAGGCAGTCACAGCTGACAGCATGCTGTGCCCCGCGAGTACAGAGGGTGCAGGAACCCTCTGGGCTATAGGCAGGGTACACATAGGCCCCACAGGTGCCTTCAGAGGGAACCAGGACGCTGGCATGGGCTCCAGGCCTTCCGGAGCTGGTGTGGGCAGGAAGTCTTGGGGTGCCAGTCTCTGGATTGAGAGGCTCGTGGAAAGGTTATCACCAGGCTGAGGTGACAGGGTCACAGAAGGACCAAGGGCCCAGTGTTGGGGCCACGCTTCCCTGCACACACTCACAACCACTCCAGGACTATGGCGTGGAAGGCCCTGCCTCCTGCAGTCTCCCTCCAGGGCCTTTGGCTGAGAACAGGGGCTCATCTCCAAGGAGAGCAGCCGAACAGTCTGTGTGCTACACAGGGCACGGTCTGCAGGGCGCCTTCAGCACCTGAGGCAGCAAGTGGGTCATTGGCACGGGTGGATGGAGCCAGCCGATTTCTTCCTTAAAGGGCCAGAGAGTAAATATTTTAGGCTTTGTAGGCCATTCGGTCTGTGTCTTATAGTCTTCTCTGTGTCCTTTGATGTCTCTTTAAAAATGCGGAACCACTCTTAGCTCATGGGGTGCAGGCCAGATGTGCCTGATGGGTACAGCATGTTGGCCCCAGGCCTGAGTCTTGATGTAGGTCTGCAGCAGGACGTGATCAGGTACTGCTGGCCTTGCCAGGTGACAGCGAATGGCTTCTGGTGGCCCTTCAGATTGGTGGTGTAGACCGAATTGCTAGATCAATCTTTACATCAGAAGCCAGGGCCTGCATTCTTGTGTAGACATGCTCTGTGACAGCAGCATATCTGAAATGGCTGCACTGGGGTTGCCCACCTGATTAAGTTTATGATCGTGCACTGTCATTCTCCAAGAACCCTCTGCCGCTATGCAGGCCAAACAGCTGGGTTTAGTGGGGTTTGGTCAACGGCAGCACCCAGCATCTTTCCCAACCTCCATGGTGGTTCTAACTCTCCATCCCACCAATGCTGCAGTGTTGCTTTTGGTTGACTATTTTCATAGGTGAGGGGATGTCCCGGGGCGTCCCTCTGGTCCTTCCTGTCATCACTGGCTCTGTAGCCATGGAGTGGGTGCTGTGTCGTCGTCCTGCCAATGCCAGGTCTGTCTATTCCAATGCACATGCAGGGATTGGAGAAATAACCACAGGTTGGATACACTGACCCCACTGGGTTCTCTGAGGTGGACTTGGGCCACAGCCTCCGGGTCTCTGCTTGGCCGTAGACCCTGTGATGTGTTGGGTCCAGCAGAACTGGCATTGATTCAGGGTCTGGGGGTAGTTCCCTCTCTCCATGGTCACTCTCCTATAAAATAGCCATGGGTCCTTCCCCAAGGGGACCTGGGTTCCCCTAAACCGAGGGGCCATAGGCCTGTGAGCTGGCTTAGGTGAAGAGCTGAGAGAGGCCGCGCCTCTGCACTGTGGTCATCAGGCCAGCTTTCTGTCTCTGCCCTGAGCCTTTCTGGCATGTGGAGTTGGGGCTGAGCAGCCTGCCTGTCTTTTTCTCTCTTGGCCTCTGCTGCAGCTCCATCTGGTCTAGACTGCTCTGATTGGCATCTCATGCCTGCGCCCACTGGATCTCTGGAGCTCACGGCCGGCGAGCCCCTGACACCCCCACTTCTCAGCACCCTCTTCCTGTTGGGGCAGCAGCCTGTTGTGATGCTGGCACCACCTCCTGCTGCCTCCTGGCCAGCAGAGCTTGTCAGAGGCGCGGGTGCCCCTCATGAATGCCTGGAGGATAAGAGACCTGGTGTCATCCTTGTCTTGCTCATCAGCCTTGCCGCCTTCTGCAGTCAGTCTCTGCCCCTGCACACTCAGGCGCTGCAATCTGTACATGGTGCCATCCCTAAGGCATTTAAAAGGCCATCGAGAAAGGTATTTTTTAGGCCCAGATCTTCAGGCATCCTGTCGTGCATCCCGAGGCATACCTGCATCAGGTGAGCACCCAGTGAGGCTGTTGTTTGTCCTCATCCATCCTGCTCAGCTCCTGCCAGACTCAGAGATGGCTGCAGGCTCTAAAAATAGCCCCATCTTAATGTACTGCTTATGCAGCCGTGGAAGCCTCCTCCTCCTCCAGCTGGGGATCAGATTATGTCCCCCAGGCAGGGCATTGTTCACCCTTTAGCCAGGCTGACTGGAGCTACTATTCATGCTCACAAAGGCTCTAATCTCCTTTGAATTCCTGTAAGCCTTTTGCCTGGTAATCCCTTCCAGCAGGCAGCACAGGCGGTCACGAATATGCCTGCCTCCCTTCATTTTGCCCTGATTATCTCTTTATCTCTTTAAGGGTCTTTAGCTTTTGTGTTAACATGTAAAAAGTAGGTAGTGGCATCAAATTGGCTTTAAAGACACAACTTGGAATTTTCTCTTTCAAAGCAGGGGGCTGTTATGGGAGTCAGGAGGCTCCATTCATTCTGGACATCAGTGCTAATGAGCTGTTTGAACTTGGAAAAGTCAGTGGCTTCACTGGGCCTCAGTTTCCTCATTTGTGAAATGAGGGGGCTGTGTTCATTCAGCATGATATCGGAGTTCCCTTCCAGCCCAGGTATCCTGTGGTTCTCTGACTTCTGTCGGCACAGACGTGGTGTCTGTGGGCAGTGCTGCTGTGGTTTGTGCCATAGGCCTGGTTTTATGTGGCAGCCTTAAGCCCTGCCCTCTGCTGGCTCCTAGTCATTGTGATATTAATTCAGCACAGGAAGTTACATTTTCAGGACCCCAGTTCGGGAGTGTGTGAAAAACATAGATAAAAGATTAAATGCCTCCCTGCTTATTAACAGCATTTTCCTTCTAAGGATCAGGTTTTCCTTCTTAAAAGCTCCTTAGTTTCTTTGATAGCTGCTGGGTGTGTGTTGAACACTCTTTTGGGATCCAAACAGCTACAGAAATCCTCAGAGTTTCAGAGCCGATGAGTGTGTCTCCGTGGGTGCTTCTTCCTTAGTGCTGTTTACCTTCCATTTCATCTGCCTCTGAGGATATGGAGAGTTTCTGGAGGTACGAATGCCTACCATATTTCCTGAACCCCAAGCACACTCCTTATTCAGCAACGTGTGCAGCTCTGTTCATTTCTTTGGGTGGCAATACCAGAGGCACCTCCTGCCTGCACACACCTCTAATGTTCTCTAATCTTCCTCGGGGTGATTTCTGGTCTTCACATACACTAAGGGACTTTGAACTCATCTTGTATCCACCAGATTTTCAGACTAAATTCTAGAAGGGCAATTTTATAATCTTTTGGAAATCTAAGTAAATTTTTCATACACTGGAAATTTCATTAATTTTATTTTCCTTTTATTTACCAATTTTTAGAAAAATGCATTGAGGCCAGGTACGGTGGCTCAAGCCTGTAATCCCAGCACTTTGGGAGGCCGAGGCGGTGGATTACGAGGTCAGGAGTTCGAGACCAGCCTGACCAACATGGTGAAACCCCGTCTCTACTAAAAATACAAAAATTAGCCAGGCATGGTGGTGACACCTGTAATCCCAGCTACTCAGGAGGCTGAGGCAGGAGGATCGCTTGAACCCAGGAGACGGAGGTTGCAGTGAGCCGAGATGGCGGCACTGCGCTCCAGCCTGGGTGACAGAGTGAGACTCCATCTCAAAAAAAAAAAAAGAGAAGAAAAGTGCATTGGTTCCGTAGTGTTTTGCAAAGGAACGGGGTGAGGTTGTCTTCGTGTGTCACATGAACTGGCACGTGGCTAACACAGTTGATGCTTCCACCCACTGCAATTCCCTTTTTTGATCTGTCCTGCCCCAAGGAAGCCTCCTCTGGCCCCTGCCTTTGACACTTCCCTAGCAGTTCTGGGAGCTTCCTTATTTGCCGGACACAGGAAAGCCTTTGTTTATCCAGTTCTTCTGGAGCATGGCAAGCTGAAGATGATTAGGACATTCGTTACAATATGGAAGCAGCCTGGGTATGCATCAAGGCTAATGAGCCGGATGAACGGATAAAGACACGTGGTACAAATGGAGCACTGCTCAGCCCTAAGAAGGAAGGAAATCCTGCCATTTGCAGCAATACGGATGAACCTAGAGGTCTTCAGTGAAATAAGCCCAGCACAGAGTCAGACACCATGCAATCTCACTGATAAGCAGAATCTAAAAATACTGAAGTCACAGAAGCAGTGTAGAAAGTGAGACCAGAGGCTGGCAGGAGGGCAGATGGGGAAAAGGGAGATGTTGGTGAAAGGATACAAAGTTTCAGTTAGGTGGAGAAATTAGTTCTAGATATTGGATGTCTTGGTGACTACAGTTAGTAACAATGTATCATGGTAACTGAAGTTATTAGCAATGTATCATATACTTGAAAATTGTTAAGGGAGTAGATTTCAAGTGTCTTCACAACAAAAAATAAGTATATAAGGTAATGCAAATATGAATTGGCTTGACTTAGCCATTCTACAGTGTATACACATATCAGAACATTATGTTGTATACTATAAATATATGCATTTTTAAATTTGTCAAATAATAAAAAAGTTCATGGTGCTGCAGCATCATTTGTTGGGACACAGAGCCATCTGGAAATACTGGGTTCCATGCCTCTGTGTGCTATTATCGGAGCAAGGAAACTGACAGAGGAACTGGGTCCAGCACTGTGCTGCTTCCTGGGGAAGGCACTGGCGGCACCGTGCTGCTTCCTGGGGAAGGCGCTGGCCACGCTGTGCTACATGCTCTTGCTGCATGAACCCGGCACACCTGGGTGGTGTGATGTGACGTGGATAGGAGATCCTGGGCCCACTCCTGCTTGTTGCATAGTGCGGTTCTGTGGCTTCTCTGATTATGTGCTGTTTGTGGTGGTGGGGCCGTTGCGGGGTGGTGTCTGGTCAGGGCATCAGGGTGCTAGCTTTGTTTTTGCAGCCAAGAAAGGCAAACTCATACTTGGGATAAGTATTGGATGAACCCCTTCCCGTTCTCAGGATGGAAGGGGCTCTAGGCATCACCTTGCCGCATGCAACACCATGAGTCTGCAGTTTCTCAGTCTTTTTCCTTCCAGGCTTCTAACCAGTCACCAGGCAGTTGGCCATGCCCTTGAGCACGGGCCACTTTTTGCCCGCTGCGGGGATGGCCAGAGCAGTGCTGGGATCCCTACCTCATGATCGCCTTTCTTCACAATCACCTTTCCCTCTATGCTCTTCCAGCCCTCTCCTGAGTGTAGCCATCTGACAGCACCTGCCCATGTTTGGCTTATGCCCTCTCCTGAACTCATTGATCTGTAAAGCAGCTCAGGTCTCTTCTTCTTCTTCAGCTAAAAGTACAGGACTCCCACATGGCCACAGGCATGAGTGCAGGGAGGGTCCAGGGCTGGGAGGTCATGTATGGTTTGGGCACCTACCATGCAGTTTTCTGGTGCCCTCTGGTCCTGCCTGACTCTGTCCTGTGTGGGCCGTCTCTACTTTGTAGTAAATCACTGCTGGCCCTGCCCAACCCTGTGACCTCGTGGGTATGACTGAGCTCTTCTCATGAGTGACACGTGGCACTTGGTGCCCCATGGTCAGGAGCTCCGTTATCAGGACCCAGAAGCATGGTCAGAGCTGTTTATCAAAGATGTGGTTCTGTGCTACAGATGGCATGGCTTGCTCCAGAACCCCAGGATCACATGGTGACTCCACCCGGGCTCTCCACACTGCATGCTTTCTATCACTGACAACATGCTTTCTACCACCGACAGCTTCCACACCAGCAGGTCTACTAGGCGTCCCCAGAGGCGGGGCTGCCTCTCGCCAGCCTTATCTTGCTGCAGTGCCCTCTTGACCTAAGCTGGCAGCTTTACATGCTACCCCAGCATCTGGGCTGGCCCAGCCTTCCTAGGTGTGTAATGTGTCACCTCTAGAATGAAGAGGCCTGCCAGGCATTGCAGCGTCATTTCTGCTTTTGCTCTGGAGGGGAAGTCCTGGTGTCCTCAGCAGAAGTAACAGGTCCTGGAATCACCATAGCTTGTGTCTCCTGCCGTCTTGCCAAGGTCTTCTGCATGCTCCTCCTACCTCGTCACCTTGATGTCATGAATTCAGTGGGTCCGTGTGATGTTCTGTGGGCTGCCCAGACCTCTTTGAACTATATTATGGTAGAAAATGGGAGACCAGCACAGCTCTGTGGCAAGAGTGTATACTGTTTTCCTTTGCTTGTGATTGTAGATGGTTTTCTCATCTTCTTTCTTCATTGGGATAGGACAGGATGTATTTGGTGGTCCGTGTGCACACATTGTGTGTCTGAGGGCCTGGGAATCTGCTCTAACAAGACTCCATGGCTGGCACTGTGGATCTGAGCAGACTCCTGCTTTGCTGAGCTTAGAGTCGTCCACAGTCATTCTCGAGGGCCCATTGGCTTTCTGCAAAAGCCAATGGTGAATTCTGCAAAGCCACACCCACTTCGTATCCTCGATCCTTAAAGTAGGCACAGATCTCTACCACTCTTTGATGGGATGGGGAGCGCAGTTTCAGAGGCTTGTATGTGACCTTCCCATTAACTCCACAGGCCACAGACCCAATATGGACATTTCACAAACTGCCCAGTATGTCAATCCTATTTGACCTTAACAGACCCTGGAATTGCCCACTGGGTGTATCCACAGACCCAAAGGATCTGCGGTAAGCCAGGCTTTGCCTAGGACTTTACTTATTACCCGGGGTCCCCATGCCCCACTCGGGCCGGAGGACAGTGGGACACTTAGGGTTTCTGGGCCTCTGTGCGTGTCTTTGTGTTCAGCAGACCTGGAAATGTGTGGGGATTACCCTTTGCCCAGGGAATGGCATTCAGGAAATGGCAGTGGGTCCCTTTGGGTACAGACTGGGGTAATCATTGCAGTGTACACCTGCCCTAGGGTTGCAGGTTCCTAACTCGTGGGGAATCAGACCATCTTTATAGTCAGTGAGTTCCAGCTCTGAAGCTGGCTCAAATCTGGAGCTGGGTAAGGGATCTTGACTGTGAGTGGGGTGACTTCCGTCAGCCTTCCGCTCATTCTTGTTTTCTTTTTAATATGTATGTGTGCTATGTATGTTTGCATGCATGTGTGCATGTGTCAGGCAAGCAGTACTCTCCTTGCATGCCTGTCTGTTTCGCCCCTAGGAATACCATCTCTATTAACTGTCTCCACAGCCCTCTGCCAGTTGAGCTTCCTTGGCCGGCACTCTGGTCTCGTTGGTCATTATGATAATCGCTACCCCCTGACTTCTGGCAGTTACATCCTGTCACCCGACCACAATTACTTGGGGCTGGGTTTCACTGCCCAAGTCAGAAAGCAGCCACAAGGCTTATTATTAACAAGCCAAGCTTTGTGACAGCTTCTTCTAGGAGTGGAATTATTGGGTCATCTGGTAAGTGAATGTTCAACTACAGAAGTGTTTTCCAAAATGTGTGTACTGTTTTACACTCTTTTTCACAATCTGTGAGAGATCCAGTTACTGTACATCTTTGCCAATACTTGCTACTGTTGGTCTTTTTTAAATGAAAATTCACCATTCTAGTAAGATGTGTGGTGAATCTCATTTGGTTTTACTTTGCCTTCTTCCAATTATTAATCTTGCTGAGCATCTTTTCTAGTGCTTGTTGAACACTCATATGTTTTCTTTTGTGAAGTGTCTGATTTGGTGTTAGGTACATTAAAAAAAACTAAGGATTGTTTCATTATTAAGCTGTAGGAGCTCTTTATATATATTCTGGATACAGGCCCTTTGTCAGATGTATATATTATGAATATCTTCCCCCCCGGTCTGTCTTCCTTCCTTCCTTCTTTTTTTTTTTTTTTTTTTTGGTTTTGGTTTTGGTTTTTGTTTTTGATGGAGTCTCGCTCTGTTGTCCAGGCTGTAGTGCAGTGGCACGATCTCGGCTCACTGCAACCTCCACCTCCCAGATTCAAGCAATTCTCTTGCCTCAGCCTCCCGAGTAGCTGGGATTATAGGTGCCCACCACCATGTCCAGCTAATTTTTGTGTTTTTGGTAGAGACGGGGTTTCACTATGTTGGCCAGGCTGCTCTCAATCTCCTGACCTCATGATCTGCCTACCTTGGCCTCCCAAAGTGCTGGGATTACAGGCGTGAGCCACCACGCCTGGCCAGTGCTTCATTTCTTTAATAGTGTCTTTCTAACAGCAGAGTTTTTAATTTTGATTTTAAAGAATTTATAAATGTTGATGAAGTCCAATTAATAGGGTCTTTTGGTGAATAGAAGTCCTTAATTTTAATAGATTCTATGTTATTGTCTTTTTCTGTATGATCCAGCTTTTTTTCCCCTGCCATTTAAGAAATCTTTGCTTGTTCCAAGGTTGAGAAGATATTCTATGTATTCTAGAAAAGATTTGTATTATTTTATCTTTACATCTTTATCATCAGTCTATCTGGAATTGGTTTTTGAGTATGTGATGAGGTAGGATACAAGTTTGTTTTCTTTCCTATGGATATACAATTGATCCAGCATCATTTATTGAAAAGACCATCCTTTCTCCACTCTGAGTGTTATTTTTGTAGTAAATCAAGTGACCATCTTTCTAAGGGTCTGTTTCTTTCCAGCTTCCAAAACTTCATTGCTCTTCTTATCCTTGTGGGTTTATGTTTTAAAAGAAAATAGAAACAAAACCCCTCTTTGTTACAACATTAGAAAGGTTTCAGAATGAAAGTTCTCAGAATGAAAGATTTCAGAGTGAAAGTTGAAGTG
Organism: Rhinopithecus bieti; assembly: GCF_001698545.2. NCBI lineage: Eukaryota > Metazoa > Chordata > Mammalia > Primates > Cercopithecidae > Rhinopithecus > Rhinopithecus bieti. Next base: position 3,205,653 of record NW_016821253.1, on the reverse strand, counting down.
AGTGTAGATTCTCTTAAAGATATTTTCTGGGAGGTTCCTCCATTGCCTTCTCTACTCTATGAAGCTGATGGACTCTGGGGAGAGAGGTGACTAGCGCTAGATGAACTGGTTACGTGGAAACTTCGCTGTCCAGCAAGTCACTTAAACGTCATCTCTGGTGTAGACTTTGAAGGGAGGTAGCTTACCTGAGAGTGGAAAATCTTATTTCACATGCACCACTTTTGCTTTATTGAGGGCAACATGGAGTTTGGCGAGCTGGCAGTTACAGGAAAGTCACTTTGTTTACACCTGAAAAGAATTTGCCAAAGAAGGAATTTGTTGGGGATGTGGTGAGGAGTGTCCGCCATTAGTCATTTCTTCCACAGAATGGCTGTTTTTACTATACCCTCCCTTTGTCATCTTATGTATTTCATTCATTTTGAAGTGCAGCCACAATTTAGTGCTCCTGTTATTAGTTCTATCATTTGTAAGATTAGACATGTATTTTTCTGCCATTTAGAAAGATTAAGATAATCTCCACCTTGTTGGGTTAGTGTATGCTGGTGGGTTAGGCATTCCATTTTTTCTTTCCTACTCCAAATTGCTAACTTTCTCTTCGGTTATTTGCGTGTTTCCAGGAGTGCCATTGCCAATCTCATGAGCTCTACAGAAGACCGTGTAACTGAAAATTTCAGCAAAATAAATAAATACATAAATACATAAATAAATAAATACATAAAATTCTCATGTAGACAGAACTGCCTGTACACTCCATTTTTGTAAAGTTGGAAATGTTAACATTGTATGAATATATGATGGATTTTTTTTTTCTTTAAGCCACAATTGCATGTTCTTTTAGACCCAACATGGTATATAAAATGGGCACTGAATTTGGAATCAGAAAATCCTGGTTGAAATCTTAATCTTTTAACTTCTTATCATTCGATCATGGTTAACAATGGTAATAATAATATTCACAAAGCTAGATATTTTGTCATTAAGTTCGTTGCTGCATTTCTTGGTTGATTAGTTGATATTCACATTGCAGGAGCATCATCATCAGTGAGTGATACATTTTCGATTGTAACATAAGGTCGTTGTTATTTTGTAATGCCATACTGTTTTTCTTCTTGTACTACTCATGGGATTTTTTTTGTTCTAACACAATATGTAATATTTTTATATTCTTCACTTGATATGAGTTGATGATTTAATGTTGAATCCTGTTTGCTATTTTACTATTATTCATTAAAGGCCATCTTTAAAAGGGAGAGGTGTTTAGCACATATTCAATTTAAAACTAAATGGCAAGCAAATTCTGAAAGGATTTATCTTCAAGAATTCAATGTTCAATCTAATTTTTAAAAAACTTGTATTGAGAAATTTTCTAGAGAGTCAGAGACCTAGAGCCTGGCACCTTCCCTGAAAACAAGTGACCCCAGTCTTTCTAATGCAAGTTGAGTCTCTTTATCCACAAAGTAGCTTTGCTAAGTACTCTAGATTCCTGGAGCATCTTAAAAATAAAGAGTGTCAAGATTCAGGGAGACCGAACAGCCACCAGCAGGCCCACCTAAGGATGGGACTCCCATTTCTAGGAGAAGGGGCTGTATTGATGACATGGTGAGGCTGGGCTGCTGCCTGTTGCACGCTGGGACTCCAGGCCTCAGCCTGCAATGCCTCTGAATGGCGTTACCTTCTGGTCCCAGACACTCATCACTTTAGGTAAACTGAGGCAGAATAACATGAGTGACAGGATTTCCAAATGGAATATTGCTCAATGTGCTTAATAGTCATTTAAGGTGATCTCATACAGCTATGAGGAGAAAGCCCATTTAATGCCAACCTTAGACACCAGCTGCATGTGTGGTGATTATATCTTTAGTCCCCCATTTCACTCCCTTTTTTGAAGAACTATTGAAGAGGAACGGAAGGAAATCGATTTTGCGGAAATTAAATTTTCTTTTGAAACAGCATGATGGTGTTTAAAACAAAGAGAAAGTGAGCGAACAGGATGCCGATGATGAACCGTGCCGGGTTCTGCCTGCCGACTCAGGCCGTGCTTCTCCCTGCTCTGTCTTTGCTGCCTGCAGTCGTAAATATTTTAAAGAGCAGATGCGCCCTGCTTATGGATTTGTGTAAATGTGGGTGTGCTGTCTGCAGAATGCGGGGCACACCGTGCTCTGTTGACATTATCCATTATGCTCTGTTGCTCAGCTTCAGACAGCAAAGTCCTGACATGTGCAGCCGTGTGGAGGATGCCGAAGGAATTGGAATCAGGCAGCCACGAGTCCCCTGATGATTCATCCAGCACCGCGCAGACCCTGGAGCTGCTCTGTCACCTTGACAACACAGCCCATGGCAACATGGCCTGGTAGGATTTTGCATATTTCATGTGCCCAGAACGAGCCTGCAGGTTGGCCAGGTGCAGGAGCTTGTGCAGATTCCTTTGCAGGAGCCACCATCCACACGTCAAAAACACTCCTTTCTTTTAAAAAACTGCTAGAATTTGATTTTTAATTTTAGTCCCTGTGTTTTCTAGATTAGCCACATTGACAGAAATGTAGCAAGCGCGCCTGCATCCCCTCTTTCTCCTCTTCATCTCAGAGGAGTGTTGTCCACGGGGACCTGCCAGAGGGTAAAGGGTCAGGCGCCGCACTGCCCTCGAGTGCTGTGTGGCTTTTCAGCTTGGTCAGTGTGCGTTGAATCACACTCGCACGTAAATTATTTACCACTTCAGGTTGCAGCCTATAATCCCTTCCTCCTGTGGACAAAGCATGAATGCGCAGTGTGCATATGGGGCTGCGTGCCCGAGCCCGCCCCTGTACGGCCTGTGGCCTGTCATTCACGTGGCTCCCTGGCCAGTCGCTGCTTCATGGTTGGAGGCCTGGCTGTGTCCACCCACCGGTGGTTCCCAGGGACCTCTCCACGGCAGTCAGAGCTGCTCTCTTGAGGCCTTGGTAACAATTAGGAAGCCGCATTTTCTAAAGGAGATTGCGGGGGCATAATGTTGTTATGAGTGTTGACAATAACGATAGTGATCATCTCACTTAATGCAGTAACACGTGCACATGTGCATGTGTCTGCAAGAGACCCATCGTTTGTACAGTGACTTCTGTCTAGTCAGTTCTACCAATTAAATCAATTTAATACAACAAATACTTATTAAACACCTGCTACACAAACCCTGCCAGGCTCCAGGGACACCAGGGTGACAAGTTAGAGGACCCAGCCTCCAAGAGTCATGATCTCCATGGGGAGACCCAGCGTGTACACAGCTAACTGTGGGTGGGACTGGCCATGATGTACCCGAAATCATTACGCACTGTACGCTGTGGCCCCAGAGGGAGCAGGCATTAATCGTTATTAGAGGAACTGAAGAGGGATTCACTTATGAGAGGGTGTTTGGAACGGGGACCGAGGACCGGCTCAGGTTTCCTTCGTCAGGTGTGGAGGAGGGCAGTGCTGCGGTCAGGCCGTCTGTGGCTCCGGATGCTCTCTGTGTATCAGTTTGTGGTGGAATTATTATTATTATTATTATTATTATTTTTTGAGACAGAGTCTCGCTCTGTCTCCCAGGCTGGAGTGCAGTGGTGCGATCTCAGCTCACTGCAAGCTCCGCCTCCCGGGTTCATGCCATTCTCCTGCCTCAGCCTCCCGAGTAGCTGGGACTACAGGCGCCCACCACCACGCCCGGATAATTTTTTGTATTTTTAGTAGAGACGGGGTTTTACCATGTTAGCCAGGATGGTCTTGATCTTCTGACCTCGTGATCCGCCCGCCTCCGCCTCCCGAAGTGCTGGGATGACAGGCGTGAGCCACCGCGCCCGGCTGGTGGAGTTATTTTTATACTTGCTGGGGCTTCTACCAGTGGATATTTCTTCTTGCGGAGATGCTCTGAGTATGAAAATCACAGCCAGTCTTGCACAGTAAGGGGAGGCAGAGGAAGAGTCCCAAAGTCCCCAGGACTGATTGCCTCTGTGCTGTCGCTGCCCAAATGCAGGATCTCTGTGCAAACAACACAGCACTGTTACGAGTTCCACATTTCAAATCATGGCCACATCCCCAGCAAATAGACATTTGTGCACATCTGTGTGGTGCACACATGAGCACATGTGTGTATGTGTTAATGTGTGTACACGTTGCAGGGGACACTGGCACCAGGGAGCAGATGAGTGAGACTCTGTGCAGGTCAGTGGTCATGTTAGGGAGGTTCGCATGTGTAGAGGATGACAGTCCTGCTGGGATGTGCAGAGACAGGTGAACTCAGAAAAGGGACGTTGGCCTTGGCCCTCCCTGGGGACAAGGAGCTGTCAGACTACTTCTCAACTTCCCACCTTGTGCAGACACTATCACATACACTGTATGCAAAGACAGGCCACATGTGTGGGTGTCGTGGGGAACCAATTATTAGATTGTAATGTTAAATTGCATTGTATGTACATACACTTATGAACATAGTTGTTGAAGGCCGGGTGCAGTGGCTCACACCTGTAATCCCAGCACTTTGGGAGGCCGAGGTGGGTGGATCACCTGAGGTCAGGAGTTCGAGACCAGCCTGGCCAACATGGCGAAACCTCATCTCTGCTAAATATACAAAAATTAGCCAGATGTGGTGGCATGTGCCTGTAGTCCCAGCTACTTGGGCGGCTGAGGCAGGAGAATCACTTGAATCTGGGAGGCGGAGGTTGCAGTGAGCTGAGATCACGCTACTGCACTCCAGCCTGGGTGAGAGAGTGAGACTCCGTCTCAAAAAAAAAAAAAAAAAAAAAAAAAAGAAATTGTTGATATTAAACAGGCAAATCCAACTGTCTTCGGATCTACCTTGGAATGCCATTTACTCTGATTTTGCCTCTATTGTTCAAAGTATTTCTTGAATTCTGTTTTGTTATCCAATATATTATTGCATATTCTTTTTTCTCTTAAGCTTTTATTTTGAGGTTGTAAATTCACGTGCAGTTGTAGGAATAACAGAGAGATCCCATGTATCCTTCAGCCAGTTTTCCCCAAGAGTAACATTGCATACCTATGGTACAGTATCACAGACAGGAAACTGGCATTGATACAGCCCACTGCACTTACACAGATTCCACCTGTTTATATGCGTTTGTGTGTGAACATTGGCTTCTATGCCATTTATTGTGTGTGTGAGTTTGTGTAGCCACCACCAGAGTCAAGGCACAGAACAACTCCAACCCTAGGTCCTTTGTGCTACCTTATATTTATAGCCACAGCCACCTCCCTTTCCCCTCCGAGGTCTTAGCCCCTGGCCACCCCGAATCTGTACTCTATCTCTGTATTGTTATTTGGAGAAGGTTCTATAAATGGAATCACGCAGTGTAACCTTTGATAACTGATGTTCTTCACTTAGCTTGATTCCCTGGAGGTTGAGTTGCTGCTTCATTTTCAAGTTTGGGTTCCAGCCGCCACGTGTGCCGGTCAGTGGCCGGTTCCTCTTTGCTGCTGTGGGATATTCCATGGCATGATGCGCCATGGTTTGTTAAGCACTGACCTATTGAAGCTCATCTGGATTTTCCTTGTTTTGGCGATTATGACTACAGTTGTAGTAAATATTAAAGAACAGGTTTTGCATGAACAGGAGGTTTTATTTCTCTTGGCTCAGTTAGTTTTGTATGGAGCTGCTGCACGTGTGAGCCATGACAGAGCATGAGGGCCCTCCTTTCTGCATCCTCCCCAGCATTTGGTGTCATCATGCGTGTTCTTTTAAGTGTCTTCCATGGTGCGAAAGTGTTGTGATTAGACAGGGAATTTGATTTTGGGGAACGTCGGCCTGGTGAATACAGCACAGGTGAAGGCCGCCCTTTGGGGTCAGACTCCAGGTGCTTGGTGGTAGATTTGTTTGCCTCTTTTGGCACATAATTGGCAGCAAGAACAGCTCCAGGAAATGTTTACTGCACAAAGCTTCTGGCCACCAGGGAGTGCCCGAGAATACCACACGGTTCCCCACACTCATTTGCTACCGCTCCAGCCACTGTCACGGCCACCATGGGTGTGCCCTACAAACTAGAGGCGTGCCCCACACCCCAGGGAATGGTGCTAGGGGCTCCTGTCCTCCTGGCCATTTCAGCTTTTGCCTGTCTGGAGCAACCCGACGTCCTAATTTCGGTCACCTCTTCTGTGTCTGTTTTCAGCCCTCCAACAAGCAGAGGCTGAACAGAGCACCCCTCCAGTTGCCCTTAGCTCCTGCTAGTGGGAACAGTGAAGGCTAAATAAGGAACTTATAGAGTCTGGTGACCTGGCGTGCCGCCCTGAACTCTAATCAGACGTGCTTCAGAGCCAGGCAGCCCATGGAAGCAGACAGAGACTGGCCGGGAAGTACTGAGCCCGGTTTCTCATCCTCACCTGCTCCTTGAGGGCAGTAGGGTCATGAGGAAGTCGCTCATTTCTCTAGCTCAAACCTTCATCCCTGAAGCGGAGATGGCGTTGCTCAGCTGATGGTTATGTGGCAGGGCCTCTACATGGGGTCTACCAAGAGTCCAACTCTGTAAAATATTTGAAGAGATTAATTCTGAGCCGACTATGAGTGTGGCCCGTGACCCAGCCCTCAGGGGTCCTGAGAACATGTGCCCAAGGTGGTTGGGGTGAAGTTTGGCTTTCTACATTTTAGGGAGGCATGAGACATGAATCAAATAGATTTAAGAAATACATTGGTTTGGTCCAGAAAGCGGGGACAACGCAAAGCGGGAGGCTTCCAGACTGTAGGTAAATGTAAACATTTTCTGGTTAACAATTGGTTGAATTTGTCTAAAGACCTGAGATCAACTGAAAGGTATGTCTGGGTTAAGATAAAGGACCGGAGACCCAAGTTCTTATTTGCAGAGGAAACTCTCGGGTAGCAGCTTCAGAGAGAACAGGCTGTAAAATGTTTCCTGTCAGACTTAAAGCCTGTGTCGATGTTGATGCCAGAGAGGCAGAATGAGGCACGTCTGATACCGACTTCCCATCCTGTCCTGAAACAGTCTTTCAGGTTAAATTTTAAAAGAGCCCTGACTCGGGAGGAAGTCCATTCAGATGGATGGGGTTCTTAGAACTTTTATTTTGGTTGTGTCCCTTACCATATTTGCTAAGGAAGATCCTAAAACAAGGCAGTGTCAGGATTCCTTTAAGGGCCCCCCCGAGGTCCCCGCCAGCCCTGGTGCTCTGCAGCTCTGCCTGGCAGGAATGGAGGCCCTGAGCTGGGCTGAGAGGAGCTGCCCCGCCACCAGCACCACTTAGACGCTCCTGTCTCAGCCTCGCCTGTTTACCTCCCTCTCAAGTCACCACGCTCCACCCCTACCCCGTGATTTCTTGCTATTTTGCCCTTTTTTTTTCTTTTTTTTTGTGACAGAGTCTCCCTCTGTTGCCCAGGCTGGAGGGCAGTGGCGTGATTTCAGCTCACTGCAACCTCTGTCTCCCGGGTTCAGGCAATTCTTCTGCCTCAGCCTCCTCAGTAGCTGGGATTACAGGTGCCAGCCACCACGCCTGGCTAATTTTGTATTTGTAGTAGAGACGGGGTTTTGCATATTGGCCAGGCTGGTCTCGAACTCCTGACCTCAAGTGATCTGCCCACCTCTACCTCCCAAAGTGCTGGGATTACAGGGGTGAGCCACCGCACCCGGCCCATTTTGCCCAATTTTATCTTTCTTCATAGGCGTTGTCACTGCTCAGTATTCCCGTCTCTGTTCTCACTCACGTGTGGTTTTCTCTGTGGATGCTGAGCCTCTGCAGAAGCTGCTGAGTTTGTCAGGTCCAAGGCTGTGTCCTTAGCACCAAGGACAGCACAGGGCAGACACTCCGCGTATTTGAGTGAGAAAGTGAATGCTTTGCAACAGCCATATCGTATCGAACCATTCTATGAACGAGGCCCCTTTGCCAGGACTTTGCGTGCGTTACCTCATGCATTTCCCATAGTGATCCTGTAAAGTGGGGACTGCCTCCTACAGAGGGAGTATTCAGGATTCATAGCCAGGTCTCGCCCCAGAACTCTAGAAACACTGGGGCCACCTCCCTGCCCAATGAACAGAAGGAGCCATTTGTGCTCATCACAGTGTGATTAAGACATTGTTTCTGTTCCTAGGAATGTAAATGTATCTTCATGAGAGTAAGCTTTGAGGATGTTTCAGTTTTTTCTAGCTGGTCCTTTTGGTTGATAAACGTCAATAAAGTATGCTGTTTATGGGAATTACACATTTTGAAAATAACAAAATGCCTTTCTTTTCTAACCTGCTTTCCCCTCTCTACCTCTGGTTTGCTGCTTCTTCAGCTGTAGTGACTGTGGGAGAGATGGTGGACGTCAAGGTAGTAGACCTAGGGTGGAGGTTCTCATTTCAGATTTGCAGGTAGTTATTTGTAGTGTTCTAACTTTGGGCAAGTCATTTCTGTTGAGGCCTTGTTCCCTTGTGTGTGGAGTGGGGTGGTTGTGGGGCCTCTGATTCTTTCCAGTTCTACATTTATTAGATATGGAGGACACTTATTTATTTGTTTATTAGACATAGAGTCTACATTTATTGACTCTTGCTCAGTGCCACATAACTTTGTTTTAATGAATCAAAATAAGTTACAGACCCTCTTCCCACCCTCCCTTTAGTCTCACAGTGGCTGATGCCCCTGCTATTCCAGCCAAGGCAGCCTGCCTCAGGAGTAGGAACTTACAGAGGGCACGGCTGCAGTCTTCTGGCTGAAACGGACTTTGGAAATCATCAGATGAGTTCCCTCTGTGAATGAAGTCAGTTCAGCAGACCGCTGGCCGCCTGGTGGGGATGAAGTCAGTTCAGCAGACCGCTGGCCGCCTGGGGGGGATGAAGTCAGTTCAGCAGACCGCTGGCCGCCTGGGTGGAACTGGAGCTAGATGCAGGGAGCAGTGT
>NW_016821253.1:3173660-3196766 GCF_001698545.2 Rhinopithecus bieti | reverse complement strand
AAAAAAAAAAAAAAAAAAAAAAAAAAAAAAGAAATTGTTGATATTAAACAGGCAAATCCAACTGTCTTCGGATCTACCTTGGAATGCCATTTACTCTGATTTTGCCTCTATTGTTCAAAGTATTTCTTGAATTCTGTTTTGTTATCCAATATATTATTGCATATTCTTTTTTCTCTTAAGCTTTTTATTTTGAGGTTGTAAATTCACGTGCAGTTGTAGGAATAACAGAGAGATCCCATGTATCCTTCAGCCAGTTTTCCCCAAGAGTAACATTGCATACCTATGGTACAGTATCACAGACAGGAAACTGGCATTGATACAGCCCACTGCACTTACACAGATTCCACCTGTTTATATGCGTTTGTGTGTGAACATTGGCTTCTATGCCATTTATTGTGTGTGTGAGTTTGTGTAGCCACCACCAGAGTCAAGGCACAGAACAACTCCAACCCTAGGTCCTTTGTGCTACCTTATATTTATAGCCACAGCCACCTCCCTTTCCCCTCCGAGGTCTTAGCCCCTGGCCACCCCGAATCTGTACTCTATCTCTGTATTGTTATTTGGAGAAGGTTCTATAAATGGAATCACGCAGTGTAACCTTTGATAACTGATGTTCTTCACTTAGCTTGATTCCCTGGAGGTTGAGTTGCTGCTTCATTTTCAAGTTTGGGTTCCAGCCGCCACGTGTGCCGGTCAGTGGCCGGTTCCTCTTTGCTGCTGTGGGATATTCCATGGCATGATGCGCCATGGTTTGTTAAGCACTGACCTATTGAAGCTCATCTGGATTTTTCCTTGTTTTTGGCGATTATGACTACAGTTGTAGTAAATATTAAAGAACAGGTTTTTGCATGAACAGGAGGTTTTATTTCTCTTGGCTCAGTTAGTTTTGTATGGAGCTGCTGCACGTGTGAGCCATGACAGAGCATGAGGGCCCTCCTTTCTGCATCCTCCCCAGCATTTGGTGTCATCATGCGTGTTCTTTTAAGTGTCTTCCATGGTGCGAAAGTGTTGTGATTAGACAGGGAATTTGATTTTGGGGAACGTCGGCCTGGTGAATACAGCACAGGTGAAGGCCGCCCTTTGGGGTCAGACTCCAGGTGCTTGGTGGTAGATTTGTTTGCCTCTTTTGGCACATAATTGGCAGCAAGAACAGCTCCAGGAAATGTTTACTGCACAAAGCTTCTGGCCACCAGGGAGTGCCCGAGAATACCACACGGTTCCCCACACTCATTTGCTACCGCTCCAGCCACTGTCACGGCCACCATGGGTGTGCCCTACAAACTAGAGGCGTGCCCCACACCCCAGGGAATGGTGCTAGGGGCTCCTGTCCTCCTGGCCATTTCAGCTTTTGCCTGTCTGGAGCAACCCGACGTCCTAATTTCGGTCACCTCTTCTGTGTCTGTTTTCAGCCCTCCAACAAGCAGAGGCTGAACAGAGCACCCCTCCAGTTGCCCTTAGCTCCTGCTAGTGGGAACAGTGAAGGCTAAATAAGGAACTTATAGAGTCTGGTGACCTGGCGTGCCGCCCTGAACTCTAATCAGACGTGCTTCAGAGCCAGGCAGCCCATGGAAGCAGACAGAGACTGGCCGGGAAGTACTGAGCCCGGTTTCTCATCCTCACCTGCTCCTTGAGGGCAGTAGGGTCATGAGGAAGTCGCTCATTTCTCTAGCTCAAACCTTCATCCCTGAAGCGGAGATGGCGTTGCTCAGCTGATGGTTATGTGGCAGGGCCTCTACATGGGGTCTACCAAGAGTCCAACTCTGTAAAATATTTGAAGAGATTAATTCTGAGCCGACTATGAGTGTGGCCCGTGACCCAGCCCTCAGGGGGTCCTGAGAACATGTGCCCAAGGTGGTTGGGGTGAAGTTTGGCTTTCTACATTTTAGGGAGGCATGAGACATGAATCAAATAGATTTAAGAAATACATTGGTTTGGTCCAGAAAGCGGGGACAACGCAAAGCGGGAGGCTTCCAGACTGTAGGTAAATGTAAACATTTTCTGGTTAACAATTGGTTGAATTTGTCTAAAGACCTGAGATCAACTGAAAGGTATGTCTGGGTTAAGATAAAGGACCGGAGACCCAAGTTCTTATTTGCAGAGGAAACTCTCGGGTAGCAGCTTCAGAGAGAACAGGCTGTAAAATGTTTCCTGTCAGACTTAAAGCCTGTGTCGATGTTGATGCCAGAGAGGCAGAATGAGGCACGTCTGATACCGACTTCCCATCCTGTCCTGAAACAGTCTTTCAGGTTAAATTTTAAAAGAGCCCTGACTCGGGAGGAAGTCCATTCAGATGGATGGGGTTCTTAGAACTTTTTATTTTTGGTTGTGTCCCTTACCATATTTGCTAAGGAAGATCCTAAAAACAAGGCAGTGTCAGGATTCCTTTAAGGGCCCCCCCGAGGTCCCCGCCAGCCCTGGTGCTCTGCAGCTCTGCCTGGCAGGAATGGAGGCCCTGAGCTGGGCTGAGAGGAGCTGCCCCGCCACCAGCACCACTTAGACGCTCCTGTCTCAGCCTCGCCTGTTTACCTCCCTCTCAAGTCACCACGCTCCACCCCTACCCCGTGATTTCTTGCTATTTTGCCCTTTTTTTTTCTTTTTTTTTGTGACAGAGTCTCCCTCTGTTGCCCAGGCTGGAGGGCAGTGGCGTGATTTCAGCTCACTGCAACCTCTGTCTCCCGGGTTCAGGCAATTCTTCTGCCTCAGCCTCCTCAGTAGCTGGGATTACAGGTGCCAGCCACCACGCCTGGCTAATTTTTGTATTTGTAGTAGAGACGGGGTTTTGCATATTGGCCAGGCTGGTCTCGAACTCCTGACCTCAAGTGATCTGCCCACCTCTACCTCCCAAAGTGCTGGGATTACAGGGGTGAGCCACCGCACCCGGCCCATTTTGCCCAATTTTATCTTTCTTCATAGGCGTTGTCACTGCTCAGTATTCCCGTCTCTGTTCTCACTCACGTGTGGTTTTCTCTGTGGATGCTGAGCCTCTGCAGAAGCTGCTGAGTTTGTCAGGTCCAAGGCTGTGTCCTTAGCACCAAGGACAGCACAGGGCAGACACTCCGCGTATTTGAGTGAGAAAGTGAATGCTTTGCAACAGCCATATCGTATCGAACCATTCTATGAACGAGGCCCCTTTGCCAGGACTTTGCGTGCGTTACCTCATGCATTTCCCATAGTGATCCTGTAAAGTGGGGACTGCCTCCTACAGAGGGAGTATTCAGGATTCATAGCCAGGTCTCGCCCCAGAACTCTAGAAACACTGGGGCCACCTCCCTGCCCAATGAACAGAAGGAGCCATTTGTGCTCATCACAGTGTGATTAAGACATTGTTTCTGTTCCTAGGAATGTAAATGTATCTTCATGAGAGTAAGCTTTGAGGATGTTTCAGTTTTTTCTAGCTGGTCCTTTTGGTTGATAAACGTCAATAAAGTATGCTGTTTATGGGAATTACACATTTTGAAAATAACAAAATGCCTTTCTTTTCTAACCTGCTTTCCCCTCTCTACCTCTGGTTTGCTGCTTCTTCAGCTGTAGTGACTGTGGGAGAGATGGTGGACGTCAAGGTAGTAGACCTAGGGTGGAGGTTCTCATTTCAGATTTGCAGGTAGTTATTTGTAGTGTTCTAACTTTGGGCAAGTCATTTCTGTTGAGGCCTTGTTCCCTTGTGTGTGGAGTGGGGGTGGTTGTGGGGCCTCTGATTCTTTCCAGTTCTACATTTATTAGATATGGAGGACACTTATTTATTTGTTTATTAGACATAGAGTCTACATTTATTGACTCTTGCTCAGTGCCACATAACTTTGTTTTTAATGAATCAAAATAAGTTACAGACCCTCTTCCCACCCTCCCTTTAGTCTCACAGTGGCTGATGCCCCTGCTATTCCAGCCAAGGCAGCCTGCCTCAGGAGTAGGAACTTACAGAGGGCACGGCTGCAGTCTTCTGGCTGAAACGGACTTTGGAAATCATCAGATGAGTTCCCTCTGTGAATGAAGTCAGTTCAGCAGACCGCTGGCCGCCTGGTGGGGATGAAGTCAGTTCAGCAGACCGCTGGCCGCCTGGGGGGGATGAAGTCAGTTCAGCAGACCGCTGGCCGCCTGGGTGGAACTGGAGCTAGATGCAGGGAGCAGTGTCCTGAGGCTGCACAAGGAAGCGGGGCCCTGGGCCCTGGGCCTGGCCTTGGAAACTACTCTTTCCTCCTGGACCTTTGGACCTTGGTTGGGAAGGGCTCTCCCCCTCCCAAGATGCCTGAGATGCCTTCAAGGCCTTTTTCCCATTGTCTTGACTATTAGCACTTGGTTCCCTTTTAGTCATGCAAATCTCTCTTGTAAGAGGTTGCTCCACAGCCCTCTTGGATTCTTCCCCTGAAAATGCTCTTTGCTTCTTTTCTACATGGCCAGGTTGTGACTTTTCCAAACATTTATGCTTTGATTCCCTTCTAACCATAAGTACCAACTTTAAGTCATTTATTTGGTCCTGTATCTGATTGTAGGTTGTTAGAAACAGCCAGGCTACCTCTTGAACACTTTGCTCCTGAGAAATGTCTTCTGCCAGATACTCTAGGTCATTTCTTTTAAGTTCAAACTTCCACAAATTCCCAGGGAGTGGATACAACACAGCCAAGCTCTTTGCTAAGGCGTAACAAGGGTGACCTTGGCTCCAGTTTCAAACAGCTTCCTCATTTCCATCTGAGGCCCCGTCAGGCCTTTGCTGTCCATATTTCTGTAAGCATTTTGGCTACAATCACTTAATAAGTCTCTAAGAAATTCCAAACTTTTCCTCATCTTCCTTTCTTTTTCTGAGCCCTCCAAATTCCTTCAACCTCTGCTCATTACCCAGTCTCAAAAGCTGCTTCCACATTTGCAAGCATTTTCGTAGCAATGTTCCCCTCCTCAGTACCTATTTAATGTGTTAGTCCATTTTTGTATTGCTATAACGAAATACATGAGACTGGGTAATTTATTTAAAAAAAGAGGTTTATTTGGCTCACAGTTCCACAGGCTGTACAGGAAGCATGGCAGCAGCATCTGCTCCTGGTGATTCTTTAGGAAACTTACAATCATGATGGAAGGTAAAGGGGGTCCAACATATCACATGGTGAGAACAGGAGCAAGATAGAGAATGGGGAAGTCCCAGACTCTTTATTTTTAATTTAATTTGTTTAAAAAAATTTTTTAAGACAGTCTCACTTTGTCGCCCAGGCTGGAGTGCAATGGTGCCATCTTGGCTCACTGCAACCTCTGCCTCTGCCTCCCAGTAGAAGCGATTCTCCTGCCTCAGCCCCCTGAGTAGCTGGGATTACAGGTGCCTGCCACTATGCCCGGCTAGTTTTTGTATTTTTAGTAGAGACAAGGTTTCACCATGTTGGTCAGGCTGGTCCAGAACTCCTGACCTCAGGTGATCCATCCACCTTGGCCTTCCAAAGTTCTAGGATTACAGGTGTGAGACACCATGCCCAGCCCCCAGACTCTTTTAAACATCCAGATCATGTATGAACTAACTGAGCGAGAACTCACTCACCACCAAGGGGATGCTGTAGGCTATTCAGGAGGGATCCATCCCCATGACCCAATACCTCCCACCAGGCCCCACCTCCAACATTAGGGATCACATTGCAATATGACATGTGGAGGGGACAAACATCTCAACTATGTCACTGCCTTAAGTTCTTTCTGGACAAGATGGGCTATAGATTAATAAGAAGAATTAATAAAATTCTATACTTTGTTACAGAAATTGAGGCTAAATGAGATGAATACAAGTATCACCCTTATAATTGATAATACATTTTTACTTTTCAAGGGTAGGTAAGAAAGGTTTCTTTAGGATGCCTTTTAAAAATATTGTATATGGTTATTCTTCTATAAAGGATTAGGTTTCTCCCTGAGTCAATGATTAAACTGATAGCTAAATGCATCCTATCAATATATAGAGCGTACATATTGATAGTGAATAATGAGCAATTGACTGGACCCACCACGTCCTCTAATGCTTCCCGGCGCTTTACACCTACCCAGCTCATGTTTATACCAGTGCCTTTCGGAGCCCTGATAAAGGGGAGGTTTCCTGGAACTCTGCAGGTAAGAGCAGGAAGGAGGTAATTATATCTTCTGCAAGTACTGTTCTCTTGTGTCGGCTTGCTGTGAAGTTGGGATGTGGTGTCTCCACAATGCATCATCATCACCATTGGTTCGATGGCTGATTAGCCACAACAGGGTAATTTTATGGTTTTCCCTTTCCCTTTGATGATAAAGAGTCTCTCCAGCTGTTCAAGAGTTATGCACCTTCACTGTAGATTAATGCTCCCTGCCGGCTAGTGGAAGCAATGTCAAAATAATGGAAATCTCAGTGTATTCTTGTTGTGCTCCGTTTCCCAAGTGGTATATCAAGAGTCGTTCTAGAAATCGCCTTGTTTCTTGGATGATGAAAATCTCCTTTAAAGGCGAAGTTACTAGAATCCATAGTAAGAAGCTTTTGAGGGATGAGAGTGAAGTGAACGACAGCTGTAGCTCCCTCCCTCTCTCCCTCCGTCCCTCCCTCTCTCCTTCCCTCCCTCCCTCCCTCTCTTCCTCTCTCCATCCCATATGGCCACCACCCCGGCAGGGAGGAGGCCACAGGGAGGAGTCCTGTGGGCTGGAGCTGAGCAAGGCTACACTCCACACACTGTGTGTTTCTCTGACATGCCCAAGTGCCCATCACCTGCATGGTGGCCAGCTGATCTCTGTCTGCCACCTGAGCCAGTTTCTGGGGGAAGGCAACCCCTTCAGTGTAGATGGAGGTAAATATCACAGTGAAATGCCAGACAGGCTGAGAGCGTTAAGCATTACCTGGGAAAGCGGGGTGTACGTGTTAAGATTATTATCAGAAGAAAAGAAAAGGGCACAGAAGGTGGTATTGAGGCGGGAGGAAGGAAAGCAGCATGTGGCTCCCCCAGGCATTGGAGGCGTTTTGTTCAAAAAGCAGGATTTGGCTTCAGCTCTCTTCGTTGTCCCTCATTTTAGTTTAGTAAGACAGAGCAGTGGGAATTGGCTCAGGTTAAATGTTACGAAGAGGAGTGAACTGGTAGCTCTCCTTCTCATTTTGTAAATGTTGTGTTTGAGGATAGGTAATAAGAAAATGTGCTCGAAAGTCTCAGAGACCCTGTGATATGATTCTGCTGTTAATGAGAGTAGGGAGTTGTCCATGGTTATGGCCACTGAAGGGTTATTACGTTCTTTTTTTGAGACAGGGTCTCGCTCTGTCACGCGGGCTGGAGTGCAGTGGTCTGATCACGGCTCACTACAGCCTTAGCCTTCCAGGCTCATGTGATCCACCCACCTCAACCTCCCACAAAGCTGGGACCACAGGCGTGCAACACCATGCCTGGCTAATTTTTAAATTGTAGGTAGAGATGAGGTCTCCCTACATTGCTCAGGCTAGTCTCAAACTGCTGGGCTCAAGCAATCCTCCCACCTTGGCCTCGCAAACATTGGGATTACAGGTGCGAGCGACTGAGCCTGGCCCAGATTCTTGTGAGAAAGATTTACGTTAGTGCTGGTTGGTTTTAGCCAGCCTGGATGCACTTAGGTGTAAAGTGCCTCACGCTGGCATGCTTTCCGGGTTACTGGCTCGTGAGCAGAGTTGTCCATTAGCTTTCCAAAGGAGCTCAGGATGATGTCTAACATCCCTTAGTTTGTGTAGGAAAAGAACAACTTATGATATTGTAGGAGAATAGAAAAATATTTTCTTTCAAGTTTGTTTAAAGTCTCCATTTAAAATGGGGAATGCGGCTGGGTGCAGTGGCTCACGCTGTAATCCCAACACTTTGGGAGGCCAAGGCAGGCAGATCACCTGAAGTCAGGAGTTTGAAACCACCCTGGCCAACATGGTGAAACCTTGTCTCTACTAAAAATACAAAAATTAGCTGGGCACGGTGGTGGGCACCTGTAATCCCAGCTACTCAGTAGGCTGAGGCAGGAGAATCGCTTGAACTTGGGAGGTGGAGGCGAACCCAGATCACTCCGCTGCACTCCAGACTAGGTGACAGAGCAAGACCCCATCTCAAAAATAAATAAAATAAAATAAAATAGGCAATGGTTATCAGAGTCTCCCTTGCCCCATATAAATGTTATTAAATTATTAGGAAGGAGATGATGAGAAAATACTTTAGTAAAATGCAATGTGCAGGTGCAGCTTATTCTAGGAAGAATCAAAATACAAAAATCTAAATAGACAGTGCAGAAAATATAGATAATTACTTATATTATAAGAGAAATTCCTATCTCCCCTAGGATTTTAGTTCAATTTCCATTAAATAATGTGGTTCAAAAGTATGTTTTTGTTGATCCTTTTATGAAGCAAATGGGTGTTTTAGGTAAAGAGAGGCAGATCGGTGTGTCCAGGGGAATGGCTTAGGAGGTGCCTTAGTC
Organism: Rhinopithecus bieti; assembly: GCF_001698545.2. Taxonomy (NCBI): domain Eukaryota; kingdom Metazoa; phylum Chordata; class Mammalia; order Primates; family Cercopithecidae; genus Rhinopithecus; species Rhinopithecus bieti. The sequence goes on along the minus strand of NW_016821253.1, from coordinate 3,188,363 downwards.
CATTTGGGCTGCTTTAGCACAATCCCATCAAACCGGCTAGCTTCCAAACAGCAGAAATGGATTTTTATGAGTTCTGGAGATTGGGAAGTCCAAGATCAAGGCACTGGCTGAGTTGGGGTCTGGTGAGGCCCCTCTTCGTGGTTCACAGATGGCGCCTTTTTGCTGTGTCCTCACTTGGTGGAAGGGAAGAAGGAGCTCCCTCAGGCCTGTTTGATAAGGGACACTGATTTTGTTTGCCAAGGCTTTGCCCTCATGACCTGATGACCTTCTGAGGCTCTGACTCCTAATACTTTCACGTTGGGGATCAGAATGTACACGTGTGAATTCTTGAAGGGGGCGGCTTCCAACAAGAACACAGCAGAATATGTTTTTTGAAGTTCTATTTGTGATATTTAAACTTGAAGTTTAAATAATTTTATTTTATTTTATTTTATTTTTTTTGAGACGGAGTCTTGCTCTGTCGCCCAGGCTGGAGTGCAGTGGCCGGATCTCAGCTCACTGCAAGCTCCGCCGCCCGGGTTCCCACCATTCTCCTGCCTCAGCCTCCGAGTAGCTGGGACTACAGGCGCCCGCCACCTCGCCTGGCTAGTTTTTTGTATTTTTTAGTAGAGACGGGGTTTCACCGTGTTAGCCAGGATGGTCTCAATCTCCTGACCTCGTGATCCGCCCGTCTCGGTCTCCCAAAGTGCTGGGATTACAGGCTTGAGCCACCGCGCCCGGCCTAAATAATTTTAAAATGTTATGCCTGAAGGTATACTAACTCCGCATGTAGGGAATTTTAACTAGAGTTGACTTTTCCTCTACTGTTTAATAAACAGGAATCAAGGGAAGGAGAAGGAGAAGAAGTAGAAGAAAAAGGAGACCAAACTGCTGTTCGGGTTTTAGACAGCACGTTTTACCTAGAAATATGTTATGGTTCAAAAGCTGTGTTTGGACTTGCTGAGAAGACCCAGGGCGAAGACTGATTTGTTAACATTTGCCTCGAAGCCCTTTGCTGATGCAGCCGTCCCACCCGCATCCTGGGGGGAGCTCTGCAGTGAGGGAGCCCCTGTGGGCCTGGGTTGTCACAGCCTTAGGGAGGAGACACCGTGTGAACCTGAGAGAGGACACAGGTGAGCCTTGGTATACTGCAAACAGTTTTCCTTGGGGCTGGTGGGAGTTCTGTCCATCAAAAGGACATTCTGAGCCCTGGCTGTGCTCCTCCAGCCCTCTCTGGGATAGAGGATCAGGACCGTGAGGCCTCCAGCATGGAGCCATGTCCTGGATGTCACAGCAGAGCCATGCCCTGTACGTCACAGCCCATGGCTGCCCCAAGGACAGGCTTGCCCGGGTTGTGGCCCATTTTCCACCAGAGGGTAGAGTTTTGAGGAGTGGAGGGCTAGGTGATGAGGGCCATTGTTTTTCTACCTACACACTTGATAAATGGTCCTGTTTCTGCTTGTGAATTCTTTTAAAATTTTTTGATTTTACTTTAATTTCTTTCTTTCTTTCTTTCTTTTTTTTTTTTTGAGATGGAATCTCATTCTTGTCACCCAGGTGGGAGTGCAGTGGCACGATCTCGGCTCACTGCAACCTCCACCTCCTGGGTTCAAGCAATTCTCCTGCCTTAGCCTCCCATGTAGCTGGGATTACAGGCATGGGCCACCACACTCAGCTCATTTTTGTATTTTTAGTAGAGACGGGGTTTCACCATGTTGGCTGGGCTAGTCTCGAACTCCTGACCTCAGGTGATCCACCCGCCTTGGCCTCCCAAAGTGCTGGGATTACAGGCGTGAGCCGCCGCGCCCAGCCTTGGTCGTGAATTCTTAGTGTTAGAGTGCTTGTTTCTGTTGAGCCATGCCTAAGTTCTAGGAAGCATTTACTTAGGCTATTAATTATTGATGTCAATCTCCACAAAAAAGAAAAAAAATTGGAGAAAAAAGCCATCCCCCTCACGCGCAACCTGAATCTCCCATTTGTTTTCTGTCAGACTTTAACTGGGGTTATTTGGTTGATGAAGCTATACTTTTGTCCCAGTGAGAGATGTCTGAGTAAACACAGACTTTCAATAACTGAGTCACCCCGTGTCAAACTTCCATGCCTACCTGTCAGGAAAGTTTACCAGGAAGCATAGAAACATGATTCTGTTCCTGGAAGTATTCCATAGGTCCCAACATAAAGAACTTGTACATCTGCAGATTTGATCAAAGCGAGCTTGGGGACTGAACGGTGTGATTCTCGGAGTTTCCTCTTTAATACTTCTTACACCTGTGGAAAGCTGTCACATGCTTTATTGTGGCTTTTCAAACAGGAAGAAATTAACCACATTGCCAATCCGTATGTTGTAGGTGATTTGTAAGCTTGGGAAATAATTCATTACATTATTTTTTAGAAGAGTTTTTCAAAGTTTGACTGGTAAACAATGATATAATCATCATCATTGGATAGATACATATCTTTCTTAAAGTTTTTCCTTTTTCCGTACAATAATAAACTTGAGTTTTAGAAAGCATTTGGAATCTTCGTCTGAGCACAAGCTTCCACGCCGTCTGAAATCTGTCTTGCAGCCATTGGTGGCTGCTGCCTGCTGCCTGCTGCCTGGTGTGGAGTCAGGGGCTTCTGTTCTGTTAGGAGCTGTGCCTCTTGCCATTTGTCCCGGCACCTCCCCTCCGCATCCTACGTGGTGGCAGGGCTAGGAGGGATCTGCACACCATCGGGTGTAGTTGGTTGTATGTTGAGGTTGTTCTGAGAATTTCTTGGTGTTCCTTGAGTTATCTCCACCCCACGTGCCAGACTCCAGAATGGGGAATCACTCATTTTGGAATAACTTACTTGACGAAGAAAAGTATACATTTTGTTTGATCAGCATGAAACCTGCCGAATTAGGACCATATCCCACGATGATGACCCTTGTTAACGCCTCAAAGAAGTTCAGCTTGTTGTTTGCTTGTTTCAGTTGATCTGGGCTTATTGACAGGGACGGCCCTTTCCAGCACCTTCCTCTCAGTGGCGGTGAAGGGACGCCGCTTACTGACATCAGGCGCGCATCACTTCGTTCCCAACTTGCTCATACCGTTTTATGTCCTCTCCAGTTCAGTGGGAGAGAGTGATAAAGCAGAAAAGTGGGTGATTTTTACGAACAAAGAAATAAACGTCTTAGTTTGGAGTAGCAAGTATGGCAGAAATTCTAGGCTATTTTCTCATGTTTATGGCACTAGTTTCATGGTGATGGTCCATGATAAAATAGAAATTCTCTTTTTATTGCACTTTGCATACTCCAGTTATTCCAAGGTATACTGCAAACAGTAATGACTATAGGGATTGCTACGTATAAAATAACAGCAGTTATTTCCAGATGTATCACCCATGGATAAATAGTGAAAGATACGATAAAGGAGCTCTCCCTACCATCATTCTGCCTGGCAGTTGGGCCCCCATGGATTACCTCGTGGCATCTGCATCTCAGCTCTGCTGAGGCTCCTTCAGAACACTTTTCTTTAGGAGGGAACTGCTGGCTATTCCTGAGGAAGGATCTGCTGGCTGTTCTTGAGGACGAGTCTCCTGGCTTTGCTTTAGGAAGGATCTGCTGGCTTTGCTTTAGGAAGGATCTGCTGGCTTTGCTTTAGGAAGGATCTGCTGGCTTTGCTTTAGGAAGGATCTGCTGGCTTTTCTTTCTTTACGAAGAGTCTGCTAGCTTTTCTTGAGGAGGGATCTGCTGGCTTTTCTTGAGGAAGGATCTGCTGACTTTGCTTTAGGAGGGATATGCTGGCTTTGCTTTAGGAGGGGTCTGCTGGCTTTGCCCAGTGTTCTAGTTTCATGTCACCCTGGAAAAGAACAAAGAGACCTGTTTATGTGTTTGAAGCTTCGTATGTGAATACATGTTATAGGACCAAAGACCCACATATGTAAGGAAGGAGGTGGAAAGAAAATAAGAGTTAGGAGAAGAGAAGTCTAGGGTGGGGTTACTGAGCAGCCAGGAAGGGATGCCCTGAGGGTCTGCGCCATGCTGAGCCCAGGGCCACGTGTGGAAAGCAAACAGGCACCCAGGATGTCCCATGCAGAGCGGACACACGATGCCCCACCTCATGGCCAAATCAGAAGACAAAACTGCCAGCACAGTGAGCCTCCTTCCTGTGTCTAAGCAGCTGTGCATCAACCACAGAGATGGTCATTTTTCTAAGAAAGTGAGCCCAGGTTGGCTGTACTTGAAGATACCCCAGCCGTATTTCCTGTATGAAGGAAGCTTTTATCTGCCCTCCCTTCTGTGTGTACCTGTGGGGTTTTGTTTGCTTTTCTTAACATATTTTAATTTGTGAACTGGCCCATACCCACCTGTAATACTGAGAAAGGGAGGACACAGCCCGATGGGGCCTGTCCCCAGAGGTCCCAGACCCTCGGTGCCTCCTCCTTCCTGTCGATCCGCTCTCAGACTCTCCCAGTGGCTGGGTGGGGTTGGCTGTGCTGGTGGCCGAGCGGAGCCAGGTTGCGTCCCGTCCTCGGACGTGGTGCTTCACCTGTTGACTGCGGGCTTTTGTGTCTTTTCTTTTTCCTTCAACACACCCTCCCCTTCGAGGCTCTGCTGGAGACTTCCGAGCTTAGACAGTCCTGGAAGGAAACCTCTGGGAGTTTCTCCATCCTGGGCTGGCTGGCTCCCTTCTCCTTAACACAATCTTTTCCAAGGCTAGGTAGCTGACGGTGAGTGGCATTGTGAGTGCAAGGAGCTGGAGGGCCCGTGTTGTCTGGGAATCTCAGGGCATGCGAATGGTGTGGCCAGATGGCCTCTTGCAGCATGGGAAGCGAGCTCCTTTCTCTTCACACTCATATAATTCAGACTGCAAGATGAACCCTTTCAGAAATGAATGGCGAACGTTCAAAGGCATCCCTTGATTCGTACCCTGAAGTTATTCAGAGTTAATTTTCCACATTGGATGCTTTCTCTGCAGAAAAGAAAAGTCTTCAAATTCTCCTGACAGTGGGGAAACCTGGAGGAAGGCTGCACTCTGGGCCACAGTGGCAGTGTGGGGTGTGCATGGTATATGGTGTCTAAGAGAGAGGGAATGTGAGGAAGGTCCCCCACTTTGTGCATTAGCCTTAAAAGCAGAAGAGAACAAGCAGCACCCCTGCAGGGACCCAGAGCCCAGGGCTCTGGGACGGGAACCGCCTGTGCAGGACACAGGACCTCCCGCGGCTCTGGAGTGTCAGCAGCCCGTGGAGGGAGACAAGTGAGGCCCAGCCGGCTGATGTGGATGGAAGAGCACTGGGGGAAACGGGCGCTCCTGAAAGCCGTGTTGGTGACTCCGGTCCTGAGTTGCTGGGTAAGACGCGGGTAGGATGGCTGCACATGATTGAGTTTGAATGCCTTTCAGAACAGATGAAACATTTAGTTTTAGACATCTCTTGGAGGTTTTTTCTCTTAAAATGTATCTCCATGACTTTTTTTGGTGCATGCGAAGGTGATCATTTCAGTGTTCCAGCCAAATTTTAAAGAAGCTTTTACTGTTTTCGTGAGGGAGGCTGTTGGTATTTGGGTGAGTAAGCTTTTGTCATTGAAGTTGTTTGCACGTTAGGCAGGTTTGTGAAACCAAAAATGTCCTTCACCCCTTGGATTTCTCAAATACCCGTGGAGGGCAGCACCATGTCCAACTTGAAGAGCACAGATCTAATTGTGTCTGATAATGGTGAAGGCTTATTGAAGAGCAACCGTGTGCAGGCCTGTTCTCAGTATTGACTATTGATCATCCCAAACCTGTAACGTCAGTTTACTGCTATTCTCCCTGCTGGATGGATGCGGAAACCAAGGCTCAGAGAGATGCAGGTACCCAGGGCTGAATCCAACCAGGCTGCTGCAGACTCATGTGCCGCACCGTTCCATGCCCCCCTCTCAGCACATTCCATGTGATTGCCATGCCATTCCGTGCTCTCCTCTCAGTTCGTTCCGTGTGATCTGTGCTCTTAGTCATACGGCCGTCCCTGTTCCAAGACCTTAGCAGACCCCTGAAATGGCTGATAGTGGGGAACCCTAGGTGTACAGTGCTTTTTCCTGTGTGGAATACATATGATAAAGTATAACTTATACATTAGATGCAGTACGAGCTTAACGCAGTAATGACTAATAAAATAGAACACCTGTAACAAAAGACTGGCATAAAGGTTCTGTGAATGTGGTCTCTCTCTCCCTGTCTCCCAATATCTTGTTGTACTCACCTATTTTTAGATTGTGGCTGACCTCAGGTAACTGAAACTGTGGAAAGCGAAACTGGATAAGGCAGGACTGCCATATGTATGTTGCGTGTGTGTGTGTGTGTGTGTGTGTGTGTAGTTTTCAAAATACACCTTAATCCTGAAAAGTCAGACCTTGTTTCCTCAGGTTATTGATTTGCCGTTTTTCTGGACAGTTCCTCCTCACCCTTCCCGTCTCCCAGGTGGACCTGTGTGGGGATCACTCAGTCGAATCCCTCCCCAGGTGCATCTGTATCCACCTTTTGAGGAGCTGTGGCAGCTGCTGCAGCCACTGTAAGAAATCACAGCCACCCGTCTTTGTTTTTCTCGTGTGTTAACATGGTACAAATCAGTATAGTCAGAAGCTTTGAAGGCACCAGATAGTGTTCCCTTAGTCCTTTTGCCTAATGGTGATATTGAAGCCGACAAGCTTCCTGAAAGTTATGAGCTTTCAGGCCACGTGCAGACCTCAAGAGCCCTTGGTTGACCCTCAGCTCTGCCATTTATACCTTTTTAATTTGGAGCTGGTCACCCAACTTTCTGTGTTTGTTACCTCATCTGTACAATAAGGAAGAGTGTAGGAGTCACCTCCTAGGCTCACAGTCAGTGTGAGAAGGAGAATGCCATCCAGGTAGCCCAGGGCCTGCACCGAGCAGACACCTTGGGTGCCACCTACAATGAACCTGGTCCTCCGGGATCCTGTCCTGAAATGGTACCTGGCCTGCCTGGTCTTGCCTACGATTGCATCCCTTCTATTCCCTGGCCCGAGTGTGTCCTGCCCTGGCCCTGTAGTCACCTTTCTTAGGTGTGGTTCTCAGCCAGGTCCTCGGGCATTGCTCGCAGATCCCCATGTCCTCCTGTGTGAGATCATCACCTGGGCTGAGCTCTTAAGGCTCTCATCAGCCCCAGCCTCTGCTCATGTCCCTGGCCCAGGCCACGAAGGACAGGGATGAGGACTGGGATTTGTTCCTGACTTACCAGAGGTGCCACTTTGGCCAGGTTCCTAACAGACCTCTCTGAGCCCAGTTTCCCATCTTTAATCGTTGTTTTCCTGCCCAATTCATGCTTTCCCCCACATATTCTTGCTGGATATAGTAGTATTCTGTAGACGTTAACACACAACACACATATGGCAATGTCATGACAGCCTCCCTGCCTCCCAAGGTTGTTCAGCGCCGTGCTGCGGGCTGTGACTGTTCATTTCTAGGTGGCAGGAGGATGGTGTGGTGCCAGCACCATCATGCATGTGGAGATGCTCTTAGCATGTCAACAGGAGTGCCCGGGTGTCCATGTTGCTCTTGCCGTAATTACTAGTGCTCATTTGGCAAAACCCACTTTTCTCCACTTAAGTCCTGACCCGAGGGTCTCACTGGAAGGGAGGGCCGTCTTAAAGCTCCAGCTTTCCTGCAGAGCTTAGGATGCAGTGGTCAGGTGACGGGTGGTAATTTGGGGCCTTCTTTACCTCTGGACCAAGTGCTGATGTGGGTCAATATCTACCAGGAACTCTGATTAATAACAAGCTGATTAATAACAAGGAATTTATTGCTCAAAGAAAAGGATTTTGATGAACTTTCTGGTAATTTTGTTCCTTTGTATTATGTGATAAGCCTTTAAAATCCTGCATTCTATAATAAATGTGTGGAATCTTAAAATAAGTTTTGCAAAAACTTAGAGTTGAATTAAATTCATTTTGAGACTTCTTCAAAGAGCTGTAATTGCAGGAGCACCAAAAGGTTTCCATGCTTTTCGGGTGCTTTAAAACATTAGGCAGTGCCTTGGCGTGGACCTGAAGGCCCTGGCCCACTTGAGCACTTGCCAGTCACCTTGGGAAGTCTCTGAGAGCTTTGGCTAGTGGGATGTGTGTGTGAGTGTGTGCACGTGTGCGTGCGTGTGTGGTGCATGTTTGTGTTTCTAAAGGAAACCTTTGGTGAAACAGAAGCCACCCACTGCTGTGCAAATGGTCATAGCTCTTACTCTTCAGATGAAGGCCGGTTGAGGCCAAGAAGAGGGAGGAGCTGAGGGGATGTGACTTGTTCCTGTGGCTCCACGTCGGCATCACCTTTTTAAGTCATTTGTACTGCTCCGTTGACTCATACATCTTTGAAGAGGGTAGTGAGTGAATAACAGGTAAGCAGCCATCAGAGGTGGTCATTTTCTTTTTGATTTGCATCTTCCAGAATTTTTTTTTTTTCTTTTTTGAGACGGAGTCTTGCTCTGTTGCCCAGGCTGGAGTGCAGTGGCACGATCTCCGCTCACTGCAAGCTCCGCCTCCCGGGTTCACGTCATTCTCCTGCCTCAGCCTCAGCTGGGACTACAGGCGCCGCCACTACGCCTGTCTAATTTTTTTTTGTATTTTTAGTAGAGACGGGGTTTCACCGTGTTCGCCAGGATAGTCTCGATCTCCTGACCTTGTGATCCGTCCGCCTCAGCCTCCCAAAGTGCTGGGATTACAGGCGTGAGCCACCGTGCCCGGCATCTTCCAGAGTTTTTGATGTGCAAGTTTGCATGTTAGTCTGAAACTGTTCTAACTTGCTGGTAGAAAACATATACGGACTTAAAAGGCAGGATAATTACCTTGCTGAAATTCTTTTCTCACCTTTTATGAAAGAGAAAGCTATTTTCTTGAGGAGTCAAGTTCCTATCCCAGCAAGGAAAAACTGATGACACATTAGGGATGTGGCCACAGGCCTGGGACCAGTTGGCTAGCTAAACTCTCTGGAGTGTCTTTTGGAGGCCATGGCCTTGTGACCGCAGAGATGAACACTTATTTCAAAGCACAGGATCTTGACACTCAAGAGAGCAGGTCTCTTGTGCAAAGTAGGAGCGTCTTCCAGCCCAAGGGCAGGGCTTGGAAAGAGACTGCAGAGGCGTCCAGGGAGCAGTGCTCAGTTTTGTGAATACTGCCGCTTATAATTCAGCAGCTTCCCACACTTTTACAGCATGTGCCGCAGCGACACAGGGGCTGCAGGGGACCCCAGCATGAGTGAGGGATGGGACTTTCTTCTTCCCCTTCTATCAGGGCGTTGACCGCCACGGCCCTAGGCTCTGGCAGCCTGGGTCTGGTCTTATTTATTGTGCATTCACTGTGTTGGGCCTCCCCAGTGTGGAGCGTCGTGACACAGGGCCCTGGCTGCCGGAGCCTCGATGTGACATCCTCCCACGTGGATGTCCCCAGCCGACACGGAGCACTCCTGCCCACTCTCGGGGACTCTTCCCTGTTGTTAAAGGTGGAAAAGGTAGAGAAACAAGAAGGAATTCTGAGGTTCAGTCAGACACGTTTAAAGCAAAAAGTTGGCTTTTCAGTTTCAGAATTTAAGCATGCGACGTATTCGATATTTTCAGCCAGTGACACTGAGCAGCACAAACCACAATTTATTTTACACAAAACAGCAAAATACAAGACATGCCAAACACATGTGTCCTCATTCCTGCTTGTTTTTTGTTTTGTTTCATTTTTAATTCTAGCAGTAACATGGATCCACACTACCCCTCACTCTGCGGCCCTGGGCCTAATCCAGCCTGCCGCCTGCTTGTGTAAATAAAGTTCTGTAGGATCCTGGCCGCTACCCTTTGCTTATATGTTGCCTGTAGCCACTTTAGGGCTACAGTGACAGAGCTGAGTAGCTCAGAAGCCTGACCTGGCCCACAAAACTGAAAATGCTTGTTGTTGAACCCCTTATAGAGAAAGCCTGACGCCTGCTCAGGGTGGTGAGAACTTTGACTTCTATCTTTGAGATTTTTAAAGTTCTGAGGGAGAAGTTAGTGACTTCTCTATTGCTGTAATTCTTCACCCACTTAGGCCTCAACTCACTGGACATTTTACCCAGGTGGAACTTTGATGAAGAACAAGTCAACAAACTTTCCATTGAAGGCTCCTTAGCTTGACTTCCAAAATAGATGCGATGAATGAAGAAGCAATTGTCACACAAGCGTGAGAAGCAGCCGGTACACATTTGATGGGTGGACAAACTTCCTAGTTGTTAGGAAACGCAGATTAAAAGCGAAGTCATACCCTGTGAGGTCGGCTTGGGGAAGGGATCAGCACGGTCACTATCACAGTTACGGCTGGGATCCAGTGTCCCTGAGAATGCGGGGGGAATGTACCTTCTAGGAAGACAGTTTGGGCAACGTGTCTGTCTTTTGGCAGCAATTATAGCTCAAAGCACTTATCCTAAAGTGTGCCAAGAAGTCTGTCTCCAGGGTACTTATTGCTTCATTGTATGAATCAATTGTGTGAAAAATTAGAAACAACTGAAGTGTCATACACAGGAATTGGATTAAAAAATTATGGAAATTCACACGATAGAATTCTGTGTAGCCTTTGGAAAGAATTATATCTATTTGATATGGAAAGTTACCCAGGATATATTTTAAGTTAAAAAAAAGAAAAAAGCAAGTTGCAGAATAATGTTAATAGCCTGATCACAGTTTTGTAAGTCATAATTATGATTGTATTATACATACCAGTGTATGCATAGAAAAGACCTGGAAAGCTGCATATCAAGTACTTATTAACAATAGTTACCATCTGTGGGTGGGAGTATGAGCGACTTCTACTTTTCTAAAGTTTTAAACTTTTTAATGGGCATATATGACTGCGTTTACCGTGTAAAGTAATACAGCTTAACGTGAGCCTTCACAAAGGCAAGAGGCTTCTTGTGTTTTACTCAGAGGAGAACTCCTTTAATGCCCACTTAGGGCTGTTTATTATTTTGTTAACAAAACGTGTTAGATCTAAGTGTGTGTGCTTTTCAGGGTGGCTGAGAGAGGAGAGAAGCCAGTGCAGACAGGGACACACACAGAAACAGAGAAGGAGTGGACAGCCACCCACAGGGCTGCTGACTGAATGTTCATAAAAGCAAACCCTCTTCAGGCCTATTCAACATGCAGGAACCGGCTCTCTCCCCGAGAGGAGTGTGAGTGTGATGCTGTCCTAACGGTGTTGAAATGGGTCATAACTGGCCTGTGCTCAGTGAAGCAGGCAAAAGGGGGATGATGCACCTCAAAGTAAATTCTAGCCAAAAGGCCTAAAATAACTACAAAGAGACCAACGTTGAAACAGGAAATCAGAAAATATCTTAAGGCAAATGAAAATGGAGCCACAACATACCAGATCTATGGGGTGCAGCAAAAGCAGTTCTCAGAGGGAATTTAATAGGAATAAATGCCTATATGAAGAAAAAAAAGAAAGATCTAAACTAATCAACTCAACTTTATACGTCAGGGACTAGAGGCAAGAAGAAACTAAGCCCGAAGTTAGCAGAAGGAAGGAAACAACAAAGCCCAGAGTAGAAATATATGAAATTGAGATGAGAAAAGCAATTGAACTTTCAAAACTAAGAGCTGCTTTTCGAAAAGATACACAAGTTGACAAGCCTTTAGTGAGGCTAAGAAAAGTGAGAAAACACAAACAATATCAGAAATAAGAGACATTACAAATTGTTCCACAGAAATACAGAGGATCATAAGAGACCACTGTGAACAATTATGCATAAACAAATTAGATAACCTAGAAGAAATAGAGAAAACATGCAACCTACCAAGACTGAATAAAGAATAGAAAATCTGAATAAATCAATAATGAGTAAAGAGATTAAATCAGTAATCAAAAATTTCCCAAGAAAGAGAAGCCCAGGACCTGATGGCTTCACTGCTGAATTCTGTGAAACATTTTAAGAAGAATTAATGTTTAGTGGAGTATTTAGGGTTTTCTATATTAGGATCATGTTGTCTGCAAACACTTTTTCCTTTCTGATCTGGATGCCTTTTGCCTTTTCTTTCTTTTTCTTGCCTAATTCCTCTAGTTAGAACTTCCAGTTATTATGGTAGATGAAAGTGGCAAGAATGGGCATCCTTGTCTTGTTCCTGATATTATTTATTATAAGAAAAGCTTTTTATATTTTTTATATTTATTATCAGAAAAGCTTACAACTTTTCAGATGTTAGTTGTTGGCTAACACACATGCCATATATATCTTTTTATTTTGTTGAGGTAAATTACTTCTATATCTAATTTATTTAGAGTTTTATCATGAAAAGATGTTGAATTTTGAATTTCTTTTGAAAAGAATGTTTGAATTTATTTTGAAAAGATGTTGAAAAGAATTTCTTTTCAAATTCTTTCAACAAAATTAAGAAGAGGGAATACTTCCAAACTTATTTTATGAGACCAGCATTAGTCTGATGTTAAAGCCTGACAAAGACACTACTAGAAGAGAAAATTACAGGCTAGAATATCTGATGAAAGTAGGTACAAGTCCTCGATAAAATATTAGCAAACCAAATACAGCAGCACAGTAAAAGGATTATATACCATTATTAAGAGAGTTTTGTCCCTCAGATGCAAGGATGGTTCAATATACCCAAGTCAGTAAATGTGATACACCACACTAACAAAATGGACAAAAACCATACAAGCATCTCAGTAGAGGCAGAAAATGCATTTGACAAAATTCAACATCTTTTCATGATAAAAACTCTAAATAAATTAGATATAGAAGTAATTTACCTCAACAAAAGACACATGGCATGTGTGTTAGCCAAAAACTAACATCTGAAAAGTTGTAAACTTTTCTTATAATATCAGGAATAAGACAAGGATGCCCACTCTTGCCACTTTTATCTACCTTAATAACTGGAAGTTCTAACTAGAGGAATTAGGCAAGAAAAAGAAAGAAAAGGCAAAAGGCATCCAGATCAGAAAGGAGGAGGTGTTGTAGACAACATGATCCTAATATAGAAAACCCTAAATACTCCACTAACACATTGTTAGAATCAGTAAACAAATTCAGTAGAGTTGCAGAATAAAAAATCTGCATACCAGAATCAGTTGCATTTCTGTATACTGACAATGAAATATCCAAGAAGAAAATTAAGAAAACAGTTCCATTTACAGCAGCATCAAAAAGGTAAATTTCTTAGGAGCAACTTTTACCAAGGTAGTGAAAGATCTGCACACTGAAAACTATAAAACATTGATGAAAGAAAATTGAAGAAGATGCAAACCAATGGAAAGATGTTCAGTGTTCAGGGATGGGAAGAATTAATATTGTTAAAATGTCCATACCACCCAAAATGATCTACAGATTCAATGCAATCCCCATCAAAATTCTAATGGCATTTATCCATAGAAACAGAAAAAAAGTCCTGAAATTTTTATGGAACCCTAAAATACCTTGAATAAGTAAAGCAACTTTGAGAAAGAAGAACAAAGCCCAAGACATTACACTTCCTAATTTCTTATCATAAGACTGTTGTAATAGAAACAGGATAGTATGACATTACAAATTGACATATAGACCAAAGGAACAGAATAGAAAGCTCAGAAATAAACCCACACGTGTATGGTCAACTAACCTTTGAGAACGATACCAAGAATATACAATGGGAAAAAGATAGTCTCTTCAATAAATGGTATAGGTTGTGTATCCATGATCTCAAAATTTGAAATCCTGAATGTTCCAAAATCCGAAACATTTTGAGCATGAATATGATGCCACAAGTGGAAAATTTTACACCTAATCTCATGTGGTGGGTTATAGTCAAAATGCAGGCCCATGACACACAGTTTATTAAGCATCCCCAATGGGAAAATAATCCTCCCACCCCCTTCAGCTGTAGGGTATCTTTTCTGCACACACCCAGATTTCCCCGCACACCCCCATGAAGAGTAAGAAAATGTCATGTGTGCAGGCTGGATGTTCCAGTGGCAGGTTCCCCACAGTGTTCCACGTGGCCAAGACCTATGTGTGTTACTCACCATGTTTTTTGCTTATTCTTTGCATTTCTATATACTGACAGTGAACTATCCAAGAAAGAAATCAGGAGAACAGTTCCATTTACAAATCAAAAAGAATAAAATTTTTGGAATAACTTTTACCAAGCCAGTGAAACATCTGTACACTGAGAACTATAAACCATTGATAAAAGAAATTAAAGAAGATGCAAACAAATGGAAAAATGTTCGGCGTTCATGGATGGGGAAGAATTGTGTTCTTATGTGGTGTAAAGATAGTGTTGAAAATGTCAAAAAGGTCAGCAGATACCCCTGTAAGTAATAGTGATACGAAAAAAAGGAAGCATTTGTATGTATCTATAGCACAGAAAGTCATGCTGTCGGAGAAACTGGACAGTGATGTAAGTGTGAAACAGAAGAGTACCATGTTGGAATGATCACCATATGTGAGTTGAAGAAACAGAAGGATAAAACGTGGGTGAAGTTCTATGCTGAAAGTAATGAACAGACATTAATGAAAAATAGGAAAACACTAGGCCGGGCGCGGTGGCTCAAGCCTGTAATCCCAGCACTTTGGGAGGCCGAGACGGGCGGATCACGAGGTCAGGAGATCGAGACCATCTTGGCTAACCCAGTGAAATCCCGTCTCTACTAAAAAATACAAAAAACTAGCCGGGCGAGGTGGCGGGCGCCTGTAGTCCCAGCTACTCGGGAGGCTGAGGCAGGAGAATGGCGTAAACCCGGGCGGCGGAGCTTGCAGTGAGCTGAGA
>NW_016821253.1:3151178-3173462 GCF_001698545.2 Rhinopithecus bieti | reverse complement strand
AAGGAAAACACTGTATAAAGCAAAAAATGAAGATCTTAATTGTGTATTGAAAGAGTGGATTCATCAGCATTGCAGTGAACACCTGCCACTTAATGGACTACTGCTCATGAAACAAGCAAAGATCTATCACGATGAACTGAAAATTGAAGGGAACTATGAACATTCAACAGCCTGGTTGCAGAAATGTAAGAAAAGACACAGCATTAAATTTTAAAAGATGTGTGGTGATAAAACATCTGCTAATCATGAAGCAGTGAAGAAATTTATTGGCATGCTTGCCAAGCTCAAAACTGTTGAACATCTCATGCCAGAACGAGTCTCTATTGCTGATGAAACATCGTTGAACATCTCATGCCAGAACGAGTCTCTATTGCTGATGAAACATCACTGTTTTGGTGTTATTGCCCTGGAAAGACACCGACTTCAGCTGATAATAGAGCCCTACAGGAATTAAGGATGTAAAGGAGAGAACAGCTGTGTTGGGATGTGCTAAAGCAGCAGGCACATGAAGTGCAAACCTGGCTGTGATAGGCAAAATCTTGTGCTCTTATTGTTTTCAAGGAGTGACTTTCTTACTATTCCATTATTCTAACAAAATGCATGGATCACCAGGAAAATCTTTTCTAGTTGATTTTACAAATATTTTATACCAATAGCTCATACTCACTTCTGGGAAGCTGGACTGGACAACAACTGTGAGATTTTGTGACTCCTTGACAACTGCTCTGTTCATCCTCCAGCTGAAATTCTCATCAAAAAGGATTTCTGTGTCATGTACTTTCTCCTAAATGTGACTTTATTAATTCAGCATTTGACCAGGGTATATTAGTCCATTCTCATGCTGCTAATAAAGACATACCTGAGACTGGGTCATTTACAAAGGAAAAGGGTTTAACTCACAATTCCACATTGCTGGGGAGGCCTCAGGAAACTTACAATCATGGTAGAACACAAAGAAGAAGCAGGCGCCTTCTTCACAGAGTGGCAGGACAGAGTGAGTGCAAGCAGGGGAAATGTGCGATGCTGATAAAACCATTAGCTCTTATGAGACTCACTCATTCTCACAAGAGCAGCATGGGAGAAATTGTCCCCATGATTCAATTATCTCCACCTGGTCCTGCCCTTCACATGTGGGGGCTGTGGGGATTATAATCCAGGGTGAGATTTGGGTGGGGGCACAGCCAAACCATATCATTCTGCCCCTTCCCCATCCCAGATCTCACGTCCTCACATTTCAAAACACGATCATGACCTTCCAACAGTCCCCCAAAGTCTTATTCCAGCATTAACCCAAAAGTCCAAGTCCAGAGTCTCATCTGAGACAAGGCAAGTCCCTTCTGCCTATGCATCTGTAAAATCAAAAGAAATTTTGTTACTTCCTAGATACAATGGTGGTACAGGCATTGGGTAAATACACCCATTGCAAATGGGAGACATTGGCCAAAACAAAGGGGCTACAGGCCCCAGGCAAGTTGAAAGTCCAACAGGACAATCATTAAACCTTAAAGTTCCAAAATGATCTCATTTGACTCCATGTCTCACATCCAGGTCATGCTGATGCAAGAGGTGGGCTCCCAGATTCCTTGGCCAGCTCTGCCACTGTGGCTTTACAGGGTACACCCCTCTGGCTGCTTTCATGGGCTGGCATTGAGTGTCTGCAGCTTTTCCAGGCGCACAGTGCAAGCTGTTGGTAGATCTACCATTCTTGGGTCTGGAGGACGGTGGCCCTCTTCTCACAGTTTCACTAGGCTGTCCTCCAGTGGGGCACTGTGTGTGGGGGCTCCGACCCCACACTTCCTTTATGCACTGCCCTAACAGAGGTTCTTCATAAGGGCTCTGCCCCTGCAGCAAACTTCTGCCTGGACATCCAGACATTTTCATACATCCTCTGAAATCTAGGCAGAGGTTTCCAAACCTCAATTCTTGACTTCTTTTCACCCACAGGCTCAGTACCATGTGGAAGCACCAAAGCTTGCGGCTTACACCCTCTGAAGCAATGGCCTGAGCTATACCTTGGCCACTTTTAGTCACAAGTGGAGCAGAAGCAGCTGGGATGCAGGGCAGCATGTTCCAAGGCTGCGCAGAGCAGGGGGACCCTAGACCTGGCCTGTGAAACCATTTTTTTCTCCTAGACCTCTGGGCCTGTGATGGGAGCAGCTTCCATGAAGGTCTCTGACATGCCTCAGAGAAATTTTCTCCATTGTGTTGGTGATTAACATTTGACTTCTTGTTACTTATACAAATTTCTGCAGCAGGCTTGAATTTCTCCCCAGAAAATGTTTTTTTCTTTTCTGTCACACAGTTAGACTGCAAATTTTCCAAACTTTTATGCTCTGCTTCCTCTTGAATGCACTTCCACTTAGAAATTTCTTCTGCCAGATACCCTAAATCGTCTCTCTCAAGTTCAAAGTTCCACAGATCTCTCAGTTGGGAGCAAAATGCCACCAGTTTATTTGCTAAAGCATAGCAAGTGACCATTACTCCAGTTCCCAACAAGTTCCTCATCTCCATCTCAGACCACCTCAGTCTGGACTTTATTGTCCGTGTCACTGTAAGCATTTTGGTCAAAGCCATTCAACGAGTCTGTAGGAAGTTTCAAACTTTGCTACATCTTTTTGTCTTGTGAGCCCTCCAAGTCTCTAGGAAGTTCCACACTTTTCCACATTTTCCGATATTCTTCTGAGCCCTCCAAACCGTTCCAATCTCTGTCTGTTACCTAGTTCTAATGTCACTTTCACATTTTCGGGTATGTTTATGACAGTGCCACACTCTCTGCAATACCAATTTATTGTATTAGTCTGTTCTCGTGTTGCTAGTAAAGACATAGCTGAGACTGAGTAATTTATAAAGAAAAAGGTGTTTAGTGGACTTACAGTTCCACATGGCAGGGGAGGCCTTACAATCATGGTGGAAGGTGAAGGAGGAGCAAAGGCACATCTTACACAGCATCAGGCAAGAGAGTGTGTGCAGGGGAACTGCCCTTTATGAAACCATCAGATCTCATGAGACTTATTCACTGTCATGAGAACAGCATGGGAAAAACCTGTCCCCATGATTCCATCACCTCCCACCACGCCCATCCTCCAACCAAATAACAATTTAACATGAGATTTGGGTGAGAACACCAAGCCAGACCTTATCAGTATTGGCCTTGGCAATGATCTTTTGGATAAGACACAAAAGCACAGGCAGCAAAAGCAAAAATAAACAAATGAGAGTGCATCAGATTTAAAAGTTTCTGCACAGCAAAAGAAACATTGGCAAAATGAAAAGGCAGTGTACGGAGTGGAAGAAACCATACATCCAATAAGGGGTTAATATCCAAAATATATAAAGAACTCATACAACTCAATAGCAAGCAAACAGAATAACCCAGTTTAAAAATGAGCAAAGGACCTGAATAGACATTTTTCTAAAGAAGACATATAGATATCCAATAGACATATGAAAAGGTGCTCAACGTCACTAACCATCGGAAAAATGGAAATCAAAACCACAAGGAGACATCACCTCACACCTTTTAGGATGACCAGTATGAAAAAGACGAAAGATAAGTCTTGGGGAGAATGTGGAAAAAGGGAAACACTTTTATATATTCAAGGTGGGAATGAACAAAATGGAAAACAGTCTGGAGGTTCCTCAAAAATTAAAAATAGAACTACAGCCCAGCAGTCCCACTTCTGGCTGTATATCCAAAGGAAATGAAATCAGTAGCTCAAAGAGATCCCTGCACCTCCATGTCAGTGGCAGCTTTATTCACAGTAGCCAAGATGTAGAAAATACATAATTGTCCATTTGACAGATGAAGGGTTAAAGAAATTGTGGTAGATACATATAGAGTGGAATGTTATTCAGTCTTTACAAAGAAGGCAGTTCTGCCATTTGAAACAATATGGATGAACCTGGAGGACACTGTGCTAAGTAAAATGAGACAGAAAAAGACAAATACTGCACGATCTCACCTACCTGTGGAATCTGAAAAAGTCAAACCCCTAGAAAGGAAGAGTACAATGATGGTTACCAGAGGCTGGTGGGAGAGGTTGGAAAGTGGGAGGTGTTGGTCAAAGACTGGGAACATTCACCTTATAAGATGAATACGTTCTGGACACCTCATGTACAGCATGAGAACTATAGTTAATAATAATGTATTGTGTACTTGAAATTGGCTAGGAGAATGCATCTTAAGTGTTCGCATGACAAAAAAGGCGGTTAACTATATGAGGTGATGGATATGTTACTTAGTATAATTGTGGCAGTCATTTCACAACGTATGTGCCTATCATCACATCGCATTGTGGCCAGGCGTGGTGGCTGATTTCTGTAATTCCAGCACTTTGGGAGACTGAGACAGTAGGATTGCCTGAGCCCAGGAGTTCGAGACTAGCCTAGGTAATGCAGGGAGATCTTGTCTTTACAAAAAATTTAAAAATTAACCAAGCATGGTGGCATGTGCCTGTGGTCCCAGCTACTTGAGAGGCTGAGGTGGGAGGACTGCTTGGACCCAGGAGGTCAAGGCTGCAGTGAGCTGTGATTGCACCACCGCACTCCAGCCTGGGTGACAAAGCAATACCCTGACACCCACACACCACAGTGTACTACCTAAATACACACAAATTCCATTTGTCAAGGACACTTCAGTAAATCTAGGGGGGAAAAAAACCCCAACGATATGATCTGAAGCACTATTTTCCAAATGTGTTTTGACCGGACCTACAGATAGTTTTACATAATGACTGCCCCCACACATCTATATGCACGTAACTGAAATATACTGTTCACAAGGGAGTACTCACATTGAAAACCTGTGGCACACTGTGCTCCACTCCATTCCACGCCAGCCTCGTGCTGGCCCTGGCGCCCTGATGTGGCTTCATGGCCCGTCACAGGCTGCAGCCCCCAGCGGAGGAGCTCCGGTGCTGGGTTTCACGATATCTCAGGAACCCTTAGGCAGCCCTTGGAGTAGGCAAGTTCCTCTTCAGATGTAGCAGGGCTTCCGGCAGGTTGTGGCATTGCCGGTGGCATTGCCAGCAGGGACTCAGGTGAGCCCGACGTTCAGACTCAGTAGGTCCAGTGCCGTTACTGAGGGAGCTTGCATTTGAATTAGGGAGATGTCCATGCCGGGATGTTGAAGGACTGCGTGTGGTGGGGAGAAGTCTTGTTGGAGCAGTGATCCCTGGGCAGCTCGGCCTCTGCCAGAGTGGCAGAAAACTTTCACACAGGGCTGCCTCTTCCTGGCCACGTATGGGGCAGGCAGTGTGCCTTGATCATGGGGCCCTGCAGCAGAGCCTGGAGCCTCGTGATAGAGCGTCCAGCCAGCCGCCTCTGGTCCTTTGAGGTGAAGCCTGTTTGGCAGTCAGGGCTGGTTGGACAGACAGGCGTGCAGCACCCAATTCTGAATCTTTCTGGTTGAGCAACCCAATATGTAAAGTAAGGCGGATGTGACGGTATTCCAGGTAAAGCCAGGCGCGCGGTGGGAGCTCCGTAAGTTCCAGTTGCCCTTACGGCGTGGTTGAAGCTGACTTCCTGTTGGAAGTAGCACTTGAGCTTAAGACTCTGTCTGGATGGTGAGTCCTTAAAGTAAGACACTGTGTGTTTTCTTGTTTTAATAATGGCAGACAGCAAATACAGGCCGAGATGGGACCAGGCAGAGACTACAGGAGACAAATTTAGCCAATTAAGATGGGAATCAGGCAAGTGGTGTCTCCAGACAACCTGGAATGAAATAACAAACCCATGGCCAGATCTTAGGTTAGATTGAAGAAAAGGCAACGCAACAGACATTAAAAAGTACAATTCAGTGAACTTTGTTTTGCATTTAGAGTTTGAGAATGATAGAGAGGTGTAACTACTCCACAGGTTTGTTCCCAGGATGGTTCTCATGGATGGAAGAGGCGGGTGCCACGGAGGAGCACTTTCTGCTTGATACATGGGGAGTTTAGGGGTCACATGGGACATGTGGTCGGAGCTGGGGAGTCCACTGGACAAACCGGTTCTGGCTTTGTCCACAGGCGTGCCGCCATGCCGTTCCAGCCTTCGGAACAGGTGTGGGCAGGTTTGGGAGGAGGAGCATAGAGAGAACAGAGGGCAGGTGCCCACCCTGGGGGCCACCTGCGGGGCTGCACCTTGACCTGGCCCCAGCAGCCCCTTGCGAATTGATTCACAAGCAAAACCTCTTTTTTTGTGAGGCACTTTGGATACTGAGTAGCAAACCCTTTCCGTGGGGTTCTAAGGCGAACCAGTCTTCACTGAGTTGTGCTTGATACACAGACTTTTTCTAAGTTTATTTTTTATGCATTTAAGAATGCACAGAACATCCTCACATACTCAGAGGGGGTGGGATGAATTCTTCCCTCCTCCTTCGTCAGTACGCAGTTTACTAAGGGCCTTTTAGGTGCCCGTCACAGCCTGCGCTGGCTGTTTGCATGTTCCCATGAGTGGGAGGTGTGAGCTCGTTGCTCGCACAGTCGAGAGTCTGGCCAGGAACGTAGGTGCCGGTGGTGACCCAGGTTCTGCATGTGTGGGGCTGTGCAGGCTGCCACCTGGGAAGGACCAGGGAAAGTCCCAGCGACCTTTGCGGATCCGTCAACTCCGTGGGAGGAAGTGGTGTTTCGCGAAGGCCTGAGAATGTGCAGGCCGAGTGATAGGAAATAGGCCACATCTCTCTTCGTCGTCATCTGCAAACTATGCATTTTATTGTAAGCGATGTGCCCTTCCAGCTTCAGTCCTGGTCCTGTGAAGAATAATCCATCTCACCAGTCTCAGGCTTCTGCAGTTTATAGGCGCCTGAGGCTCCTGGGCTCAGATTCTTCTGATTTGTCTTTCTTGACCCTTTCCCTCTTTGCCTTTATCTCTTAACAAGAAACAGACACACAGAACTGTGATTGGTTAGGGAACCACCCGTCACTACTCTGCAAACATGTAGCCACCACCCATAGCTGTGTTTCCAGAAACCCACAAAGCTTCTGTTTGTGTAGTTGGTTTCCTAGACTTCTAGCAAGATGATGTCTCAATCTGGTCTCTTTGAAAGCGAAGTCACGATGTCATCGCGCACCCATCTCCCCAGGTGACAGGTTTTCAGTCTGTCTGGCAGTCACTCTTCAGGGCCCTCCATGCCCAGGCCTCCCTCCCACAGACTCAGTCAGTACCGAGGCTCGAGTGCCATGTGACCTTCCTCCATTTCCCTGTGCTCTTCGCAGACTTCATCACAACCTTACAATGTTCTCTGTGATCTTCAGAACCCAAGAAGCATTTCTTGAAAACGTCACCGGTGAGAACTCGAAGCCAGGTTATTTTATAAAGCAAATCAATATTACCTCCTGTACTCTTTAAGCCTTTTTTTTTTTGCTTCTTTTTGAGTTATAGTTTTCTTCATAGATCTAAAAGTTACTTATAGAGCCATTTGAAACTCATTTTATTGTTTCCTCTGATAATATGACTGAGAAAGATGAGCTTTTTCATGGAGAAGTATATCCCTTGGCCCACACCAAGGCAGATATAAAATCAGTAGCATGCAGAGAAAATGAGTGGAGTAGCACACCATGATTTCCTGCAGGAGATACCCTCCTCTCCCCCACTTCTTTTATTCCACGCCTGGAGCAAAACTAGACTAAGGTGACCCATTTTCTTCTAGCTAGGGGAAGAAGGCGTTGCGGTGATATGTCTGCAGGGAGAGCGTCTTTTAGAGCACATGCTCCTCTTAAGTGCAGGATGCTGTGCTGCTGGATGTGCATGTAGAGGCCAATGTTTGCTTCGGCTTTGAATCTCTACCACTTTGGAATTGGTATCCATTCAAATGCGCGTGTCTTGCTAAGCAAAAAAAAAAAACAAACAAACAAACAAAAAAAACCGCGAGGGGATTTGGGAAACAAGTTTTCAGGAGCACTGATTATGACCATCAGGTCCCTAGGACATGAAATGGATGCTTCAGAATGTCCCAGAGCTGTCCGTGGCCATTGTGTGCATGTGCATCTGACTCTGTAAATGCTCTAGAGTGTATCATGGCCATTGTGTGCATATGTCCTCAACTGATTGAATGCTCTAGAGTGTACCTCAGCCATTGTGTGCGTGTGTTCTTGACTGACTCTGAATGTTCTAGAGTGTGCCTCGGCCATTGTGTGCATGTGTTCCATACTTACTGTGAATGTTCTAGAGTGTACCTTAGCCATTGTGTGCGTGTGTTCTTGACTCACTGTGAATGTTCTAGAGTGTACCTCAGCCATTGTGTGTGTTCTTGACTCACTGTGAATATTCTAGAATGTACCTCGGCCATTGCGTGCATGTGTTCCGGACTCACTCTGAATGTTCTAGAGTGTACCTCAGCCATTGCGTGCTTGTGTTCCTGACTCACTGTGAATGTTCTAGAGTGTACCTCGGTCATTGTGTGCTTGTGTCCTCAACTGACTGTGAATGCCCTAGAGCATACCTTGGCCATTGTATACGTGTGTTCCAGACTCATTGTGAATGTTCTAGAGTGTACCACGGTCATCGTGTGCATGTGCACCTGACAATAAATGCTCTAAAATGTACCACGGCCATTGTGTTCATGTGTCCTCAACTCACTGTGAATGCTCTAGAGTGTACCATGGTCATGGTGCGTGTGTGCACCTGACTCTGTAAATGCTCTAGAATGTACCACGGCCATCATATACATGTGCACCTGACTCACTGTGAATGCTCTAGAGTGTACTTCGGCCACTGCCACTGTAGGTACCTGACTCTATAAATGCTCTAGAATGTACTACAGCCATTGTGTGCGTGTACCTGACTCTCAATGCTCTAAAATGTACCATGGCCATTGTGTGCTTGTGTCCCCACTCACTGTGCATACTCTAGCGTGTACCTCAGCCATTGTGTGCGTGTGTTCCTGACTCTATAAATGCTGTAGAATGTCCTATGGCCATTGTGTGTGTGCACACCTGACTCATTTTAAATGCTTTATGGCAGTAGTCCCCAACATTTTCAGCACCAGGGACCAGTTTTGTGGAAGACAATTTTTCCATGGACCAGGGTGGATGGTTTCGGGATGAAACTTCCACCTCAAATATCAGGCATTAGATTCTCATAAGGAGTGCACAGCCTAGATCCCTCACGTGCACAGTTCACAACAGGGTTCCTGCTCCTGTGAGAATCTAATGCCTCCTGATTTGACAGGAGACAGAACTCCTGATTTGACAGGAGACAGAACTGTAATGTCACTTGCCCACTCCTCACCTCCTGCTGTGTGGCCACTTCCTTACAGGACATGGATTGATGCCAGTCCATAATCCTAGGGTTGGGGACTCTTGCCCTGAGAATGTACTTGGGCCATCATGTGCCCGAGTGAATGCTGTGAATGCTGCATTGAATGCTCTAGAGTGTACCAGAGCCATGCAGGTTGTGCACCTGACTCACTGTGAACGCTCTAGAGTGTACCAGAGCCATGCAGGGTGTGCACCTGACTCACTCTGAAGTGCTCTAGAGTGTACCAGGATCGTGTTGGTGTGCACCTGACTCACTGTGAATTGCTCTAGAGTGTACAAGCCATGCCCCCCCCCCCCCCCCCCCCCCCCCCCCTGGTTGTGCACCTGACTCACTGTGGAACGCTCTAGAGTGTTCCAGGTCATGTTGGGTGCTGCACCTGACTCACTGTGAATGTTTTAGATTTAGAGTGTACCAGAGCCATGCTGGTTGTGCACCTGACTCACTGTGAGTGCTCTAGAGTGTACCAGGATTGTGTTGGGTGTGCATCTGACTCACTGAATGCTCTAGAGTATACCAGGATCGTGTTGGGTGTGCACCTGACTCACTGTGAGTGCTCTAGAGTGTACCAGGGCCGTGTTGGGTGTGCCCCTGACTCATGTGTATTTAGCATTGCTTTTGAGGGGTTGGGGAATGAAACCTCCCTTACTGCCTGGGAGTGGCCATGGGGGTTTCTCAGCTAAGGTGACAGTCACACTCTGTGGGGTGTATCAGGGTAGCCAGTGGGGCCTCTGAAGATTCTCATGTGGGGCCTGGAAGTGGTATCTCAGACTGGTACCATGCAGGGTCTTGCTGGTTGTAGCCTTTTTGTGACACGTGGTTTCTGAATATCTGCCATCAGATTTGACCCGTGATGCTGGTGTCTGCCTTCCTCTATGGAGCATGTTGCTTCACAGAGGGCGGCTTCAGATTCTCCACTAATCTCCAGTGGTATATAACATACACCTCTTTGTACAGTGCTTTTACATGAGTTTAACTCAATTTTTTAAAAAATTTGGATTAAAATCTTAGCTATCTGAAATATTTAGGGTTATTCTTTTTAATTTTTTTATTTGTTAATTGACAAATTGCAATTGTATGAGGTTACTTTTCTTGAGTTTTATTAAGCACCTATGTTTAACCTCAATAACATTAAAACATTTAGATGAAAACTTTTAAAAACATATTTTGATGTTTACTACTTTTTAGCTAGAACTTCCTGCAGGTAAACCCCAGTGATTCTTGGCCATGACTAAGAACAGTTCCTTCCACAAACTAAGACAGTGCTGCTCTTACTGCTTTGTGAGTACACGCTAGTGTTTCAAATTCCATCTGAAACCAACTGCCCTGGGTTATGGAGTCTTATCAATTCCTGTATTTTGGTTCCTTTCCCCCAATCTATTTTGCTCTGAATTAATCATCTTTTATAGCTTGCTGAATCACCTACATTTCTGTTTAGAGCCACCCCTTTTCCCTCCTCGTCCACAATTTTGTTCTCTTGTGGATTTAGAAACCAGATGATGACACAGGTTGGGACTGTGGGCAGTTGGAAGGGGCACCCTTATCTTCTGAGGAAGGGCTTGAGGATGCTGCTCTTTAAAACACAGTGTTCGAAGCTTCAGAGTTGTCCAGAGGCCTTTAAAACATTGCCTCATTCTAGAGTTGTTGGCTCTTTTCCAAATCCAAATGTACTAACAGTTATAACTAAATTTATTTTAAAATAGTCTCATTTGTTAATATGACATCTTCACTCTTACCTGGAATTCTTCACTCTTACTTAGAATTCATCGACAGGCATTAAGTGTTGTGTGCCCCAGAGGTCATTGTGGGGAACACAGAAGAGTTTTAATACGTGGGTTGTATGATTCAGAAACCTTTGCTCTATTTAGAGACACTGTAGTCAAATATTCATGGCACTGAAGGAGGGAGCCAAGATTGGTGTTTGTGCATTATTAAAATTGGTCTATGGGAACCATGTGGATAACTTATGAGCTCTTAACTTTGATTCATAATTAGGTAGTCTTTGACATCAGACTGGCTAGTTCTCATCCTGCGATGTGTGAGTTAGTTGGGAAGGGAATCTCTGCCTTTCTGGAGCTTCTACTAAAGACCCCAACTGTCTGATGCTGACGTAGACTGCATCTTGCTGGTCCCACTCTGAGAAGTCACTGTCACTGCACTCGCTGGCATAGCCCACACAGATACTCCTTGCTCCAGCCTTTTGCTTGCTTGTGTTTGGTGGGAAGCCCATGTGAGTTCTAAGTGAGATCTGCTGGGAAGCTTATGAATCCATCTAAATTTACTGCACGTCATATAGAAAATGTTCCACACGGGGTCAGTGTATTACCCCACCAGCACGAGATCTGTGGGCTGCCCGTGACATCCTTCTCTCCCTGCATTCCTTTTGTTCCTTGGAATTCATTGTCAAGCTGTTCGAACTCTACCTGTGTTTACCTGCAATAACTGGGCTATGGAGAGAAGTGTCATCATTTTGCTCCAAACAAGTATCTTCACCATTAGGATCAGCCATTGTCTTAACTGGATGTGAGCAGTGGGTTTTGGAGCAGGTTTTCCAGCATCCTAGCGATAGAGTTTTGGTCTTATTTACTACATATTATGTGTTTATTATGATTCTGATTAGATAAGAGACAATAAACTCTTGGTCTAATGTAGGCGTGATGTGCCTTTGATCACAATACTGTGAGCTTTCTGTGTGTTCCTTAAGCTACAAATGAGAAAGAGATTGTGGTTTTGAATGATGTTAATGTGATTACAAGTAATAATAGCTCCATGGACAGTCTCGAGATGATGGTGTAAGGGAGGTATGCTTGAGGGTGCCCCCAATCAATCCGTATTGTGTTCTGTTTAAAAAGAAATAGTGTGGCCGGGTGCGGTGGCTCACGCCTGTAATCCCAGCACTTTGGGAGGCCGAGGTGGGCGGATCACGAGGTCAGGAGATTGAGACCATCCTGGCTAACACGGTGAAACCCCGTCTCTACTAAAATACAAAAAACTAGCCGGGCGAGGTGGCGGGCGCCTGTAGTCCCAGCTACTCGGAGGCTGAGGCAGGAGAATGGCGTAAACCCAGGAGGCGGGGCTTGCAGTGAGCTGAGATCCAGCCACTGCACTCCAGCCTGGGCGGCAGAGCGAGACTCCGTCTCAAAAAAAAAAAAAAGAAATAGTGTAGTACCTTAATGATGTCTTTAATTACTCACACGTTAAAGCACATGGAATGAAATTCCCTTCTTTGTAAATAAGCGTTTAAGAATTTCATCAGAGAAAACAGAGATCCATATTTGCGACCACACTGAAAAATTCTTGGTCTCTTTATGACTTTATTGCAGAGGTGAGAGGATTTTGGTCTTTGTCCAGTAACTGAATACACATTGTATCATTTAGGATGGCTTTGGCTGCAGATGATGGGAAACTGTGGCTCCAACTGGCTCGAACATTAGGAAATGGCCTCACATCACAGGCAGGGCAGACCCTGAGCCTGGTGTGGCCGGTGGCAGCTCCTCTGCCCTGCTCTAAACTCTGTCCTCCTGTCTCCTCCAGTATTTTGTCATTATCCTTGCATGCCTAAGGAGATCGCTGCAAAGGATGTGGGCATCCTGTGCAGATCACCTTCTCCCCTCTGCCTCCCTAAGACTCTCCACCCTCCAGCCCCCACAGGCCTCCCTCATGTCTCGTTGGCCACTGCTGGTCACTGTCCATTCCTTAGTTCCTGATGAAGCCCACGTTGGTGAGTGTCTTAGCTTGGGCTGCCAGAAAAAGTGCCACATACTGGGTGGCGTCAACATGAAAATGTATTCCTGGGACGGGAAGTCCAGGATCAAAGTGCTGGCTGATTCATTTCCTGGTGAGGACTCCCTTCCTGATGTGCAGACAGCTGCCTTCTCGCTGTGTCCTCACGTGATGGAGAGAGACAGAGGAAGCCTGCCCTCCAGGCCTCTTCATCTCTTCTTATGAGGGCATGAGTCCCATTGCGAGGGCCCCACCCTCATGACCTCCTCTAACCCTAATCACCTCCCAAAGGTTCCATTTCAAGTACAGGCAGTCCCTGACTTATGGCTTCTTGACTTTACAATGGCATGGAAGCACTATGCATTTGTAGAAATTGCATTTCGGGTCCCATACAACCATTCTACCTTTCACTTTCAGTGTGATATCCAATCCATTACATGAGATATTCAGGACTTTCTTATAAAGGAGGTCTTGTGTTAGATGATTTTCCCAGCTGTAGGCTGATGTGAGTGTTGTGAGCGTGTTTAAGGTAGGCTAGGCTGGTTCTGACGACGAGTGGGCTCTGACATTCACTGCATTTTCAGCTCATGGGGTTTTATTTTTTTTATTTTTTATTTTTATTTTTTTGAGACGGAGTCTTGCTCTGTCGCCCAGGCTGGAGTGCAGTGGCCAGATCTCAGCTCACTGCAAGCTCCGTCTCACGGGTTCACACCATTCTCCTGCCTCAGCCTCCCGAGTAGCTGGGACTACAGGCGCCCACCACCTCGCCCGGCTAGTTTTTTGTATTTTTTTTTTTAGTAGAGACAGGGTTTCACCATGTTAGCCAGGATGGTCTCGATCTCCTGACCTCCAGCTCACGGGGTTTTAAACTTACGATGGATGTGGGGACATAGCCCCTGTGTACATCGAGGATCATCTGCAGCGTCACACCGGGTGGGGGGCTAGGACTTCCACACATGAATCTGGGGAGGGGGGCACAATTCAGTCCATAACAGTGAGACAATAAAAGTGTTGTCAGGCATTGCCAGATGACAATGTAATAAATACTCTAGCGACTACAGGCCAGGAACAGAGTCCCTGCATCACGAAGAATGCGTATCACAGCTCTTAGCTACCAGCCTGGGTATCTCAAATGTTTATGTTAACATTGGGTACTTCTCTTTCTCTTAGTGTTGTGTGGGAGCCAATGGGAGATGGGAAGAAAATCATTTCATTGGCCGATAACCATATCCTGCTGTGGGATTTACAGGAAAGCTCAAGCCAGGCTGTGGTAAGTAAAAGGAAAACACAGCGTTTGTTTTTGTATTTTTAAACGAAAACGCACGTTCTCACTCATAGGTGGGAACTGAACAATGAGAACACTTGACACAGGGTGGGGAACACCACACACCAGGGCCTGGGGTGGCGGGAGCAGGGAGGGATAACATTAGGAGATACACCTAATGTAAATGATGAGTTAATGGGTGCAGCACACCAACATGGCACATGTATACATATGTAACAAACCTGCACGTTGTGCACAGGTACCCTAGAACTTAAAGTATAATAAAAAATAATAAATAAATAAATAGGGCCTTTGGGCTAAATTCAGAATATAATTCTTGATTCACAACAGTTTAGAATTTTGAGCTTAGTTAATGAACAGACTGAATCATCAATCAAAGAACTGAGTGATGGGGTCTTTCAGGTGAAAGCTGTTTAGATGTCACTCAGGGCTTGTGAGATATGACCCACACAACCCGGTTGTTTGCAAAACATCTGCCTTTTGCTGCACCTTGAGCACAGGAGGGAGTGGGATGCCCAGGAGTATTTTCTACTGTTTCAAGCGTGCTGTCCTTTTGATGAATGGATTCTTAAAGTATATTTGGGTAAAATCCTACTTTAAGTAGGAGCAATTATAACATTTTAATTTCATAGTGGTGCCTCGCTCTTTTCATGTATTTGCATGAGTTATGAAAATAACATTTAGCACTTTCTTTGGGTTGAGTTTTGCTTTTAAATATGCATCGTTTGAATACTTTGTCTCTCACAGAGTAAATATTAATATATATTTTTCATATTTGATTTCTTAAAATTTTCTGCTTTAAAATGTGGTTTTTACATGCATTCATAATTTCATTGCATTTGTTTATGTCAAAGTAACCACTTTAGAAAAGAGAAAAGGGAAGAACTTTGAACTGACAGCGCTCACCATGTCATTTATGCCTCAGGGGCCGCGTTGCCTACACACAGTCAAAGGGATCGCACAGGCATCCATTGGATAGATTTCTCCAGTGATGGCCTCATCTTATATTTATTTGTTCCTAACATGTTTTTTTAGCTTTCTCCCTCATAGTGCCTTAGAATATTAATAAGTCCTTTCCTCACCCCTCTAGGCTGATGAGGTGGCATGAATAATGATCCATCATTATTAATCAGTGGCACGGAAGTAAGACTTAAAAATATTAAACGTCCTGTTAAAGCTTTAAACCTCTGAATGGAAATGGACAAAAGGAAGGTCTCGCTGTGGGGTTCGGTGGCGGGCGCTCACCCGGAGCCTCGGTGGCCTTCGCTGTGGGGTTCGGTGGCGGGCGCTCACCCGGAGCCTCGGTGGCCTTCGCTGTGGGGTTCGGTGGCGGGCGCTCACCCGGAGCCTCGGTGGCCTTCGCTGGGTCGTTCGGTGGGCGGCGGCAATCACGCGGAGCTCGGCTAGGCCTTACAACGACGGAGGAGAGGAAGAGAGGAGATGGAGGTCTCTTGTGCCCGAGCCTTATATTCGCTGTGGGCGTTCCGTCTCCTGTAGTTTTATCTGTTTCGCGGTGCCACATCACCCGCGGAGTGCACAATCAGGTGGTGACCTTATTCGACGCTGTGGGGTTATCAGCATGGCGGGCGCTCACCGGAGCCTTATTCGATGGGTCATTTAAGGAAGAGATTTATTATTATTATTTTTTTTTTTTTTTATTTTCTTTTTTTGAGACGGAGTCTCGCTTCTGTCGGCCCGGGCCATGCTCCAGTCGCATGCTTGTGGCGGGATCTCAGCTCACCGCAAGCTCCGCCTCCCGGGTTCACTCAGGCCTATTTCTCTCTGTTCCTCAGCCTCACCCAAGTAGCATGGGGCTATCCATGTCGCCCAGCACACCTTAGGATCACATGATGTAATTTGCTTCTTATCCATTCATGCTTCTCATGGGATGGGCTTTAGTTGTTTCGTATTTTTTAGTACAGTTTGCTTAGGACGGGGATCACCGTGTTAGCCAGGATGGGTCTCGACTTATCTTCCCTGAACTCGTGATCCCGCTCCTTCGATTTTGGACACTCTACAGGCCAATCTTACACCAGAGATGTGCGGATGTAAACATACAGGCTTGAGTCTCTACCCTTTGGATACACATCCCTATTTAAAATCAGGCTGGCCCGGCAGCCGACAACATGATTATTTATTTTATATGAGAAACTTTAATATAAGTGCTATTACCGACATGATCTTTTGTCCCCAACCTAAAGCTTTGTCATGAATCTTTCCGGATAGTATATGCAAACTTAACAGCCAACAAGACTATTATAAAATACAACAACAGCGAAACTTGAATCTTATAATCTTCCATGCCTGAGATGGACCCCTGTTAGCGACCCTACAATCTTCTACAGGTCTTCACGGGAGTGGATATGTCTATTCACAGGGTCTTCACCTTCGGGAGATTGGTGTCTCGAGCTCCTTAAGGTACATCATGGTCCGAAGGCGATGCCTTCCTTGTCCCCTTCCCTCTCTGCGTTTTCGGCAGAGTGGCATGATCCTACTTAACTGTCAACTGCCAGGAAGAAGGGGGAGAAGATATCTATCTTCCTACATAAAAACGTCTACGATGTCTCCATACGGAAGATTTGACTCGGTCAGCGCCTTTTAGTGCATAGCTGTGGTGTGTCAGAGTCAGGGCCCAGCTCCTTGTGTAGACACCTGGGGTAGACGGGCTCTGCTCCGATGCAGACACTTAGGCAGAGGGCTTCCACTCCTGGTATGGGAGACTTAGGCAGAGGGCTCCCCCTGGTGTAGACACTTGGGGAGACGGTGCTCAGCTCCTGGTGCAGACACTTGGGAGACCGGCTCTTGCTTCTGGTGTAGACACTTGGGCAGAGACTCAGCGCTCTCGGTGGCAGTCCACTTGGTGTGGAAAGAGAGCATCTAACTTACACCATGGATGCAGACACCTTGTGGGAGGTAGAGAGGCGCGAGTCGTCCTGGCGAAAACATTTGGAGAATGGTGCCTATCACATCCTGGTGGCAGACACTTGGGGAGATGGCTCTGCTCCTGGTGCAGACACTTGGCAGAGGGCTGCAGCTCCTGGTGGGCAGACACTTGGGCCAAGGGCTCAGCTCCTGGTGCAGATATCTTTGGGAGATGTGGCTTCTTCCTTGCTTCCTGGTGCTAGAAACTCTTACGCGACGCGAGTTGAATCTTCTAGCCTCCACTGGTCCTCCAAAGGAGCGAACTTGGGGAGAGGCAGCATCACTCCTAGGTGCAGACACTTGCAGTCAGTGTAGACATCAGCCTTCCATAAGTGGAGAAGAGTCTAGCTCTGGTGGACAGATGGTCTCTGCTCCTGGTGCAGACACTTAGGGAGATGACTGCTGCTCCTGGTGTAGACCCATTCTGCTTTTTCTCCCCCTTTTTGCAATTTTGCTTTTTCTTATTTTCGTGTTCTAGCGAAGTCTTGACGGAGCTTGGGCAGAGGGCCTCCGCTCCTCTCCTGGTGCAGACACTTGGGAAGAGGGCTCCGCTCCTGGTGTAGACACTTGGGCAGAGGGTCCCGCTCCTGGTGTAGACATTTGGGGAGAGGGCTCAGCTTCTGGTGTGGGAAGAGCTGGCTGGAGCCTTCTGCACACCTATTGTGCTCGCCATCTCAGGGAGGTTGCCAGGGAGAAAGGAAACCCCAAGTCCCACACGTTAGGATGCGGCAGGTTCTCATCCGCCCCAACTTTGGAGACCTATTCTGTAATCAAACTGTGAACACATCTTCAGAGCCTCGGTCATCTCAAATGGATTTCATGGTAGGGTGATTAATCTGTAACTTATTTTCTGCAGAGATCAATTTAGTTTTCTCTCCCCCTTTTTTATCCACTGTCAGCAGTTCTGTCAATATCACTTTGTGACCCTCCACTACAGTATTTAATACAGAAACCTTCCTATCGATTTCAGCCATCTTCACACCCAGCTTCTCAATGTTTTTTTATTGTTTGAGGATATTGCCTTCTGTGGTGAATCTAATCTCATGCTCACTGCATCATTACCTTTTGCAATTAAATCAGAGATTCCTTGCCATTTATAATCATTAGCAGAACTCAGGGGAGGCCTGGAGTGGAAGGTTCCGTGGGGGCCACAGACCCCAGTGAGGGCAGAGGGATGGCCGCCCTGTGTCTGTGCTTGCTCATTCATCTTCGCCTCTCCCAGCTTTCACTCGCCATGAAATAAATAGCTTCTGTCAAGGAGCCGACAGTAAGCCAGAAGAAGAAGCTTGCGTGAGGATTCGCTGCCACCTCTGCCTTCTGTTCACGCAGGAGAGCAGGAGCTCCTTGAAGGTGGCCATCTAGAGAGTGCCATCTGCTTGGCATGACACACAGCACCTCTTTGAAGGAAGGGAGTGTGCTTCAGGAACAGTGTTTCTGTTGGAAAGTTTCTAATCAGAGGTTTAAAATGTACCGCAGGAGGATCAGATAAACCAACATAAGCTGGGGGGTGCTCCTAGCGACAGCAGCAACGCCACGTTCAGGGTGTCTGTAAATGCAAACAGCGTTTGTGTTTTGGGGACCAAGAGAGCAGTGGGCAGAAGCCGAGTTTAATGTCAGGGCTCGTGGGGAGGGGCTCAGAACTTGGTGGGCGGTTGGTGGGTTCTGTGGCCCCTTGCCAGTGCACCTTGGAAAGCCTGTTCTGTTTTCCTCTTTCTTGTTCTCCAAACTGGAAGAGACGCGGTGCAGAGGAAAGAAAGAAGCTTGTTTTGTTAAAGTGGAGAACTTTGTGTGTAGAACCTGACCACTGGTTCCAGTGGCCACCCTCCTGTTCACAGCAACGTGCCCATAGGTGGATTCAATTGTCTTTTTATTTCTGATATTTTATTAAAATTTTATTTATTTATCTTTAAACTTTCGTTTTAGGTTTAGGGGTACATGTGCAGGTTGTGACGTAGGTAAATTGCATGTCACAGGGGTGTGGTGTACAGATGACTTCATGACCCAGGTAATAAGCACAGCACCGATGGGGAGTTTACAGTCCTCGCTCCTCCCATCCTCCACCCAAACTATGCTCTCACTTAGAAGTGGGAGCTAGGCCAGGCGTGGTGGCTTACGCCTGTAATCCCAGCACTTTGGGAGGCTGAGGCAGGTGGATTACCTTACATCAGGAGTTCAAGGCCAGCCTGGCCAATGTCGTGAAACCCCGTCTCTACTAAAATAAAATAAAATAAAATAAAATAAAATAAATGAGCCAGGCATGACACGCGCCTGCAGTCTCAGCTAGTCAGGAGTCTGGGACAGGGAGAATTGCTTGCACCTGGGAGACAGAGGTTGCAGTGAGCCAAAATCACACCACTGCACTCCAGCCTGGCGACAGAGCGAGACTCCATCTCAAAAAAAAAAAAAAAAAAAGAAGGGGGAGGTAAACCGTGAGAAGACCTGAACACGGAGAATGGGACAGCAGCACCGGGACCTCCTCAGCTCGCCTGCAGACATGGTTTTCTTGTCTAGAAATCAAGCATGCTCACCCCTGCGTGTGGCTGTCATTGTCGCGGGGGTGTTCATTGGCAGCTCCTTGTCCTAGTGTCTGTCTCCTGTCCTCTGTGGCAACACAAACCAGGACAAGCCTCACTCCCCAGCCTCTCTGCAGCCTGGTGTGGCCGTGGGACTGTGTTCTGGACAAACATGTGGGTGGGACGGGTGGTTCATCCTGAAGGAGGAGACGTTCCCTTCGCGTTTTAAGTGTCTGCTCCTGAGAGGTGGAGGCGGCTGGTAATGTTCTTTCCTATTCTGTCACTTTTCTTTTCCTCTTTTTAGTAGGGTCTTTTTCAGAGCAAAAGTTTTTTTTTTTTTTTTTTTTTTTTTTCCAGAACAGTTTTAAGTTCACAGCAACATTGAGTGGATGATACGGAGATTTCCCACAGCCTCCCCCACTCTCAGCATAGCCCCTGCTGGTGTGGGACCTTTGTTATCACTGATGAACCCACACGGGCACATCACCATCACCCAGAGCCCCTCGTTGACATTAGGGCTCCCTCTTGGTGCTGGACGTTCTGTGGGTTTGGAAAAATGTGTCCTGACGCCTGTCCTCCACTGTGGTGTCACACAGAGTTCTTTCACGGCCCTGAAAATCCTCTGTGCCCCAACGATGATTCTTTCCTCATGCTCTCCCTCCAAGCCTTTTGCACACCCGATGTTTTCACCAACTCCATCGTTTTGCCTTTTCCAAGATGTCACAGAGTTGGGACCATACAGTGTGGATGGTTTTTAGATTGGTTTCTGTCCCTTAGAAATAAGCAGCGAAGGTTTCTCCAGGTCTTTTCATGACTTGAAAGCGCATTTATTTTTATCATTGAGTAATGCTCCATTGTCCGGAAGGTTCTCCATGTCGATGAAGGTCAGTTTGTCAGTTTTTCCTTTTATGCATTTTCCCTTGTCCCAGGGCTGAGAGCTGAGATGACTTGGATGCTGAAGATCGTCGCCTGCTTTCTCCGGAGGGGCCGATTGCTGTGCATTTGACAGTGATGTCATGGTCCACTTTGGTTAAGAGGCACAGGGTGTCTGGGCCTCCTTCCACCACCCTCGCCATGCGGGGGGCACGGAGTCCAGGCTTCCCTGTTGTGGGGGTAGTGCAGACGTGGTTTTTCTGGGCCGCTTGTCTGGAGTACGTGGTTACTGTCTAGAGGTTTTGTGTCCTCCTCAGCTGCCCCTTTTTGAATACGTGGCCTCCAGTGGGCTCTTCTGGGGCCTTACTTGGTGTTGTTTCCTGGCTGCCCACTTCTTCAGCTCCAGGTCTGGGGTGAATGAGGCAGAAGGAGACCCCAGGGAGCCCCACCGCGTGTCTCCTCCCATGAGTCCCCTCGTGGGCCTGCCCTCTCTCTCCAACTTTCCAATCACCCTCTGTTGTATGTGCAGTGTCCAGGCTTTCATTGTACTTAGTCAGAGAAACACGGAATGGTGTACGCTCTGCCTTCCTGGCAGCAGGTGTCCCGGAAAAGGTGGCGCCGGTCACCCACTTCCACTAGTTGTTCCCGCTTCTGGAGACCTTGATAATATGAGAGCTCTTCCCTTGTGCAATTAGAGGGAAGAATCTAAACATTCCAAATGAGCGTGCATGGACCCTGTGTGTGCCGTCATTCCCAGGCTGGAGCCCGTGTGGGGAGGAGGAACACCGGAGTGGGGGAGCAGGGATGGCCCCAGACGCCTGCACCTGCCACGAGCCTCACTCATGCAAGAACCCACCACAGGCCTCACGCACGGAAGAAGGACCCACCACAGGCCTCACGCATGGAAGAAGGACCCACCACGGGCCTCACACACGGAAGAAGGACCCGCCACGGGCCTCGCACACAGAAGAAGGACCTGCTGAGTGTTTCCTGGGGGATTTGGTGTTGAGTTATGACTGCAAGAAGTCAGCCACGCCCCAAGCATACCAGAATGCCATGGCCAAATTCATTCAACAGATACTCAGTGAGCTGACTTTGGAGAGGGTAGTAAGGACTTCTCCCAACACATGGTCATTTCTCACTATTTTTAAGTAGTCCTTTTAAACAGAGACACAGACCTCGTCGTCATATCGTTGGGCCCCTCCCAACTGACAGATGAGGAAAGCTAATGGACGCAGAGGAAGTTTCTGAAGGTGACATGGTCTGAGTGCCAGATTTGGGGCTGCGGGTCAGATCTGATGCCCTGGGAGTGAGTCCCACCCAGGCAGGAGCCAGGAGTCCCACCAGGCTCCTGCCTGCCCAGACCTCTCCTGTCCTCCTTCAGGTCTGTGAGGTTCTCAGATAACTTGCTCTTATTTGAGTATCTTGAATGATCAGTGACATTTTGTCCCATGAGCATGAATTTGATTTTTGGAAAAAGTTGATTGGAACAAAATCTGGTAAATAAAATAGGTAGGCAAGCTTTGCAAAAGCCGATTAGTGGAAAACGGGTTAAAACCACATGAAAACCGATTTCCTTGTGAGACTCATAAAAAGACATTCCAAAATATTTTGAGCAGAGACTTTGTCATTAAAATAAATGTCACCTTTATAGCCAGGGGTTTCAGACAATGGCCAGTGAAATTTATGTTTTGGATATTTGTTTTTTATATACATTATATATTATATATA
>NW_016821253.1:3142922-3150940 GCF_001698545.2 Rhinopithecus bieti | reverse complement strand
TATATATTATATATATATATATATTTGGATATTATCTTTAAGAAAATATGTAGTCAATGATTTACTAAGTTGCATATTTTGATATCATAGTATAATTTAACCAAGTTGCATAGTTTTAATATCATAAAACTACATATATAGTTTGATTTTGTAAATATTGGAGCTCACTAGCATTTTCTTTTTAGTCTTCCACTCAGATCTTGAATAAAATTCATTAAAACACAAAAGTGGCTATAGGTGCTGGTAGCTCTAGTTGCTAGAGAGCAACTGAGCGTCTGCTTCCCAAGCTCTTCAAAGACTTTTTTCTGGTAATACAAAACAAATTATGTATTTTTAGAACCAGGCCGCTCACCTGGTTCTAGAAAGAAAGAGGAGCCGCTCACCCTGGGAAGCTTCGGCACAAGCTCTCTATCAGCACCCTGTTCTGAGTGCCTGCCATGTCCGAGGGCCACCTGAGCTGTGACATGCTGCTGGAGCTTTGATGGCCGACACAGAGCCTCTGCCTTTTCTAATGTGCCATGCGGTTAGAGGGCCTGCAGTATCTAGATGATGCATTGAGTGTAAGATTTCAGGTTTTGCTGGAATAGCTGGGACAGGCACGGGTCAGTGGAAGGTGCACAGAATCCAGTACGACCTGAGCTGGGGGCGGCAAGGGAGGCCCGGAGGCAGTAAGTCCTCCTGTAGCTGGGGCAGCAGTGCAGCCTGCAAAACCAGGTCCCCTTCCTGCCACTCCTTAACAGTGTGACCTGGGACATGTTCCTTGGCCTGACCAAGCGTCAATTTAACAGTGGAATTACAGGTTACAGGAGAACAGCGTTTCTCACAGCAAGCACTTAGTGCGTGCCTGTCAGGTAGATGGATGGGCAGATGGGTGGACGCATGGATGGGTGCATGGGTACATGGATGCGGATGGAGCAGCTGTAATACATGATCTCCAACACTGGGCCATGGGCGAAGGTCACCCAATAGGAGGGTCACCAAGAAGACCCTCGTGCAGAGGCAAGACAGAACTTGAGGTCCCAGAAAGCAGTCTGTGTCTCCTTCATAATTGAATGACTTTCCCCAAAGTCAGCAAGTGATCATCCCATTTCAGACACGAGGGACCCGGCGTGCTTTCATGACGCGCTGCTCCCAGTGTCTTCTGCCCTCACTACTCTTTTGAAAAGATCTTTTTCCCTCTCCCAAGAATTGCCTCTAATTAGACCCACCTCTCCAACAGATCACTAATGTCTAATTGGGGTTGCAGAGATATTTTTTATAGTTTAGTCTATCTTGGTAAAAAAAATTCAGATCTGTGCTCATGGCCTTTCCAATTTTGAGTGTGTAAAACTGAGGTCAAATCTGCATTTTGGGGTTGAAGACACACAGTTTTTCTCCAGAAACAGAGCTTAGATTTTGGTGTAGCAAAGGAGGAGTGAAAAAACCCTTTGAGTTCTATTCTTCCTACAAATAGAATCCTTTTAGAAAT
The DNA here is from genome assembly GCF_001698545.2 of Rhinopithecus bieti. NCBI lineage: Eukaryota > Metazoa > Chordata > Mammalia > Primates > Cercopithecidae > Rhinopithecus > Rhinopithecus bieti. The sequence goes on along the minus strand of NW_016821253.1, from coordinate 3,149,472 downwards.
AAACTAAAAATAAGTTTGAAACATCACGTCCTGTCACCTCATGGGGACAGCTGATGGCCTGTGTACATTTTCTAATACAGGAAGGCTCTACTCTTCCAGGAGGCCACATTGCAGACTCTCATGGGGGTCAGCTCTGTGCACCTCAGACATCGTCTCCCTGGGAGATGGTGCCCTTGATGGTGTGTGGGAGCCTGCAGCCTGCTGGGGCTCTGTGTCCCATTCAAGCTGGTTGTGCAGCATCCCTCAGGGCCAAGGGCCTACCTGCTGTGTGACCCTGGCAGGACCCACCTCCACCCTTTCTCTGGCCCCTGGTGCTACCAGCTCCTGCCATCTGGAAACAGGAGCCCCGGCAGCCAGGTATCCCACCACAAGAGCCTGGGTGTCCTGCCAGGAGAGTCCAGCCCTCCCCAGGTCCTCTTCCTTTTCTTTTTCTTCTGCATCCTGAAGGTGGCGCTGGGCCTCAGGGACTCCAGCAGATTTCATTTCTGTTGCCTCCATCAGACCCTAGCACTCCAGAAGGCAGTGTCCGTGTTCGCCCTGCAGAAAGACCGCTCAGAACTCTTCTGAATGTGCCAAGGTGCTGTTTTCTGAGTCATAGTAAAGACGAAGAAAAACATGTTGAAGATGCCTGCCACGTGCTAGGCACTGTCTGGACATTTGACATGTATTATCTCCTTTAATCCTTATAACCCTGCAGGGTGGATTCTTGAATATCATGCTGTACGTGAGTTATGGGAGCTGGAGCCAAGCCCCAAAGAGACTAAGTAACCTGCCGATGGTGGCTTACTGGGAAGCAGAGCTGGGATTCAAGCTCGGGGTATTCACGTTCAAAGCTGGGACTGGAATTCCCAACCAGAGATAGGGAAGAGAAGTTTCCAGAGGTGTCATTGGCATTCTCAAATGGGCATTCCAGGTGCAGCAGTTAGGATGTATTTGGCTGCAGGAGACAGGGAATGACTTAAACAATGAGGAATCTTTATTATCTGCTGTAACAAGAAGTATGGAAATAAAGTGATTCAGTGTCTCCGCAGCATCAAGGCCTCAGTTGCTGTGCATCTTTCCACTCTGCCGTATCCACGTGTGACTGCTTTCTGCCTTCGTGACTGCAAGGCAGCTGCAGCAGTTCCAGCCATCACATGCAGACTCCCACAATTCCTGTGCTGAGAAAGCAGATTTCTCTGCATTTCTGTTTGTAAGGAAAGCCTTTCTTGGAGGTGCCTCTGTCCAATTGTCAGACACAATGGCAAGTCATGTGTAAACTAGTCATTGGTGAGAACAGTTTCCTCCTGCTTGGCTCAGAGCAGTGTCAGTCCCTGAGGATGGGATGGGAGGGGCTCAGGGTGGGGTGGGCATGGCCATTTTGTGAGCCAGCCCCTCCCGCCTGCCATGCAGCCCAGGGTGCACAACCTGGGACACGCCTGCACCAGGTGCTTCATGTGTCCTGTACCCTAGAAACGCCTTGCTGTTTCTTTACCCTGCTGTTCTCTGTCCGCGGTGAGAGGGTGGTGCATGCTTCCCTCTGCTGGCCCTCCAGTTTCCTTGGTATTGGTCAGCGTGCAGGCGTTAGGGTCTGCTGTGAGCGCGGCCTGCAAGTAGTAGGGTCTGCTGTGAGCACAGTTCTACACGTAGTAGGGTCTGCTATGAGCATGGCCTGCATGTAATAGGGTCTGCTCTAAGTGCAGCCTACACGTAGTAGGGTCTGCTGTGAAAGCAGTGCTGTGTTCTCTGTGGTTTTCCTGTCCTCCAAATCAAGCCACCCTTGTCAGCTCTGTGGCTGTTGATGGCAGGAAGTACAGCTTTTTGTCTTTCAAAATCTTGTGCTGAGGCTCTTCTTAGATATGCTCCACATGAACTGCTAAAGACGATGCCAGGCACATCATTCTGCTCGTTAGGAGGTGTATTCTTTTGTTCGTGTCCCAGCATTAGTAACATCTCCCTTGAAAGTTTTGTGGGCACCTTTAATCATTCCTTTTGGACCGGGAAGCACTGAGTATTCTTCTTTAATGCTGAAAAAGATTACCGCATGCATCGCGCCCTGTGGAGTTCTTGCTGAGCTCTGTCTCCGTGTCCCCAGGAAACCAAAAAATGTGATTGATTAACCTTACAACTTACACTGTACCGTCTGCCCTGAGTAGACCCTCAGAAATTGATGGTGAAATATCTTTCAGGCTTTTATTAAAATTTACCTTCCAGACTTCTCTGCACCTGTGAGCGTGAAGTTTTCAGGGCCTGGGAGTACAGGCATTAGCATGATCAATGGAGTGGAGTCAGGAGACATTTCCTGTTTCTGCCTCCGGCTGGCTGTGGCCACAGGCAGCTCACCCGTTCTCCCTGGGTTCTAGTTTTCCCAGCTGTGGAGTAACGGGGCCAGAGCCCGCCTCTGAGCTGCTGAGATCCATCAGGGTCTCCCCTTATCTGGGGGCGTCTCCCCCTCACCTCTGGTCAGTGCCTCATGTTAGTTGTCTGTTGCTGGAACAGATGACCTTGAAGTGCTCAGCACGGCCCACGTGTGTGACCTCAGCTTTTGTGTGGATAACCTGGAATCCAAGCACACCTCAGCTGGGTCCTCTGCCTGAAGCATTCCTCGCACGAGGCTGTGTCTCAGGGTCAGTGGGCTGGGCTTGCTGCTGGTCAAATGTGGCTCCTTCTGGGCCGCTGGACTGAGGGCCTGGATTCCTCCAGCTGTTGGCCAGAGACTGCCCTCAGCTCCTAGCCATGTGGCTCCGCAGTGTGGAACTTGCCTCATCCCAGCCAGCAAGATGAAGCCCAGAGCTCTTCTCATCTAATCCACCGAGGGACCCCACCCTGCTGTGCTGGTTAGAGGCCAGCCGCTTTGGGGCAGCGACTCCACAGGCCACCAAGTCCGGGGGCCATCCCAGACGCTGCTGACCATGGGCCTCTTCTGCCTCCAGCTTCCGTGGTTTTCAGCCACCTCATGTCACAGCTTCACCTCTGCCAGCTCTGCTTTTTTTTTTTTTTTTTTTTGAGACGAAGTCTTGCTCTGTCGCCCAGGCTGGAGTGCACTGGCCGGATCTCAGCTCACTGCAAGCTCCGCCTCCCGGGTTTACGCCATTCTGCCGCCTCAGCCTCCGGAGTAGCTGGGACTACAGGCGCCCGCCACCTCGCCCGGCTAGTTTTTTTGTATTTTAGTAGAGACGGGGTTTCACCGTGTTAGCCAGCATGGTCTCCATCTCCTGACCTCGTGATCCGCCCGTCTCGGCCTCCCAAAGTGCTGGGATTACAGGCTTGAGCCACCGCGCCCGGCCCAGCTCTGCTTTTTTTATCTACCCTCCAGCTGGAGGAGGCGCCCCGACCATGGGCTCTCCCGCCCGACTCAGTGCTGTGCTGTTCCAGCCTCCTGGCCTGGTCTGTTTTGTCTCTGACTACTAGCACGTGGTTCCCCTTCAATCAGGTTTATTTACGTTACCTACCTCTCTGCTTGGTGAGGCTTTTGCTTTTGCCAGGAATGGCTCACTCCTGTGTTTCACTGATTTAGGTTCTGTCTGGTCGGTAAAGCCCATCTCAGTCCCTAAGCCTCATGAAAACTTTCCCTAGTTACTCTAACCTGGATGAGTTCTACTTTCTTTGAAATTCGTCTCAACGTACGTTATTGTCATTTACCCTGGCTTTGTCACTTGTTAGCAAGCTTTTAAAACATTGTACAATTATTTAATTGTTCCAAACCTCAGTTTTCTTATCTGTCAAATGGGGATATTAACATCTACATCATGTGACTTGTGATAATTTCACTAGGAAATGAACATAAAAGCTCAGCACAGGGCCTGACATTGAATAACTGATAACGAGTTGTATTTGTTGAGTAATTTCTTTTTGTTGCACACATTTACCTCTGCAGCTAGACAGTGAGTGTAAGAACAAAACCCACGTCTGCCATCATGGCACTTGGCACGGCCGAGGAGCTTGCTCAATAAATACTTGTTGATCACTTGCAAGGCTAATTGGTGGTTGGTTGATGGCTTAATCAACTTACTCTTTCAAAAATCTAGACAAGTCCATAAGCTGAAGGTTAGGACGTGTTTTATTCCGTGGGTTTTGGACGCAAGCAGTGCTCCGTTTTGCTGACTGAACTTCTGCAAGGAGCACTTATGGGGTTAGAAGCTGATGAAATGCAAGAGCTTGGGATGGCAGAATAGCTCTGCTGGGGACTCAGCTTGCATTGCTTGGCTCCGGGTTTTGGGCCTTCCCCTTCTGGAATGGCTCTGTGGCGTTTCCCACACATGAGTCATCAAGAACTTGTCCAGGTCACTCTGCCTAATTTGCATTACCTTCTAATAATGTGACCTTGCATTCTGTCTTCCTAAAGAGTTTCATAATGAACCAATACAGTTAGTAGAAGGATAGCTGGAACACAGTATTGATTGGTTAGAAACAATATCCAACCTTCTCATCATATCTGCTTATTGGTCTTTTTTACTATATTCATTGTCTTCAATGAATAATCATTAACCTGATAAGCAGGTCTTCAGAAAACTGAAATAGTACCTGTAAAAAATTTCACTTGACTTGGTTTTTGTTTACCTAAAGGGAATACTACAAAAGTATTTCTTCATTCATATTGTCCACGTGGAGGTTAAGACATTGAACCTAGGTTGGGCACGGTGGCTCACGCCTGTAAACTCAGCACTTTGGGAGGCCAAGGTGGGCAGATCACAAGGTCAGGAGATTGAGACCATCCTGGCTAACACGGTGAAACCCCATCTCTACTAAAAATACAAAAAATTAGCCAGGCGTGGTGGCGGGCGCCTGTAGTCCCAGCTACTCGGGAGGTTGAGGCAGGAGAATGGCGTGAACCCGGGAGGCGGAGCTTGCAGTGAGCTGAGATTGCGCCACTGCACTCCAGCCTCGGCGGCAGAGTGAGATTCCGTCTCAAAATAAAACAAAACAATAAAATAACATAAAATAAAATAAATAAAAAACATTGAACCTAACTAACTGTAAGTTGCCAAAGTTAAAGCCAAAAATTAGCTCACCCTGTGTTTCTGAAATAATGTGTACACTCAAATCATTGCTAGTCTTTGAGGTAATATTGCTACCGATTCTTCCCTTTAGGAAACTGTATTCCATCATTGCTGTTAGCAACATTTATTTTGACTTACTCCCAAATTGGCTTTTACTAAAGGTTTTCTTGTGGCTTAGCGTTTAGGGTTGTGAATTTCCCAGCTCCATTTTCTTTCTCCCTCGGTAGCTTTGCGAGGGGGACCCTCTCCTTGGCTCCTGTGTGCCACCCTGCACATTACATGGTCCCTTGGAGCTTGCTGTGGGAGCCACGCCCTCCTTCCCTGCGGTGCCTGTGCCCCTGCTCTGTGCCTGGGTCCATGCTGAGCATTCCTGGGAGCCCGCCTCCTGTGCCAGCTGGAAAAGCTGCGCCCTTGTAGCAAAAGGTAATGAGAAGGAAGAGATGCTGTAAAATCTGATGGAGTGAAATAGAAAGGTGGGAGATGCCTCTGATTTTATGAGCAGAGCACTCCCCTGTTTTGTTAACATCCCCCACTCCGCCATGGTTGATTGTTCCTGGCGAGTGCCTGGCCCGGCTGTGCCCGTCTACCTCCTTCTCCAGGAATTTGGGGTGAGGTCTGAGGGTTGGCTCATCTTTGGGTGCCTGGTCAGGGGGATGTCAGGCCCTGATGTTCCCAGTGCCTTTGCCTCCTGCCCTGTGGACATACGGGAGCCAGGCCGGAGTGAGAAAGAGAGAAACGGAGCAGGTGTGGAGAGAGGGGCCCAGCTCAGGGTGGGAGCACGTGCCTGGGGCTCGGCAGCCCCAGAGCCCAACGTAGTTCCCACCTCTTGGTCCTGAGACACCCCGGGCTCCTCAGGTTCAATTTTCCTTTGCTGGCGCTAGTTCGAGTCCGGCGTCCGAGCTGCTGCACATGCTGCCGTCACCGTGCCGAGTGCACAGGCCCTGGTCCGCCTCCCTGCCCATAACCCGAGACCTGCTCAGCCTTTCTGGTTCGGTCACTCTGTCCTGCTGACAGCTGGCCTGGACCCTGGCTGTCCTCACCAAGTTCAATGCTTGGTTCCAGCCCTGTCCCCGCCGTTCTGCCTGGCGCTGCGCTGGCTGCCTTGGTGAGCCGACCGGACTCTCATCGCGCACGCCTTGGCCTGGTGTTCATGACTCAAGCTTAACCCCGCCGTGATCACACGTGCTTGCGCGTTCTGGTGTCTGCCCCTGCCACCCTCCCTGCCCTGCCCCCGTGTCCACCTTTCAGTTCTGCACAGGCTTCCCGAGGCCCCACACATGGCGGCTGCTCCAGCCTCCTCCTCTGTGCTCCTGGCATCTTCCTGCTTGGTCCCTGTGTGGGACACACGCCTGCCAAGTGTCCCCACACAGCAGGAATGCAATTAACATTTCCTGCATGGAACAGAAATGGCCCTTCAGCTTACTGTGGAGAGAGGATCAGTAAGTCACCGTTGGTACATACGACAGTAGAGCAGATAGTTTACCAGGGATGTTGTAAAACAAAGGCCCTGAGCTTTTCCTAAGGAGACGTCCTTTGACTTCCTGAAAGTCACTTGGTTGTGGGGATGAAAG
>NW_016821253.1:3131206-3142820 GCF_001698545.2 Rhinopithecus bieti | reverse complement strand
GCCCTGCCCCGTGTCCACCTTTCAGTTCTGCACAGGCTTCCCGAGGCCCCACACATGGCGGCTGCTCCAGCCTCCTCCTCTGTGCTCCTGGCATCTTCCTGCTTGGTCCCTGTGTGGGACACACGCCTGCCAAGTGTCCCCACACAGCAGGAATGCAATTAACATTTCCTGCATGGAACAGAAATGGCCCTTCAGCTTACTGTGGAGAGAGGATCAGTAAGTCACCGTTGGTACATACGACAGTAGAGCAGATAGTTTACCAGGGATGTTGTAAAACAAAGGCCCTGAGCTTTTCCTAAGGAGACGTCCTTTGACTTCCTGAAAGTCACTTGGTTGTGGGGATGAAAGTGGTGGGCCAGGGTGGGCAGGGACCTGGGCACAGGGGAGCTGGGCCGGGGGCATGCAGGAGACTCTCCATAAACAAGAGAAGGAGCCCGTCGGCAGCCATCCGCTTGGGGCTGGGAGGGAGTGGACAGGTCCACTCCTCGGCCTGCCGGTGGCCCTGTCCAAGCGATTCCTAGAGAGTTCCTCTGACCATCACTGTGGCTGTTCTTCTCCTGGCTCTTAGTGAGGCCCCAGGTGCCACCCCAGCCCTAACCCCCTTGCCTGTTCCCAGATGTGGACACACCCCCCCATGCAAGCCCAGATGCAGACACGCCCCTGTCACCTCTGCCCAGATGCAGGCATACCCACCCCGTGCCTGTCCAGATGCACACACACCCATGTCATCTCTGCCCAGATGCAGACACGCCCCTGTCACCTCTGCTCAGATGCAGACTCAACCCCCGAAGCCTGCCCAGATGCAGACACAGCCCTGTCACCTCTGCCCAGATGTGGACACACCCCCTGTGGCTGCCCAGATGCAGACACAACCTCCTCACTTCTGCCCAGATATGGAATCATGGGTACCCTGTCCCCCCAATGGGTCTCTTGTGTCCCCACCTTCTCTTGACCTCTTTTCACCACAAGGCTCTGCAAGGATGGTGGCTTTCAGTTGCCAGAAACTTTTCCTAAGCATCAGAGCAGGCTTTAGGAGTGGGAGATGAAGGTGTGGCTCTTCCTGGGCCTGAGGCCTCTTCTCCCTGACTGAGCTCAGCGTCTCATCTCTTACTGATGACGGTCCTTATCGGCTTCTGACGAGGACTGTTTTGAGTTCTCAGTCTCTCCCACAGCCTGTTTGCATAGGACTGGGGGGACCAGGTCTTGGAGCTCACGCCTCCAGTGGCCACCTCTGAAGTTGGGAGGCCTCTTGCTGGGAGACACAAGGAGCGTCTGCAGCCAGCCGGTGCGCTCTTTCCGGAAAGCCCTTTACCCGTGGCTTAGACGTGCCCTGTTTCTCACTGGGAACCGCCTGTCTTTCCGTTCTGAGTGGTGGTTTCCAGACAGAGCCCCTTCCTGTCTACGCAGTGGGCACTCACTGTGTAGGGACCTCCAGGCCTTGTTCACCCCAAGCCTGGGTGCCCACCCTGCCCCTGCCCAGCAAAGCCCCTTGGTAAATCTCGTGAGATGGTGAATAAACTCCAGCACCAGCTCGGTCATTGGGCCTCTCACGGCCTGTCTAGCAACTCCATTTGGACCTGCCCTCGGCCCGGCCAGGCCCACCTCACCAGCCACCTGCCCCAGGCTCCTCTCAGAGGGCTCTGAAGAGCACAGCTGGTTTCAAAGTTAACAGAATTAGTGGTGGGAACTGCGTCCCTCGGGAGGACTTGGGGGCAGGTGTGACAGAGGATTCTGGGGCAGACCTGGACCCTTCTTGCCTTTAGCAGTTGTCCTTTGCATTGAAATTCAAACCCCAAATTGAAATAACAATGTAGCCAACATGCGCAGCCTTTGTGCATGAAATCCCTGGCAGGCAGGGAAAAGAGCTGGGGATCTTCTCCAGGCTCATAGCTGGGCCCACCCTCTTTTAGGCAGGAGGAGGTTTTAGCCCTAACACCAGCCCCAGAAGGCCTTGCTGAGGTCTTCGTGGTCAGCTCACTGGCTTGGGGCGCTCTGATTAAACGCCAGGTGAAGGCCATGTGGGCCTTGAGACGAAGGGAGGGAAGAGGGTGTGTCCTGAAGACAGCATTGGAGGGACCGAAATGTGTTTGTCCCCTTGTTATTCCAGGACCGGTCGGGTGGACCTGACTTGTTTTGTCTCTTTCTTTGGGGAGAGCCAGATGTTTGAGTTGTTTTATATTGTTTTCCTTGAAGTTGGAGTTGATTATCTCTAATCACATACTTGCAAGCAAGTGCTCTTTAATGGAGGCCTATTAATATGCTTTCTATTTTTTGCTGTGCTCAGTTTTATAGATTTTCCCAAGTAAGGTTCATTTTTGCCATTTAAGGAAAGCAAACAAAGACAGAGCTTCCTAATTATTCTCAGTAATTATTTTCCGTCATGTCCTTGAATATAGGATATCCTCTCGCATTTTCTGAACAGACTTCACATTCTTCTGCTTTTCTTCTTCCTTTGGGAAACATCATGGCGCTCGCAGCTGGCCAGCTCAGCCTCCCTGGAAGGGAAGGGGCAACTGAAGTTCACCTCGGGACGGTGGAGTCCGCATCACAACTGCACCCAGGTGGCCACGGCGAACGACACCACCCTCCGCGGCTGGGACACCCGGAGCATGAGGTCAGTGGGCGCACCACGCGCGGGCCCCGCTTCCTCTCCTCCCGTAGCCAGCAGAACCGGGATGACGGCGGAGCTGATCGTGAGCCAGATGCATTTGGGGGCGCATGGTTGGTTTGTCTGCGTCGCGTTCTTGTAGGAAATCATAAATCTTCATCTTGTTTCTTCACCCCAGATGAAGCGAGCACCTCCACTGCTGTGGAACCGGCGCACCTCAGTGGCTGTTGAGTGTTCCATGTTGATATTCCCTCATTAACAGCGGTTGACGATGAAAACTAGGCATTGGGGCTTTGGTAACACTGAGCCCTTCTCTGATGAGCCGCTGCAGGCTGACAGCTGCAGTCCCCAGGTTAAGTCTCTCCTGGGGTCGTCCTTGACCGTAGCTGTGCCTTCTGGAGACACACCTACATAGGGCAATCATAGTTTGTCATTTAAGTAATTATACCCAACAGCCAGCAGCTCTAATGGAACAAATACGAGCGAGTTTTCCGTTCCAGTTGTGATTTTGATAGGCAAAGGAGTGATGGTAGCACGTCTGTTGCCGTGGCAACGGAAGCCCACACAAGCTTTTTTAAGATACGGTTTATCCCCTCAGCACACCATGGTTTATCACTGAGCTGAAAAGACGGATGTCATGCAGTAACTCGTGTTGATTCCAGGGTGGGGGCACAACTTTAGATTTAGTTCCAAGGCCCCTCTGAAAACTCAGGGGCTAATGAAGACTCAGTCGCCACTTCCTCCCTTGTGCACGTCTGTGCAGAGGGCTTGTTTGGTTTCCTGATCAGAAGCTGGAAACCACAGACTCAGCTCGTGATGAACGTCCTGCTGAAATCCATTTCTCCATGTCCTGTGGTCATCATGTCCTTCTTCTGCATGGTTCTTTGAAGGATATGAAGAATTTCAGTAGCTGAAGACAAGAAACTCAAAGACTGACGTTACAGACCAAACAAGCAAACAAAAAGATGCCCGTGGCTTTGATGGGCAACATCTGGCAGTGGCCTCATTTTGCCCGTGTTGTGTCTGTGGTGAGGACGTGCCAGCGCAGCCCAGAGGGTCCTGGCGCCTTCTCACTGACTGTCATTTCTCCTTTTGCAAACAGCTTTGGTTTGCACGGAGCCAGGATGCCTTTGGTGCTTTTCCAGGTGCTTTGATGCTTTTGTGTGGCAGTTACCGGCAGTGGAGCATGCAGCAACCTTTAGTGAATACATCGTGCCCGTGCGACTGTCCATCCAGTTCCCTGGGAATCTGCCAAGTTTTTAATTTTCTACCTTTGCCTGTTTCCCTTGAAAGATTTAAAGGTTTAGGTATTATATTTTAGGGAAGAAATACTAAGATATTGAAAAGGTGCAGGATATAAAAACCAGAAGATTTAAAAGTGGTTTAGGGCTGGGAGTTCTAACGTGAGAGAAAAAAGAGGAAAGGAATTGAGTTCATCTACCTTGGAGAGTGGAGAACAATGACGGTCTTCAGATAAGTGAAGCAAATGACAAGGCACAGAAGTTCCCCATTGCTCATCAGCCCCACTGAAGCCTGCGGGTGAGGAAGATAAGCAATGCAGGAGTGATTTCAGTCCCGCCCACGGCAGTGCTGGGGAGGCCGTGCAGGCAGGAGCCGCTGGGCAGTGCCAGGCCATGGGGTCTTTGCTTTCCCGGTTGCAACCTTTTGTTTCAAGCCACTGTCCAGCTCCCCCTCCCCCGGATGACCTGCCCTCTGGGACTCATGACATCAGAGGCCATAGGCAGGATATTATGACTTCAGACCCTGCGAGGAGCAGCCAAGGACCATAGGATCCAGGGCAAAGTGAGGTGTGTGAGTGCGTGTGTGCACGTCTGCCCTCTCATGTGTGGATGTGTGCGTGTGTGTGTACATACATATGTGGGTGTGCACACAGATGCACACGTGAGTGTGAAAACGCATGCGCTGTGAACAGCCGTGTGACTCATTTCAAAGAGTCCCCTTCTCCTGCCCTGGAGCGAGTGGGTTGCACTGGCCACCAGCAGTGTTGGACCCGGAGCTGGTGTGGACAGTGGAAGGGTAAGCCCAGCTGACACGGCCTTTCTGGCTTCCATGGCCTTCCCCACTGCTCCTCCCTTTCTCTCTCTCTCTCTCTCTGTATATATCTATAGATAGATAGATAGCTGGCCCCTTCCTGCTTCCATGGCCTTCCCCAATGCTCCCCACTTTCTCTCTCTCTCTCTCTAGATGTATATATAGATATTTTTGTGTGTGTATACATACATATATATATGTATATATATATAAAATTTCCCAACACTATATTCTACCTTCATTCCCTATCTTTTTCTTTTCCTTCTTTACTACATCCTTCCAGAAATGTGTCAGGCATCCTGTCCAGACGTCTGCCTCACGTCCCCGTGGCGGCTGCAGCCCCTCTGGCATGCTCTCATTCTCAAGATACTAAGTCACATTTTTAATGGCTGCAAAGCAAAATGCCTTCCATGGCTCGCCCGGAGGGTTACAGATAAGCTCCTGGAGAGATGAACGTGGCCTGACCGCACAGGGTTGCTGGGATGCAGGCGCTGGTGCCAGCCTCCTCCTGCAGGGCAGGAATGCCGAGGAGACGAGAGCACCCTGGGCCGGGGGATTCGACAGGGTCCCGGGAAACCAGTCGTGCCTGCAGCACTCAGTGGCTTTGCATAATCCGTTTGCTATTTTCCTATACTGTTCTTCCTTCTCCCTCAGCCAGATCTATTGCATAGAGAATGCCCACGGACAGCTGGTGCGCGATCTTGACTTCAATCCCAACAAGCAGTACTACTTGGCCAGCTGCGGAGACGACTGTAAGGTGAAGTTCTGGGACACCCGAAACGTCACTGAACCCGTGAAGACCCTGGAGGAGCACTCCCACTGGTAGGGCCGCTCCTGGCTGCTTCAGGGAAGAGGGGATCATGCAATTGATTTTGCTAATTACTTTACCATTGGGAAAGACACAAACGAGCTTCGTTTGCGCTGCTGTGCATCATTCAGTCAACCCAGTTTTAGTTTTCCCAAAGAAACACTAATTCCAAATCTGAATGTTTGTGATTTATAAACATAGGAAAAGAAGAAAAACATTAAATTCTGTTTTCTCTTGAAACAGTGCTGGTTCAAGTATGCAAAAATAAATGGGCACAGATGTTCACGCGGCATTGTTTGTAATGCCGGAAACCTGGAAACCACCCAAATGTCCATCACTAGGGGACTGGTTAAGTAAATTAGGTGACATCCGTGCAGCGGAGATGAGGCAGCTGTCAGGAGAATGTGGAGCGTCTCTGTGTGGCTGTGGGAAGATGTCCGAGGTCACTCATTCTCCCTAACATATTATTTGAATGTTTTTAATGTGCTGGGTACTTTTTGCTAAGTAAAAAGATCAGGTTGTACCATGGCATGTACAGCATGAATCCATTTTTATGCAAATAGAACGTGTGTGCACACACAGGGGTGTACACAAGTGTGAGTGACAGAGGTATGCGGAGGAAATGTCTGAAAGAGTAAGAGCCAAAAGCTCATCAGGAATCCTCCCCCCAGTCAAAGAGGGGCATTCCCTGCATCTCTGAATCGTTTGCATTACTTATCTGAAGCTATATTGTTTTTGCAATCAGAAAGTAAAAAGCCTGGATTACTAGTGCACAGTTTTGATAAATTCAGTGACTTGCTGGAATTTCCTGTGGTCTGAGTGGCTGGGCCTCCCTGTGCCCCTGGCCATGCTGGGTGCACCTCCTAGTGTCAAGGGCCCAGCACTGTCTGCCACCCGGGCCCTGGAGGTTGTTTTGGCCTGGGCATGACTGGGAGGCAGAAGCTCCCAGGCTGTAGGACCCGTGCCAGAAAGAAAGCTGATCCCAGTAGGCAAGACCAAGGACAGCCCTTGTGCCCCAGGAGGCCGCCATGCCCTGGTCTCAGGACCCACAGTCACTGTCAACTGGGAACATGCCATGAGGCTTGTTTGATATTACAGGATATCACCGTGAGGCTTGTTTGGTATTACAGGATATCACCGTGAGGTTTGTTTGGTATTATAGGATATCGCTAATCCACATGTTGCTTCTGGGGCAGTTTTTTTTTTGTTTTTTGGGGTTTTTTTTTGGATTTTAGAAAGCTTGTCTGAAATATTGAGTGATAAGCCTTCTCCTCCTGCAGGTTTCAGCCAGCATTTAGTCTTCCCTGTCTGTCAGGACTCAAGTGAAAGCTACAGTAAACCCAACCTCAGTGGAAAACTGCCTTATGTCAGGCCCTGTGATTGAGGCTGATTGCCTGGCAGTGTCTAACGTGAGCCCCAGTCTAGTGGGGCCCTCAGAGCCGGTGTGGCGTGTTGTTGGTTGCTTGTGGGTGGCGGGTCATTTCAGTAGCTGCCTTGCCCTCTGCAGGGTGTGGAACGTCCGCTACAACCACTCTCACGACCAGCTGGTCCTCACTGGCAGCAGTGACAGCAGAGTCATCCTTTCCAACATGGTGTCCATCTCGTCAGAGCCCTTCGGCCACTTGGTAGACGACGATGACATCAGTGACCAGGAGGACCACCGTTCCGAGGAGAAGTAAGGGCATGCACTGCAAAGCGGCTCACACCATACCAGAGCCTCCTTTCCCCACAGCCATCTCCCGAGCCAGGCTGTGTAGATAGAAAGCTTCCAGGTGCGCGTCTGGGGGACACTCTCTTTCCCCACTGCAGCTGTGGAGACCCACAGTTCCAGGGCTGCCGTCATTAGCAGCCCAGGTGGGAGGCACTGCAGGTGGGTTGGGGTTAGGTGCGGTTTTAAAATAGATCTCTGTGTGTTTGTGTTTGTATTCCCTGAATGCAATAAGAATAATAATATTTTAAATCTGTAAGATTTAAAAGACTGTCACTGGTGTTCAAACTTGAGCATGAACAATAATGAGAACAAATATATCCCAATCCTCACAGCACTCCCTGTAAGAGACGCATCACAATCAGTGTCTTCACTGGCATGGATTTGAGTGTGTTGGGGTCAGGTTGTTGGCCATCAGCTCACGGGCCTTCCACTGACTGGTCGCAGGGCTGAGACTCCAGGCCAACCTTCCCAGTTCAAACGCAGGTCCTACTTCACTTCTAGATACTCTACAAAATGTGGTCAACCATGATGTGTGTTTTCTAGTCATACCATCATTGTTCTGGATTTTCCCAAAGCTTTTTCTGGTGCACTTTGATTTCCGATCCTAGGTGAGATGGGAGATTGCTAAGGGCGCCCTCTTCATGCCCACATCTGGTCAGCGGTGCAGTGCCAGGGCCCCTGTGTCCTTCAGTGGCCCACCTTCACAAGTGGCAGCTGCTTCCTGGGGGGTGACTGGGCACGACTCAGATGCAACCGCAGACATTCATGCCCCAGGTTCCAGAGGAAGGAGGTTCTGGAATAAAACCCTGTGAAGTTGGACAGTGGGGTCCAACCTCCTGAAATATGGTGGGGTCTGTCACTCTGTTTTGGGATCCTTTGCACTGTTTTTTGTCTGAATTCTTCCCCTACCCACCTGAACTTGGTCTAAAATTCCTCAGTGAGAAGACCTCTGTCTTCAGACTCTCTTCTGCAGTGGCGATGGGCCCATCTGTTTGTCTCTTGATTCTACTGGCTTTGTTTTGTTTTTGAGACAGGGTCTCACTCCGTCACCCAAGCTGGTGTGCAGTGACACGATCATGGCTCACTGCAGCCTTGAACTCCTGGGCTCAGGTGATCCTCTTACCTCAGCCTCCCAATTAACTGGGACAACAGGTGCACGGCACCATGTCTGGCTAATTTTTTATAGAGACAGAGTTTTGCCATGTTGCCTAAGCTGGTCTCAAACTCCTGAGCTCAAGCGATCTGCCCACTTCAACCTCCCAAAGTGCTAGGATTACAGGCGTGAGCCAGACTCTGTTGTTTTTCTGGTCAATCCTTAGAAACTCAAGTCTGCCGTAGAAGAGTATTTAAGCACACGCACGGTGGAGTGTGCCCAGTAGTCTCCTGGTGCCTTTGGGCCTGGCTTCCTTTACCATCCTCTCTGCCAGTGGCCCAGGGAGTCTGCACTTGCTCACCATGTCTGTCCCTGTTAGGGAGGGAGCCCGATGGGCCCGCTGGTCGGAAGACTGCTGGAGTTGTCCTCTGGGCGGCGGTGTCATGGGAGCAAGGCAAGATGGAAGGAGATGATCAGGGCTGCACAGACGTCTTAGGACACCCCTCAGTCCTGATGTCCTGCTGCATTCAGGACACCATTATTCCCCCTGAGGATTTGCACCTGGCATTTGTCACACAACAGCAGTTGACCACTGGCAGGTCCACTTTGTGGGAAGCCAACTTCCCAGTGATCGTGCGAGCTCTGGAGGGTCCGTCTTGGTGGAGGGGCGAAGCATTTTCCTACAAAGAAATGCAAAAGCAGTTCGAATGCAGTACACAAATTAAGTGGGAATTATTTTGTGAAATGGGAAGAAAGTGCCAGAGAAGCCTGTGTCCGCTGGAAAGTGGCCACTGTGAGCCAGGCAGGGCCCCTCCCCACGCGCACGCCGTATGCTGAGGAAGTGGTGGCTCTTGTGTGAGGATCCCCTGGTCAGGGCTCCCGGTGAGGGTAATTCAGTCAAGGGAGGCGAGGTGGGAAAACATCCCGGGTGAGGCCAGGCAGGTCACGCCCCTGCTGTTCCCACTGGGCTAAGGTTGTCTTCCTCTTGGTGTCATGGGGGGAAATCCTCAGCCCAGCCCCACTCCCATCCTAGCAAGGCCCCTTGCGCCCCAGCCTCTGACTCCTACACAGCCAGGAGCTGGACCAGCTGCTTCCCAGGGTCCTTTCTGCTCAAGCAACAGGGGTTTTTACATCCTGTGTTGTCCAGACACGGTGACCGCTTTCCCCAATCTTTCCCCTGAGCAAAGGAGGCCCTTGGAAGACTTCGGACAGAGTATCACCCCAGGCACCCGTGGGCCAAGGACCGAAGCAACCAAGATACCACGTGCCAATGTCGCCGATTTCCATAAACCCTTTGAGAAATGCCTGCTCCTCACGGCGACAGTGAGGGTTTCTGGGCTTCCGCAGGGACCACCCCACTGTCCTTAGTGTGGGCTCCTCTAATTCTTCCTATCCCACAGCGGAGAAAGCTGAGGCCCCGGAACCTCTCGTGTCTCCTGATGGCAGCGCTCGCGTCCTCCCTGCGCCTCTCCTGGCCGGCCCACTGGAGCTGCCGAGCTCACGTCCGTCTCTGTTGCATTGCAGGAGCAAGGAGCCCCTGCAGGACAATGTCATCGCCACCTATGAGGAGCACGAGGACAGTGTCTACGCTGTGGACTGGTCCTCGGCCGACCCGTGGCTGTTTGCCTCCCTGAGCTATGATGGGAGGCTCGTGATCAACAGGGTGCCCAGGGCCCTGAAGTACCACATCCTGCTGTGACCCCCGGGCCTGAGTTATCTGGGTTCCACTGGGTGCTTATGCTCCTGGCGGGTTCTCAAACAGTCACAGCTCTTTGGAGGTGACTCATTTTCCAGGGGATCCCTCTCTGGGAGGGTGATCCGTCTCTGGGAGAGCCGCTGTTCCCTTCCTCTAGCAGCAGCGTTTATGAATGGGGTGAATGGGGCTGTTGTCGACGGCACAGCTAACGCCTGAACCCAGCCCCTGTCGGCAGAGACGGAGCCCCACATTGTTATGGGAATAACGTTTTCTGTTTTAAGGGTGTTAGGAGTTTCACTTTTTAAAAAAATGTTCCTGCAATAGTAACTCTTCCTTCTCTTCAGAGTAAACAATGAAATAAAATAAGTCCACACTGCACAGATGCTCGGCTCATTCTTTCAGGAGCTCTGCCCTGCGACTGCATCTCCTGGGTCTTTGTCCATTTTCTCTTTCCTGACCCAGGAAAAATGCAGATGGACAGACGTGTGCTCTCCACGCCGCCCTAGCATGGAACTCCCGGGGGCCATGGAACTCCCGCTGGCTGCGGCAGTGGTGGGCACCTGGCTCGCGCCCTGGGCTGAACTGGCGTGATGCATTTTCACTGCTGGAGACACAGGCTCTGCCCGTCCTGGGCCTCTCCTGGTCTCTGCAGCCTGTCCTATGCTCTGTCCTGCCCACCTTGGCTGGTGGCCTTGGAGGTGCCGTCCTCCCTCACCGGGGAGCTTGGGGTTGGGCTGCCATGTCTCAGTTGTCGGGGACCCCATCCTCCCTCACCGGGGAGCTTGGCGTTGGGCTGCCACGTCTCGGTTGTTGGGGACCCCGCGCTCACAGGCTCCTACACTCATCAGTGCCTCTCCTTAGGAATCTTCAAACAGTGACCGCGCAGCCTCGGTTCGTGGTTCCCTTGGCTGTGCGGGGCCTGTTCTGTGCATCTGGTGCGTGTTCCCACTGGAGAAGCCACCCGGGCCCTGGACTCGGGGCTCCGACTCCCTTAAGCCTCCACCTGGCCAGGTGTCCCTGCAGGGGCCACTTCTGTGCTCTGCTGCCCCAGTCACCTCATCCGTAATGATGGGGAAGGACGGGCTGAGCTCCCAGGCCCGTCAGCTCCAGCGTTTGACAATTCTAGGACAAGCCTCGCCCAGCCTGCAATGAGGACACGTTCCTGCTGCAGTGCCCCCCCGCCAGCATGTGTGCTGTGCTGCTGATGCAGTGCCCCCGCCTCCGGCAAGTGTGCTGTGCTGCTGATGCAGTGACCCCCGCCGGCTCGTGTGCTGTGCTGCTGATGCAGTGCCCCTGCCGGCACGTGTGCTGTGCTGCTGAGGACACTGTGCACCCAGACAGCCACATCCTGGATTTTCTTTTCATAGATGGGAGTTCACAGCGAAGTGGAGGCCATAGGGGAAGGATGAAAAGGTGGGGTCCTGGGGGAGAAGACAAGTGCTGAGGGGGGGTCCACAGATGGGGGCCATAGGGAGGGGTGCGTAGGTGGATGGGGCTGTGGGGAGGGGCGCTGCTGGTGGGGAGTCAGGAGAGGTACACAGCTGGGTGGGGCTGTTGGAAGGGGCACACAGGTGAGGAGGGGCATGCAGGTGGGGGGGTCGTAGGGAGAGACACATGGGTGGGTGGGGAGTGGGGAGGGGGGTGCT
>NW_016821253.1:3116231-3130415 GCF_001698545.2 Rhinopithecus bieti | reverse complement strand
CAGGACCGTGGGGAGGAGCACGCTGGTCGGGGCCTTTGGGAGGGGTGCGCTGGTGGGGTGTCGGGAGGGGCGCACTGGTTGTGGGGGCGGTGGGGAGTGGGTGTGGGCAGAGACAGGTGTGTTGCAGACCCTCCAACATTTCTGCTTCCAGGTAAAACCTGCATGTGTGCGGAATGCGTGGCATCTAATGTCAGTCCTCCCTTCAGTTGCTGTCATTTGAAAGAAATTGTATGTGTTTGTTTAACAAACATAAATTGAGTGCCTACTGTGTACCCACACTTCTAGATCCTGCAGTTGCTGCCGCCACAGCTGTGGTTAGGGCAAGTCTCAGCTCCCTGGAGTGAGTGCTCCTGTGGGCCATCAGGTGACATGGGGACAGATGCCACAGAGGAGTGCAGAGGAGGGACCAGGGAGTGCTGTGGGATCCAGGCTCTCTGAGAAGGTGATGCGTGAGCCAAGGCCCAGGGTTGGGGTGGGGTGGTGCCTGGGTGAGTGGATCAGGTAGGGAGGCAGCGGGCTGGCGTGGGAATGAGGCAGGAGGCCCAGCCGTGGGGAACTGGAGATCCTGCCTGTTTGAGATGGAAGCCACTGAACAGATGAGGACTGAAGTTTGGAGTCAGAGGAGGATGGTTTACTGCCTCTGATTGGCACACAGCTGCCGGTGTGTGTGCGTTGTGTGTGTGCAATGGTGAGGCCACTGTGCACCCGGGTAGCTGGCTTCTCATGGGTTAATCACACGCTCACCACACCAGTCAGCACTCACGTCTTTACCCTGGATCCTTTTCTAGAAAGTTAAACACACGCTTACCACACTAGTCAGCACTCACGTCTTTACCCTGGATCCTTTTCTAGAAAGGATCTGAAAAGTAAACATTTTAGACTTTGAGGGCCACAGTCTCTGTTCCTGTCCCTGTTCCTCTCTGTGTTTGTCCTGCCAGACACACACCATGAGGTTACAAAGGCAGGCGGTAGATGAATGTGGCCTGGGGACTATTTGCCAACACCAGCCCCAGAAAATAAAACTTACGTTTGTGTAAATATCTATACACAGGTATTTCTACCCAGGCGTAATCACCAAGTGCTGGAAGCGACACAAGCGTCCTTCGATGGTGAGTGGATGGCAGGGCCCCCAGGAGACCACAGGAAAGTCACGTAGAGAAGGCATTAGGTGAGCCCTGGGGCGAGGAATCTTCAGAGAAGGCGAAGATTCCTCTGAATCCTCCTTCAGAGGAGTCTGGGGGTGGGAGGGCACAGGACATGGGGTATCCAGGAGCCAAGCAAAGTGGGGGTTTCATGGAGGACTGAGGCACCCTCAATGCTGCAGATGGGGCGTCAGATGTGGGGGAGAACGAGCTGGAGATGGACACGGGCATGGAAGTGTGGATGGCCCTGGGGAGGCCCGTGGGCAGCTGGTGGACAGCAGGAGAAGCGTGGACGGCAGGAGCAGCACGGGATGAGAGAGGTAGGAAGATGGGAGCAGGAGGGGTTGTGTAAAGGAAACAGAACAGGAGGAGTAGCCCCCAGGGCCTGGGACCACAAGGAGATTTCTTTTTTTTTTTTTTTTTGTGGAGACGGAGTCTTGCTCTGTTGCCCACACTGCAGTGCAATGGCACAATCTTGGCTCACTGCAACCTCTGCCTTACAGGTTCAAGCCATTCTCCTGCCTCAGCCTCCCTAGTAGCTGGGATTACAAGCATGCGCCACCACGCCTGGCTTATTTTTGTGTTTTTAGTAGAGATGGGGTTTCACCTTGTTGGCCAGGCTGGTCTCGAACTCCTGACCTCAGGTGATCTGCCCGCCTCAGCCTCCCAAAAGTGCTGGGATTGTAGGCGTGAGCCACCATGCCCGGCTGAGGATCTCTCTCTTTAAGAAAGAGAAATATCTGTATTTCTGAATGCGGATAGACTAGTCCAATGGAGAAGCACAGAAGGGGGAGAAGGGATATCCTGGAACAGGAAGACGAGGGTGCGATCTGGCGAGCAACTCCAGATGAACAGGCTGAGATGTTCTGTTAGAGAAAGCGAGTGTGTCCCCAGGACAGCACCCAGCGCCATCGTCAGCGCGGCCACGGTGGGAGTCATCAACAGTACTTCTATTTGTAAAACGCACACACTTTCAAACACAGGACATGGTTTTATCTTGAGGACCCCTTGTAAACAGAGCAAGCATCCCCCTTCTGAGGATTTTGAAACAGCCTGGCGGCACCTTGCCCAGCTCTGTCCGCGGTCCGGGGCACAGGCCGTGTCCCCTTCATGCAAGTCTCTCAGGCTCTGTCTCGAGCAATTCCTACCCAGAGGCAGCCCAGTGACCAGTTAGAACAGTTAGGATGCAGCCACGCAGAGGCTTTGGGGTTCATCACAAGCATCCTCGTTGCCCATGCCGTTTTCAGAGCTAAGCCTGCCTCCCTGTGGGTGGGGTGGTGGAGGGGCTGCACTGGACAGCCTCCTGTATAGATGGGGTTCTTCCCTCCATTACACGGAAGCCGTGTTGCCAGTGATGGGATTACATGTGGACCTTCTTTAGCAGGACCTGGGGGGCGGGAATATGGGGAAACAAGTCAGCCTCGACGCATCCTTCCAGCCCCTCTGTGCACTGTCAGGTGCTGTGTGGCATTGCCTGCAGCTGTGGATGGCAGGGTCAGTGCCAGAAAAGATGAATGTCACCCATGGTGTACCCTGGCCGGGGCCTGACTTACCTCGGCACGTGTCCAGCTGTACAAAGCAGGGTCGTTAGTAACCCACTTTCCCCGCAGGCGCCTCTGCAGCACGGGCCTGGCAGCGCTAAATTTAGAATCCAGGAGCAATGGGCGATTTTGGATTTAACATTTTTCATGAGCCTCTTCCGGCGTGTGCGGCCCAGCGAGTTAGCATTGCTCTTAAATGGCTGGGCTGTGGCTCTCCATTCCTGCTCTCTGCCTGGCCAGGTAATAGGAGGATTGGCGTTAATTGAGAATCATCTTCTGACAGCAGCAGGGGAAGCGCTGCCAACCCACAGCAAGCATCGTGCAGCGTCCTCAGGGTGTCCTGGAGCTGGAGCCGGAAGTCCCCCTCCCCACACCCAGGGCACACGCTGCAGACTGCAGGGCCTCACTGTGTGGGCTGCGGCTGCCCCATTATCTGTGTGGCTCATTCAGAAGAGCTGTGGCTGCTCCTCTAGGATGTGAAAAGCTGCGGTGTTGGGGGCAGGGTGTGAGAGCACTGGATGGGCTCTTAGGGGTGTCACCAGTGACATTAGGACAGCCCTTGGTAGTGGGAACTCCAGCAGAGCCAGCTTTAGTTCAACAACAGGACCCCAGACAAAGTTCTGGGGGGACGGAGTTGGGAGAAGCAGACCTTCAGCAGGGCGGGCGAGCCTGCTGCTGTTCTCCCTGAGACACCGTGCTAGGCCCTGCAAAGGCTTCAGGGGGAGTAGCCAGAGAGGCAGAGACTGAAGACACCAGAAATGGGGGACAGGGGATCAGAGGAGGAAGGAAGGGGTGGGGGACAGAAGGCAGAGACCAGGTCAAAGACTTGTGGGTCCCTGAGGACCTCAGGGCTAGAGAAAGTGGGTGCCAGGCAGGAGATGGTCAGGCTGGGGTGGATAGGTGGGTGGGTGGAAGGGTGGATGGACAGATGGGTGGATGAGTGGATAGTGGATGGGTGGGTACAGGTGGGTGGATGGGTTGATGGATGAATGGATGTGTGGATGAATTGGTGGATAGGTGGGTGGGTGGGGGTAGGTGATGAATAGTGGATGGGTGAGTGGATGGGTGGATAGACAGTTGTGTGGATGGTGGATGGGTGGGTGGATGAATAGTGGGTCAGTGGGTTGGTGGGTGGATAGATAGGTAGGTGAGTGGGTGGATGGATGCATGGGTGGGTACATGGATACCTGGGTGGGTGGATGGTGAGTGGATGAGGGTGAGGGGTGGGTGGGTGGTGGTTGGATGGGGGTGGATAGGTGAGTGGGTGGCTGGATGAGTGGATGGATGACGGGTGGCTGAGTAGGTGGATGGATGGTGGGTAGGGAGAGTAGAGGGGACAGTGGGTCATATCTTAAAACACTAGTAGGCATCATTGGCTATGCTAATCTTACCCCTAAATGCTGAATGAGGAGATGCTGAGTTTGGAACAGTTCTAGAGTTGGGTCCTCACTTTCAGTAAATAACCCAAAGCTCTTAGTCTGTCTCAAGATAAAGTGTTGATGGGTAGAGGAGAGGGTAACTGAAATACTGCCTTGTATATTTGTATGAAATATGTGAAGATGAAAGTTCTTAATTCCTTGGAGACATTGAAAGCCATAAGCTGGGTCATTTAAAAACAAGATCCCCTAAATAGAGATGGATTAAAATGGAACTTCCCAAGGTATTCTGTGCTGCGAGTGAATTCAATGTGATGATTTTGCAAATAGAAAGCAGCACATAGAAGGCCATTTCCTAAGAATCAAGAAAGATGGCTCCGTAACTGACCGCACCCCTCTGTTGATGGATTTTGTCCTTTTGACTTCTCCTGATACCCTCTTTTCTCATCTAACAGAACCTTAAGAACATGCCCCATGCACCAGTAGAGTGGCCAAGCTTCCAGAACAATGCAGGGACTCGGAGCCCATCACAGATGCCCCAGCAGTTACGCCGTCGTGCGCTTTATGGTCTCAGGAAGTGACGATGAGGATTGTGATTGATTAGTGTTTACTGAGCCTTGCTGATTGGATTTCTGCATGGCTTATTGAAGAGGCACTAAAAATCACGTAGGGAACAGCCTGAGAGTTTCTGGTTTGAAATGCTGCCTTATGTGTAATAGCACTTAATGTGGGTTTATTAAGTCAATCAATCAACTAATCATCAATCACAGTCCTCTGACCCAGCCTGCCTTTTCATTGACATCCCCACATCTCTGTCGTAGCTGACATTCTGATCAAACAGATGGGCGGCCCTTTCCAACGAGCGCCAGATCACCTTTGTCTATATTCGCTCTTCTTTGCAAATCCTTTGGAAGTCCTCCTCCACCTGGTGAAATTCTGCTGATTCTTGAAAGCCAGCTCCAGTGTCATAGCCTTGGGGCCTTTCCCTGTGTCCTGGAATCCAGTCCCTGAGCTGCCTGATGGAGGAAGAAGCCCCATTTCCTGGTTTACACGGGCTGCCATGTTAGTGCTGGAATAGTGGTGAGCGTCCCCGTGTCGGGAATGCTGGAGTAGCGGTGAGCATTACCGACAAAGGAACGCTGGAATAGTAGTGAGCGTTCCCATGTCAGTGCTGCAGTAGTGATGAGCGTTCCATGTCGGGAACACTGGAATAGTGAGCGTCCCCGCGTCGGTGCTGGAATAGTGAGCGTCCCCGTATCAGTGCTGGAATAGTGAGCATCCCCGCGTCGGTGCTGGAACAGTGAGCTCAGTGCCCCCTATGTCAGGAAGGGCAGGAGCCCAATCCCTCAGTGTAAGTCAGACTCCGGAGGTTGCTCTGAGAAGTGTGGAGGTGGAAAGGGAGAGCAGGAAGGGGCAGAGCAGGCATGGCCCCAGGACCCAGTTAGGCAGCCCCCGGGATATCAGGCATCAGCCCCAGAGCTTCACTCTTGGTGTAAGTTGGTCGTCTTCACCTATTTCTATAAATTCATTAAGAGAAAAGCATAACGATGTCTTTCTGAACAATGGACACTTTGCAGATTACAAAGGGTTTTTGAGAATGCTTTGCTTTTGACAGCAGCGTCAAATACAATTCCTGCAAATACAGGAAGCACAGGTTCGGCAGGTAGCACCCTCCTGAGGCCTCGCGGCTCCCTGTGGGTTCGGGTTCACCTCTTCCCTCTCTCGTTCCTGAGTCAGGTTCTGGGCTCTTCCACTGCATAGACATCCTTGGAGTGGCCACCTGGCTGCCAGGGCCCCTGTTCCACCTTCAGCAGGGAGCGTGTTCCAGCTCCAGCTGTTATCAACAGGGGCCGTGAGATCATGGCCCAGCGTCTGCCCACCCAGCCAGCTGCGTCGGGCAGTGGCTGAACTGTGCAGTGGAGCAAGCTCTCACACTTCTCTCTGTGGGCACAGCACCACCCCACCCCACTCAGTCCCTCCATGCCAGATGGAGGTCTGTTGGAGCCCCTTTCCAGCAAACACGCACCGCGCCTTGAGGCCTGGAACAGGAGGAAATGCATTGCAATAACCTCATAAGCTCACAGAGGCCAGCCCGGGGCAGAACCATGAGCCAGCATGGGGCGTCTGCCAGCACGGGTGGGCAGTGAAGAGAGGACGGCTCCCCTGAATCCTGGAGGGGTGGGGGCGCCAGCCAGGCACGAAGCTAGGTGGGCACGGGAGGTCACGGGTGTCTGAGCGGTGGGCCTGCAGCAGCAAGACTCTGGTCTGGATTTTATAGGCTGTGCGCTGGGCCTGCACGTGGAGGAAGAGCCAGCCCTGCTGGTTCTGAGGCCGCCTCTGCCCCCGGCGAGGGTAAAGGGGGCTCTCAGGGTGGCCTACCTGTGGCCCCAGGGCCACCCTTAGCTTCCCAGGAATGGGCGGCCACAGAACCCTGAGCTGCTCCCAGAGGTCTCTCCTGGGGGAAGCCCTGCCCTCTCCTGCTCCCACCTGGCAGCAAAGAGAGGGCGGGGAATGAGGGCCTGTGGTGTGCAGAAGGACTGGTCAGGGAGCAGCCCTTGAGGGTGCTTCTGGTAGGGTCCACCTGCCTCCCAGGGGTCTTCGAGATGCACCTCTGCAGGCTTCTCCTCTGCAGGCTTCTCCTCAGCACTCCTTATCTAGCATGTCAGCCCCACAAAGGGAGGCCTGGGGGCCTCTGTCCATTGCTGGGTCCTCAGGGTCTGGCACAGCGCCCCGCACAGAGTCGGAGTGTGGTCACACTTGCTGATGAACCAGCCTGGCCAACCCCCTGGAGCCGCATGGTTCAGGGCCCACAGCTGGGGCCCTCCAGTGGCGCCATCACATGACAGACCTCAGACTGCTATGTGCCCTCCCACCCTCCTGATGTGGCACCCACAGACCAGCAGGGTCTTCAGGCAGCCCATGCCCGAGGGGGCTCACCCGGCCCCACAGGCCTTTCCACTGGGCACATTCTTTTTCTGCTTTTTTTTTTTGGAATAAGCAGCAAGGTCTTTATCATCATCACCAGTAACAGACTCTAAACCCAGAGGAAAGCATTCAAGAGGTTTTCCTGCTCAGCTGCTGGTTTATTTTAAACTGTCAGAGTTGATAGCCCAATCCACTTTTTGATGTAACTATGATGGTTTTAGGAGATTTAGACATGATTTTTTTTTATAGCATGAAAAAGAAAAATAGAACTGAATATGTGATAATGATGAATCCTTCGACTTTTGAGTCTGAAATGGCTTCTAGGCATGAGTTATTGCATAATAATTCATGCCCTGTTGTGTCTTACTGCTTAATAAGCCTATGGAAAATGGTGATGTCGGAACTGCCTTTCTGTTGTCATTTTGGTGCTGTTGAAATTGTGCTTGTGTGGTAGTTGAGGGGAGAGCTGAGGGCCCTCACTGATGAAGCCATCAAGGGCACCCCCAGGAGAAGCCGTTCACGGGCTGCATACCAGAGGCCAGAAAAAAATGAAAAGATCTGTTGGCATCAACTTCTCCTCCAAGAAACCACAGGATTTCCTACTAATATGGCCACCAGCTTCTCGCTCTCCAGGCATCTCAGCCACAGAGACACTGACTCAGTCCTGGACAGACGTCTGAAGTTGACAGTGTCTTAGGTGGAAACAGCCATTTGCATTTGCGTAGGTGTGGGTTTGCTTGCACCCAAGGCCTCCATCACAGGGCATGGCTCTTGACATCCAGCTCGAAAAGGGCAGAGAATCCTTAGGGCCGCTGGTCCCACGTGGCGGACCCTGGTCCCTGCCTTTATCATGGCTTCGGGCCACAACTCACCTTCTCACTAGACCGTGAGCTCGTGGGGCTCAGACCCCTTCTGCTCTCACCTCAGAACCCACCAGCAAAGGCCTGTGGCCGAGCCAGTCACTGTGAACCAGAGTGGGATCAAAGCAGGTGTGAAAGGAGCGTCTGCGTTAGTAGCGCAGTCTGCGCAGTTTCACTAGTTGGGAATCTTTATTCTGAGGAGTTAATCCAAGACGTGTTTTCTAAGCAGCTCAGGACAAGGACTGTGGCCCAGGTGTTTCTCTCACCACAGAGACGACTCTGACACGCACTCGGGCATTGCGTGAACGCTTCGCGAACCCGTGCACCCGGCCACTGACCCGTCGCACAGCGAGCCCTGATCTGCGCTGCAGGAAAATGGCACTTGGGGAGGGAAGAAGCCCCGTGGCCAGGAGCAGCCTGGGCCATGTGTGTTACACACAGCAATAGACGGATGCTCCTGCCCCTCTCTCTGTCCACCACTTTCCAGCCAGGAGACACGGATCAAGTCCCTTCTCCCCTCTGGGCCTTCGTGTACAACACAGGGAAGCTGACCTGTGACGGCCAGGCTCTTTCAGGTCTGGGCGGTTCCTGTGCCCCAGGACCAGGTGTTCAGGCCCATCAGGCCCCATCCTCTTCCCAGGGCAGAGCCAGTTCTGTCTGGGGGCTCCCTGGGAAGAATGCTGGGAGTCAGGGTTAGTGAGGACAGGGCACGAGCTGCACCCTGAGGGCCGCTGGAGGCCACAGAGTCCTGTCCACACCGTGACTGTGACCCAGGGGCCATCCACAGGTTTCCTTTGTTCTGGTGAGCAGGCCACAGAAACTGGCTCCAGCAGCCAGCGGAGCTGCAGAGTGATCAGGCGACTGCTATCGAGGGCGATTCCGCTGTCGCCGCTGCCCTGAGGGACTCTCTCAAGGCCTGGGGACCCCTCACCCCTCACGGAAGACTGGCTCACTGGCACGGCCAAAAGCAACTTTGTTTTATCTTTAGCCGGCTGCTTGTGCTCGTGTATTTATACACAGGAGAAAGTGCAGCTGGCCATGGGAGAAGTTCATTTTGTTTAATTTTTAATCAGAGACCACTGCAGAGTTGCACTCGACAAATTTGAGTGCAGAGGAGGGCTCATTGCATGGGGCTCCTAAGCTCGTGGACAGAGCCCCAGGCCACTGCCTGACCCTCCCAGCTGGAGTCAGGCCAGACTCCAGCGACACTTCCGGAATGCTCCACACAGCCGGTGTCCTGCTTCCCCACCCTGGGAGCACCTCACGCGAGTGTCCTCGGTGATTCTGCATCTTTAATCCTCCCCATTTTTTGTCTGTCTGTTTTTGAGACGGAGTCTCCCTCTGTTGCCCAAGCTGGAGTGCAATGGTGCAATCTCGGCTCACCACAACCTCCACCTCCCAGGTTCAAGCAATTCTCATGCCTCAGCCTCGCGAGTAGCTGGGATTACCTGCATGCACCACCACGCCCAGCTAATTTTCGTATTTTTAGTAGAGATGGCTGGTCTCAAACTCCTGACCTCAAGTGATTCACCAGCCTCGGCCTCCTAAAGTGCTGGGATTACAGGCATGAGCCACTGTGCCTGGCACCCGCTTTAATTTTGTTTGACTTAAACAAAGTGGCATCATTTAGTGGAATGGGGTCACGTGAGTTTCGCTGCCAGAGGTCCTGAGTTGGAATCATGGTTGGGCCACTTCACTACTTGGGGCAATGACCCTTCTTCTGGGCAGCAGTGTCCTCATCTGTAAAGAAATGACAGTAATGCCCTCCTCCTGAAGGTGCAGGTTCCATGGCGAGATGCACATAAGGTGCCTGGCATGTGACTGGTGTTCAGGCACCGGTCCCTTCCCTCCATTTCCAGAAGCCTTTGTGTGTTCGTGCCTCCCCAGCTGACTGGAGCATCACACCTCAGGTCTTCCCTGGGCGGTGTTCTGCTCTGAACCCTTCTAAGCATGACAGAAAGTGGACTCAGCCTGCCGGGCAGGCAGATGAATTGCACGAAAGTGTCTACCTCAGTGTCCTCGTCAAAGGCATGTGGCAGATGCCCTTGGAATGAGGATGAGCCCTGCCACAGCCATCAGCTGTCTGGGCATCACTCTGAGCAGCACCCTGCAGCCTCCCTGGAAAGCTGGTGTTCTATGGCCTCTGCAGCTTGTCTCGGCCTCGCCAGGCAGGGTGACAGAGTAACCTCCTGGCTGGGTGCGATTGTGGTGCTAGTCAGCTGCCTGTGAGAGCAGGCAATCTAGCCATCCTCTGTGGACCTGCATGGTGCCCTCCAGACACCCACGAGGAGAATGTGGTGATGTGGGGAAGGAGGGAGCCCAGATACTGCAGAGGGAACAGACCAGCCTGGACTCCCCTGTGGATAGAGCCCCGGTGGGTGAGGCACCCTGCTTCCCAACTTCCCTCCAGCATGCAGCTGCAGGGCAGGGACCGTGCAGATCAGTGCCCTGCAATGAACAGCCGGGCAGTGTGCGGACAGCGCTGCAGACCCAAGCTGGCCACATGACGCGGGGGTGCCCGAGTGCCCGAGAACTGACAGCTCTTGGAGTCCGCAGCCACACGGCAGGGCCTGGTTCATTCCCGACGTCCTGGTGAACGCCCTGCGCACCTTCCCTGTGCGGAGCCCACCTGTGCTGCCCACTGCCCCCAAAAAATTCCTCCTGGGAACGGCCCTCTGTAACCAGGACTCGTGGGCCATCGTGGTTACGGCTATGTGCTCGGCCCTGTCACATCCCACCAGAGATCAGAGGCCCCGGGAAGCACTGCAGTGCTGGGGTTGCAGAGCAAATGAGCTCAGAGCCAGGATTCAAGGCCAGGGCTGAAAGGCAGGGCTCAGCTGCCTCTTGTGTGTTGACGTTTAGCACGAGGTTTGCAGGACTGGGTGTGTCATTGTGCCTGGATTCATTCTGGATTTGGATTTCTACTTCATTTTTAATATATTTAATTTAAAGCAACTATCTGATTTCTGGGCTGATATTCAGAGGTCAGAGACCAAAAATGGAGAAAGGGCAATGCGATTCATGCTTATCTGTGAATTATCTGCATGAAGCACGGGGCCTGGGCCATAGCCTTCACTTAGATGTTGCTAATCAGTGAATAAAAAAGTCGAATTCCACAAATGGTCTGATCTTATGCAAAATAATTTTAAAATGTTAAGAGGAGACTCTGAAACAATGAAATGGCCACCATTAGACTTAAAGCTTGGCCTGTCCAGGTGTCAGAGCAGAGTGGTGTGTGATCTGTCCGATGGAGTCGTGGTAAAGTAGTATTTGAGGCCATTCATTCAGCAAACATGTCCTGGGCTTCGGATGCTCTGTGAAGTACTCAGGATAGAAAGCAAGTAAAACACACTCTCCTGCTCGGAAGGGCCTACAGTTTAGTCCGTTCACGTGAAACAGTGGGGGCGGGATGTCAGGAAAGGCCCGTCCGCATTGCGGGTGCAGAATCCGAGCCCAGGGACCCAAGTTCCCCCTTGAGAGGCAGCTGGACTTGGGGCGGGGGTTGTGCTCCTCTTTCCAGCTGTCTTGGGCCCCACCTGAGGCAGAGGCAATGGCCCAGCAGCGTCGGGAAGGTTCAGAGGGCTGGTGCTTGCGGGCCCCGTCTCCTGCACAATCAGGATCATAGCCCTAAGTGCCACGCACAAGCCTGAGAAGAGCGAAGGGTCTCCTGACCTTCATGCCTCTACAGTCAGTCCAGACCCTCGCAAGGGGGAGCTGCAGAGACCCTCTTGGGGCATCTGTAGCAAATAAAACACTTTGTCTTCACAACAGCCAAGCAAAGTTCTTCCTCCTGCTGAGGGAACAGATCCCGTGTGACCTTCACGCCTTCATGGATTGGAAACTGCTAATGTGTGTTCCTTTTGAAATATACAAGATGCTGGGCGTGATTAAACTGAGGGAAGGTTAAGGTGAGTTACTCCTTTGTTTAAACTTTGGCTTCTTGGGTAGTCTTATTAAGGGAAGGGATTTAAAGTGCTTAAAAATTCAATAGGACAAAGGGCATGTTGTGGTTCAAGACTGATGTATTGCCATACAGGATGCGATCTGTTCCAAGGGCCGTAAAGCAGTCAAGTGAGCTCGCTGTGGTTGGAGCCAGCCAATTATAACACCTCCTGAAGTCACAGGGACACAATCTGCACGCTCCTGCAGGCTCCTGGGATGGCTTGGCTGGCAGCTTGGACAGCTGGGCTCCTCCAGGCACTTCCGAGTCCCCTTCTGTCCTGTCAAGGTCATCCTAGCCATTCCCCCGTGGCTGTCTCCCTAGCCAATAGCTAAAGTCACCTGCAGACCAGCCTTTAAAGATAGGATGCCCCTCACTTCCCTTCAACATCCACTTGACTTTTTGCAAAATCCTTATCTTAGACATTCCTCCTTATGCTTAAGATACGTCCTTTGGTGGGGTCCTCTCTTGGGGCGAATCCATTCAGGGACAGCAAGAGGGGAGCACACAAAGGAGAAGAAGGACTGGATTAGGGGACAGGAGCATTGGGAGAGTGTCAAATTGTCCATCTCTGCATTTTGTGGCTTCTCTGAGCGTTTCCTCGTGGGCACTGGGAGGATGATGTTTGCTCTGGGAACCAACCAATGTCAACATGAGAACCGAGTGCTGCTTGTTGAGTGAGGCCTGAAGAACTGGAATCTGGAGTCAGACAGGCCTGGGCTTGTATTTCACATCTGCCACTCGTTGTGGGGCCAGAGTGGCAATGACTTACCTTCCTTGTGCTTCGGTGCCTGCATTTGTTAAGTGGGGATAATAGCATTTAATTCATTTCGATGAGGATGTTTTCAGGCTTAATGCTATAATTTATGGAACTAGTGCTTGGCTCCGTGCGGAACCTCAAGGAATGGCAGCCACTTTTAAAGTTATTACCACAACAATAGTGTTATTATCACTCTTACTCCTACTTCCATTACCATAACTACAATGCACGATGCAGAAGCCCTTCCGAAAGCGCGGAGCCCCTTGCACGTGCCAGGGCTGATTCTGGGTAATGTCCAGGCTCACCTGATGAGGGCTGTAATTACCCAGAACTTGCTACTGGTCTTTCCTGCCGGTAACCCTTGCAGAACAGCCACTGGGAGCCTTTTATATCGTGTGTCATAAAAACAACTCTGATTGAGTTCTTATGAAGTAGGGTGTGTAATGGCCCCACCTGTCACAGAAGCGGAATGCACATCCAGATTGAAAATGACCAGGACTCTGTTGCTTCTGTGCGGGCGAGCTGTGACTTGCACTTTGTAGCTGCACACACTGGCGCATCCTTGTGCACATAATGACTGCCTCAGGCCAGTGTGTGCATGTGCAGATGGCACTGCCCTTCCCTTCAAGCTGTGCTAGTGAAATACCTCTCACATCCACCCGGTGAGGCCCAGGCCTCTTCCTGTCTCAGCCTTCTTCACTCTCATCTCAGCCTTTTTCTTCCTAGTTGAGGTGTTGATGAGTTAGTGCAGTCAGTCATTCACATCAACAAGCATGTATAGCGGGCCTGCGGTTTAGCAGCACCGGTGACACCAGCTAGGAATCCAGCGTGTGGGCTGCCCACTCTGTGGGGCACATGCATCGGGGCCCGAGAGAGCAGGAGGAGCTTGTGTGCTTTCTGCTTGGCTGAGGAAACCAAATACAGGGACCAAGGGACAAGTCACCTAGGCACCACACTGTGCTCGCACACACGCAGACGTCCCGCAAGGGTGGACCCCATGTGGGGCCTGGCCTGTGCCCAGCACTGGGTTAGAATGTGGCATCGTGCCTGTCTTAGTGAGCTCACACCTAGATGAGGGATGCTCTGGTGAACACACAATTTAATCTTCAATAGAATCCAAACAGGTAAATATCAGGTTTTAGAAGGGGAGAAAGACCACGTTTGGCAAAGAGGCACATGATGGCTTTGAAGATCCGGAAAATGTGGAGCTTGAGGTGAGTGAGGCCTGTGCTGGGATGAGAAATAGGAGTTCAGCCGAGGGGACTCATGAGATGCAGCCAGAGGAATGGTGCCAGGGTGCACACACACGGGAACCCCCTGCCACGGAACATACACAGGAGAACCCTCTGCCACGGTACACTCACACAGGAATGGGATGTGAGTCAGACAGTGACGAGTGATGGTCCCCCACGCCAGGCAGACAAGCTGAGGTGGAGCTAGGTGGCAAGAAGGGCGGAGAGAGGTCTCCGTGTGTGTGCTCTGTGGCAGGGGGTCCCCGTGTGTGTGCACTGCAGGGCAGGGGGTCCCCGTGTGTGTTTACCATGGCAGGGGGTTCCTGTGTGTGTGCACTGCAGGGCAAGAGGTCCCCGTGTGTGTGCACCCTGGCAGGGGGTCCCCGTGTGTGTGCACCGTGGCAGGGG
>NW_016821253.1:3072267-3115874 GCF_001698545.2 Rhinopithecus bieti | reverse complement strand
GGGTCCCCGTGTGTGTGCACCAGGGCAGGGGTCCCCGTGTGTGTGCACCAGGGCAAGAGGTCCCCGTGTGTGTGCACCCAGGGCAGGAGGTCCCCGTGTGTGTGCACCGTGGCAGGGGTCCCCATGTATGTTTACTGTGGCAGGGGTCCCCGTGTGCATTCATGGTGACAGGGGTTCCTGTGTGTGTTCACCGTGGCAGGGGTCCCTGTGTGTGTTCACCGTGGCAGGGGTCCCTGTGTGTGTTCACCGTGGCAGGGGTCCCTGTGTGTGTTCACCGTGGCAGGGGTCCCCGTGTGTGTGCACTGCACGGCAGGGGTCCCCGTGTGTGTGTACTGCAGGGCAGGGGTCCCCGTGTGTGTGCACTGCAGGGCAGGGGTCCCCGTGTGTGTTTACCATGGCAGGGGTCCCCATGTGTGTTCACCGTGGCAGGGGTCCCTGTGTGTGTTCACCGTGGCAGGGGTCCCCGTGTGTGTGCACCGTGGCAGGGGTCCCTGTGTGTGTGCACTGCAGGGCAGGGGGTCCCCGTGTGTGTGCACTGCAGGGCAGGGGTCCCCCTGCGTGCACACTGCACTTCATGCACACAAATAGGAGTTTACCTGGAAAGGACAGACTAGCTTGGAAGCTGTTATAATAATTTCAGGTAAAGCGGTTTAGGCTAGATGGACTGGCTGTGGAACCGGAGAGGAGATGCAGCTTTCATCCTGGGGAAGGGGTGAGAGATGACACGAAGGGTGGGTTTGTGAAAAGGAGAAATAGGTGTCAGGGAAGAACCCTAAAAGGCACCTGGACCTGATCTCCCAAGAAACACGCCTCAGCTGCTCTTGTGATCATTAAAATGTGACAGAATTAAATCTTCACTAGTCAGAATTTCATCCTAGCACCCCCTCCCATCTGCAGAACACTGATACCTGGTGTTGGGAGTGGTGGCCAAGACTCCAGAGAAGCAAGTCAATTAGATGCAGTTCTACCAGGGGAATTTAGCCAGGGAAAAGGCAACCCTGCCCGAACCAGAGCATCCACCAGGGCCTCAGGATGCCCCCTGGAGAGCCCCACCAGCCGCCAGTCTTCTGCAGCTAACAGGCTGTGGTCAGGCAGGCAGGGGTCAGTTGGATGTTGGGGTAACCTAGTGTGCACCTGCTTTCCAGCCTAGAGGACTTGGGAGCTCTTGCAGGCAGGCGAGGTGACCCTCTGCAACCCCATCAGCCAAGCCCTTCCCCAGACATCACCGACCCCAAAAGGCTGACTACACTCCCATTTAAAATTAGAATCACAAACCAATACCTCTCATAATAGAAGCTATTTTCATATATAAATCAATATATTTCCCTTTCTCTTTCTGTAAGGAAGACAGAGGATTGTAATTTATTTCTCTTTCCTTCTGTGTATAAACTGATTTTTTCTTGTTATAAAAGAAAGAGAATTCTAATTTGCTGCTTTGGAACAAGCCCAGGAATGGAGCCTAAGTATATGGATGGAACTCTGGAGATTACAGAGTGAAGTTCAGCTGACCTGGTGCCACAAATTAAGCTGCAGTCCACTTAAGCTGCCAACAACAATAAATTAAGCTATTGTGCTTGGAGGACGTTGGGATTGGCACTGCATGCGATCAAGGCTGTATTAAGTGGAGGCACTTACTCCCTCGCTTCTGCCGCCAGCCCTAGCTGAGGGGCTTGGCGTCTACTTTTCCTTGAAATGCGTGATGTCTGAACTTCCATTTCAGCGCGCATATCATCAGCACGGTGCCCCGGGGTGCTGAGAGTTCACGTTGTTCTTGGTCATTTAACAGGGTAAGGGTGATAAAGTCAGGAGATTCGCCTTTTACGAAATAACATGAACATTCTCTAAAGGGAGACCTCTGAGTAGTAGAGGTGGGCTGAACCACAAGACGCACTGATGAGGCCCGTACTCTTTTCCTTTTCATCTGAGGTCATTCTGTCTGGCTCTTCCTACCCCCAGAGGCCAGTCATGGTTTTGTTTACAAAATGACACAACGCAGCCTCTAGAAACCTTGTTGTGGGATGACTCAGAGGTGATGAGCCTCAAATGAGTTGGAGGTTCTAATAAGGGGGTTACATATTCCACACTCCCACAACTGCCTTCAAATCTATGGAAATCTTACAGAAAAGAGTGTAGTCAGCCATTTGGGGTCGGTGATGTCTGGGGAAGGGCTTGGCTGATTGGGTTGTAGAGGGTCACCTCGCCTGCTTGCAGGAGCTCCCAAGTCCTCTAAGCTGGAAGGCAGGTGCACACTAGGTTACCCCAGTCATCCAATTGCACCCAATTTACTTGCTTCTCTGGTCTTGCTGGTCTTTCCTCCAAGTAAATCGTTAGTTATTCTGAGCTTGTAGAGAGGGCTAAGGTCACTCCTTTTCTCTCTTTCTTTGTCTCTTCCCCTTCTCTTTCTTGTATTTGTGTCCCACATACAGGCATTTGAGGTGGCTCATAAATCAGTCGTAGCAGACAATGCTGCTGTCGGGAATAAGGGCAGAAAAGAGAATCCACAAATGGGCGTGAGGAGTTCCGGGTTCCCAGCACGAGTGTCTTCTGGTGCTAAGTCGTAGACTGCAGATGCTGTGCACTGAGACACTTTCCCTCACACCTGTCACCATGCCCTCCCCTCCCCTGGGGTGACTCTAACACAGCTCTCCTTGCTCTCTGGAATGTTCTAATGTTCCCTAAATTAGTCGACGCCCATCCAACCTGAGGCAGGATGATGCAACTTGTGGCTTCACAGAAGCTTGGATTTGGTCACCAGGGCCCTGTCTGGGCCTCTAGCCATTGATTTACCAGGTTCAGTGGGCAGCTTGTGCTGTCCGGGCTGACCCCTGCCTGCCTGACCACAGCCTGTTAGCTGCAGAAGACTGGCTGGTGGGGCTCTCCAGGGGGCATCCTGAGGCCCTGGTGGATGCTCTGGTTCGGGCAGGGTTGTCTTTTCCCTGGCTAAATTCCCCTGGTAGAACTGGCAGGCCTCTCCTGAGCCGCCATGGTGGAGGGCTGAGAGCCCACTTCCCGCAGCTCAGCCCTGCATATCCACCTGGAAAGGCACAAGTCCCTGCGAGGGACCCCATCTGGGTCCAAGGATGGCTGGGAGTTGCATTAAAGCTTTCTCTTCTTTCACTCTTATCTGGTGAGTCTGTGTATTTTTGTGTAGGGACCCACTTCACTTGTTTAGAGGAATAATGATACATACTTTTTACCTTTCAGACAAGAAATTTAGTCTTTAATTAGATTAAAACATAGGGAAACATAAAAACACAAAAGCAAAACAGATTCATTTGCAAAAATGAACTTATTCTTGGAACTAAAATGCAGTTCTCGGAATGAGGTTCTGTAATGACTTAGAGCTCACGGTAGATCATACATTCAACCCCGGTTTTTCTAAAAGAGATGAACATGCTGTTTAAATGACTGTTTTTGTTGTTGTTGTTGTTGTTGG
Organism: Rhinopithecus bieti; assembly: GCF_001698545.2. Taxonomy (NCBI): domain Eukaryota; kingdom Metazoa; phylum Chordata; class Mammalia; order Primates; family Cercopithecidae; genus Rhinopithecus; species Rhinopithecus bieti. Next base: position 3,112,438 of record NW_016821253.1, on the reverse strand, counting down.
GGTTTTTTGATGGAATTTCCCTCTTGTTGCCCAGGCTGGAGTGCAATGGCGAGATCTTGGCTCACTGCAACCTCTGACTCCAGGGTTCAAGCTATTCTCCTGCCTCAGCCTCCTGAGTAGCTGGGATTACAGGTGCCCGCCACCACACCCGGCTAATTTTGTATTTTTAGTAGAGACGGAGTTTCACCATGTTGGTCAGGCTGTTCTTTATCTCCTGACCTCAGGTGATCCACCCCACTTCGGCCTCCCAAAGTGCTGGGATTACAGGCGTGAGCCACTGTGCCTGGCCTAAATGGCTGGTTCATATAATGATCCTTCCCAGAGGGCTGAGGCTGGCACGCTAAGTCACAACATGGTGGTGGGATTACCGAAGGGGTGAGTACGGAAATCAGATCCAGGAACAGGCACTTGGTCCAGTTCCATCTTTGACAGCACAGATAGAAAACGCCAGTGATGTTAGCTACACGTACAGTGGATAATATATTTTAAAGACTTGTTGTTCCGTTGTTAGGTTGCAGCCACCACAAAAACTTTTCAAAAATCAGACCGTGGAGGTCCTGTGCAGCCCATCCCTAGCCACAAACCCAAGTCGGGGTGGAGAAAGAATGTGTCCATTTGAGCAGGTGCAGCGACCCTGTCAAAGAAGACATGCGACCCTGCACCCCGCAGCCCCACGCCGGCAGCTCCGTGTTCCAGCCTGGCTCAGCCCCACGCCGGCAGCTGCCTGGAGTCAGACTCAGCCACACATCTCGCTGGCCACTCCCCGAACCACCAAACTCATTTCCTCACAGTCCTTCTGGCCATGCTGACAACCTGGGCTTTCTGCCTCAGGGCCTTTCTCCAACTGCTCCACCCATTCATAGACCCTCCCTGTTCCCTGTCTTGCCTCATCTAGAACTTTGGGCCATCACTGAGCTGTGCTGCAGCCACTTGAGCGCACGGATTTCCACTCCCTAGACTTTTTTAGCCACCCTACTGCTGCCTCCATGCAGACATCTTCACATTTATTTTTTTTTAAGATATCCAGGTTTTTGTTTGTTTTGAGATAGAGTCTCGCTCTGTTGCTCAGGCTAGAGTGCAGTGACTCGATCTTGGCTCACTACAACCTCTGCCTTCCAGGTTCCAGCAATTCTCCTGCCTCAAGCCCCCCTGGTAGCTGGGATTACAGGTGTGTGCCACTGCGTTTGGCTGTTTTTTGTATTTTTAATCGAGATGGTTTGGTAATGTTGGCCAGGCAGGTTTTGAACTCTAGGCCTCAAGCGATCTGCCTGCCTCCCAAAGTGCTTGGGTTCTAGACATGAACCGCTGTACCCAGGCAAAGATACCGAGTTTTAAAATGTGCATCCACTCTTTTTAGTATCCAGTCTATGAGTTTTTGACAAATGCATGCTGGAGCAGCCACCACCGCAATTGAGACGTAGAATCCACGCTGGCCGGCTCCCCTGAGCTGTTCCGTGTGGCTGAGTCTCCCCTCCCTCCCCCTTAGCCACCGACAGCCTGTGAGCTGGTCTTCATCTCTGCATTTGCCTTTTCCAGAAGGCCATATAAATGGAATCATACATGTAAATATACGATCAAACGTGTAAATGGGGTCAAAAGTAAACATGTTTTACTAAACACAGTGCATCTGAGATCCCTCCACGCTGATGCAGGCGCAGTTCCTTCTTTATCGCTGATGAGTGCTCCTTTGCACGGACGTACCACAGGTGATCTGTTCTCCGGGGCTGGGTATTTGGGTGAGTATGAGGACGAGGATGAATAAGGCTGCTATAAACATTTCATGCAGATTTATGTGTGGTCATAGTTTGCTTTACTCTCACCTGCTCAGGAGAGCCCTAGTCATGTGGGAAGTGTTTGCTGAACTTGATAAGAAACTGCCAGTTTCCTGAGGAGGTTATGGCATTCTGCATTCCTACCAACACTGGAGGTGCATTACAGATGCCCACACCCTTGCCAGCGGTGATATGATCTGTCATTTTAATGTTCGCCTTGCTGGTAGGTATGTAGAGGCATTTAATTGTGGTTTTCGTTTGCGTTTCTCTAATGACTCCATGTTGAGTCTCTTTTCATGTATATATTTTCTATCCATACATCTCTGGTGAATTATCCAAATTTTTGTCCTTAAAAAAAAATTGGGTGGCGGTTGATTGGATAAAGAAACTGTGGTCCATAATCACCATGGAATACTACACAGCCGTAAAGAAGAATGAAATCATGGCCTCTGAGCAACATGGATGCAGCTGGAGGCCATTATCCCGGCGAATTGACACAGAATTGGAAAGCCAGATACCGCGTGTTCTTACTTATAAGTGGGAGCTAAATCTTGGGTACACGTGGGCATAAGGAGGGGAACAGTAGATACTGGGGACTCTAAAAGGAGGGAGAGAGGGGGCCCGGACAACTTCCTAGTGGAAACCGTGTCTACTGTCTGGGGGGTGGGATCAATAGAAGCCCAAGCCTCAGTTGGAAAACTTGCACACACACCCCTGAATCTAAAATAAAAATGGAAATAAGAAAACTGGGTTGCATGTTTTCTAACTGTCGAGTTTGAGAGTGCTTCATATATTCTAGATATAAGTTCTCCATCAGATATGTAACTTGTAAATAATTGCTTTTAGTCTATAGTTTGTTTTAAAATTTTTCTTTACAAAGTTTTGAATTTTGCTGAGGTCTATACTTTATTAATTTTTTGAACCAATCATGCTCTTGGTGTCATATCTAACACCTAATTGCCTCACACAAAGTCTAAATAGTTTTCTCCTATTTTTCACTTAAGCTCTTTACAGTTTTGCATTTTCCATTTAGACCTGTGATCCATTTGCCTTAATTTTACAAGCTATGGAAGGCTCTAGGGAGGCTCATTTTGTTGCATATGCATTTCAATTGTCCAGCACCTTTTGTTGGAAAGATGATTTCTTGAGCTGCCTTTGCAGCTTTGTCAGAAATCAATCGACTATATATTAGTGTGGGATTATTGGACTCTGTTTTCTTCCATTGATCTATGTATTTGTCCTTTCATGAATACCACTTGTGATAAACTCATTTATTTACTTTAGGAGCTTTCTTTTTTCCTAGGATACTTGGAATTTTTCAGGTGGACATTTATGTTTTATGCAAACCAGAAACAGTTTTTTTTCTTCCAGTCTATTCCATATGCCTTTCATTTCTGTATGCTGCTGTATTGCAGTGGCCAGAACCTCGGTATCATGTTGAAAAGAAGTGGTGGGAGATGACATCCTTGTTTTATTCCTGATCAGAGGGGATACATTTTTTAATCTTTGACCACTGAGTGTGATGGCAAATTTTAGTATTTTGTAGATGCTCAATATCAGGTTGAGGAATTCCCTTCTATCCCTATTTATATGAGCATGAACCAGTATTGAATTTTGTTGAATGCCATTTCTGTGTTTATTGATATAATCAGGCTTTCTCCTTTAGTCTGGTAACATGGTGGATTACATTGATTGATTTTCAAATGCTGACCAGCCTTACATGCAGTTGAAGTCCCATAGTGTTGATTTGCTATTTGTCTTAAATATTGAGGATTTTAGTTGCTATTATTTTGTGGAGGATTTTTGTGTCCTTGTTTATGAGGAATAGTGATCTCTTTTCTTTTATTGTGGTATCTTTGTCTGCTCTTGACATCAGAGCAATGCTGGCCTCATCAACTGAGTTGTACAGGCGTCCCTCTCCTATTTTCTAGTTTTATTCCTCCCTTAAATGTTTGTAGAATTTGCCAGTAAAACCTTCTACATTCTGAGTTTTCTTTTTGGGAGGCTGAAATTGTCCCAGAGGTTTATGAGACTATGTTCTCCATCCCTACCCCCACCTCCCTGCCGCTCTTTTCCCCCTTCTCTGTTCTTCAGATAGGATAATTTATACTTTCTACTTTCAAGTTTTTGGGCTCCCCCCACTCTGTTATCTTAATTCTACAATTGAAGCCTCTTCGTGATTTTTTTTTCTTTTTTTTTTTTTGCTTCTGTTTTATTTTTTCAGTTCTAAAATTTTCATTTTTCTTCTATGGTTTCTATTTCTTTGCTGCAATACCTGTCTTTCTCTTTGTTTCAAGAGTGTTTACCTTTACTCATGGAGCATGGTTATACTAGCTGCTCGAAAGTCTTTGGTAATTCACACACCTGAGCCATCTCAAAGTTGCAAGTGTCCTGGGTGTTTGAGTTATCAGACCTTGACAATTGGGCAGATTTTCCTAGTTCTTAATATGCTGAGTAATTTTGGATTATATCTTGGGCATAGTGGCTATGATGTTGTGAGATGCTGAGTTTGTTTAAATCAATGGTTTTCAACCATTTTGCCCTACAGAGAACATTTGGGAATGTCTGGAGACAATTTTGACTGTTCCAACTGTGGGGTACTACTTACTGGTTTTTAATGGATAGAGACCACGTGCTGCTAAACATCTGATAATGCACAGGACAGTCTCTTTCAACAAGGAATTATCTTGTCCAAAATGTCAGTAGTGCATAAGTTGAGAAACCTGTGTTTGAATCTTCTAGAGAATGTTAAGTTCAGGCAAAAATGCTTTCTCGCCTTCTGTGGGAAGTGATTTTAGCATCAGTTCAGTTTTAAAAGCCTTTGTTCTATGTGCTATGATTGAATTGTGTCCTTCAAATTTATACATTGAAGCCCCACCCCCAGTGTGATGGTATTGAGAGGTGGGGCTATTTAAGGAGGTAATCAGGTTGAGATGAGGTCACAAGGGCGGGGTCTTCATGATGGGATTAGTGCCCTTATAAGAAAGACCAGGGAGTTCTCTCTGATTGAGGACACTGAGAATGTGGTCATCTGTAAGCCTGAAAGAGGGTCCTTCCTAGAACTAGACCCTGCTGGCACCTTGATCTCATTCTTCCAGCCTCCAGGACTGTGAGAAAATAAGCTCCTGTGGTTTAAATCACTCAGTCTATGGTATTTTGTCATGGTCGCCTGAGCTGACTAACCCACTCTGCCTCTGTGTTCTGTGCATGTACAGCCTAGAGGTAAGCCTAGGGTTCATGGCGGCTGAGCTGACTAACCCACTCTGGCTCTGTGTACTGTGCATGCACAGCCTAGGGTTCATGGCGGCTCACACACATTATTAGGGGGACTTCTTCTCAAACTGTCTGCCCCCGGGAATTCCCCAGTACACTTGGGATCATAGGGGCACCTTCCACAGTCCTTGGCTAGAAAGCTCTGGTTTCTCAGCCATGTGAGAAACTGTATTGCAGTTTCACCTGACTAGGGTGGTTGTCAGGGCAAAGTGGCAAGAGAAAAAAAAAAATTAGTGGGTTCCCCAATACTTTTGGAACACAGAGGCCCATTTTCTCAGTTCCCCCAGCCAGAGGGATGATGTTTTTCTGGTATTTTAGTGACAATACCCCGTCACTGACGTAGTTTCAGGATGGGGTGGCCTCGGAGCAGGGCCAGGCGAGGAGACAGGGAAAGGACCTTGACGTCCCAGCTAGCTCCCTCTGGTCCTCTTTTTCAGTCCTCTGGTCAAAAAGAAAGGGATTCTCTTGAAGGTATTTCCGCATTGCTGAGAAGTGCTGAGGCTTTGGCTGCCTTCAGGACAAAGCTGAGAGATAAGGAGAAAGAATTCAATAACTTCATGCCTACTGGTCACCTGTCAAGTTCCAACTTCCCGTTCCAATCTGCCTGCTGTTGCCCACTTTTTGGAGTCCTCAGGTGCTAGCTTTTGGTACGCTGTCAGAGTTTTTTGTTGTAGTTGGTGGGAGAGAGCCTGTAGTGGACTTACTGCGTCTTGACCAGGACCAGAGCGATTTATTTTCCTTTTTAGAAAAGAGACAGGGAAGGGAGAGAGCAACTGACTTGAGATGGTAAGTAGATTTTCTTTAGACATAGTGGATATTGGTTTCTTTTTTTGCACTACTTTGAGGTAGTGTGTTAGCTGGCATGAGGTATTGTATTTATACGTTTTTATTTTGTTTGTTTGTATTTTTCTTTTTGAGACAGGATCTCTCTCTGTCACTCAGGCTGGAGGGCAGTGGAGTGATTACAGCTCACTGCAGCCTCGAACTCCCAGGCTCAGTCCTCTCACCTCAGCCTCCAGATAGTTGGGATTACAGGTGTACATCACCACACCAGGCTACGTTTTGTATTTTTTGGTAGCGATGAGGTTTTGCCATGTTGCCCAGGCTGCTCTTGAACCCCTGGGCTTAATTGATCCTCCCTCCTCAGCCTCTCAAAGTGCAAACATTAGAGGTGTGAGCCACTATGACTGGCTGATTTTTGTGTTTGTTGTTGTTGTTGTTGTTGTTGAGATGGGGTTTCACCATGTTTCCTCGGCTGATCTCAAACTCCTGGGCTTAAGGGATCCTTGGCTGCCCAAAGTGCTGGGATTAGAGGCATGAGCCACTGCGCCCAGCCAGCGTGATGTATTTTAAATGTATTCTTCTCCTTTGGCAATCCTCCTGAGGAAGGTTGATGGAGTTGGTACTCCAAATATGGAGGCACGAAAGTAGATGTGCTGTCTCGCTCAAGAGACTCCCAGTATGTATTCTTGCACATTCCACATCGTTTCCAAGCCTGTTTTGTAGTCAGTCATGGCCACGTGATTGAGTTCTGGCCAGAAGTGAGCATAGCAATGAGTTGCAACCCTTTCAGGCCCTGCCTGAGGACCCTGTGCAACCTTTCTGCTGTGGTCTGTGCTCCCTTCCTGCTGTGGTCTGTGCTCCCTTCCCGCTGTGGTCTGTGCTCCCTTCCCACTGTGGTCTGTGCTCCCTTCCCGCTGTGGTCTGCGCATCTGCGGGACGCGACCAACGGAGCTCAGTGGATGCTTTAGAGACCCACAGGCCAGAGAAGCCCTGGACCCCTGAGTCACTGCATGAAGGAGATAGCCCCATGATGGCTGCCTGGCCCACATCAGACTGTAACACGAGCAGCTGGTGGGTTCTCAGTGGGTTGAGTCACTGACATGTTTGTCATGGTAGCTAGAGCTGGTTACCCTAACAAATACAATCTTCGATGGGCGATTTGAATCTCTCCCTGGTTGGACTGCTGAGTGAAATGTCAGTCTTGTGATGAGTCATTTTCCGGCTCTTATTTTGGTGAAACCGCCTGTCAAATGGGGGTGTATGAGTCTGACCCGCCAATATTACTTTTTGCTTTCCACAGCAACGTCAGAAGATAAATTGAAGCAATCTGGATGATTTCAAACCCTTCGGAGGAAAGAAAGGCTATAAAGCCAAGATATCATTATCATTATTTTGGCCACCACTCTCCCGAGTACACAGATACAAATTATTAATCATCTCAACGTTGACAGAACAGAAGGATCGCTTTTGCAGTTGAAATCTGTGGATAATTTAAAGTGCCCTGTGCCCGCCTTCAGGGTGCCGCCTTCCCACTGACTGTTGCCATTCCCTTGGGTGACATGACTTGTAGGCACTATGTGCCTTGGCAGCTGAAGGATCCAGCCCCAGGAGCCTGAGGAGTGAGTCTGCTTCGCGCGAGCTTGCTCTGTGGACGGGATTTCGTGGCACACGTTCGGGGAAGCAGCACACCACCACCTGTCCGGATCACTTGTTAGATGTGGTTTAATTAGGCAAGGAGGGTCACTGTGGAGGAGACTGCTCTGCCTGCGTTTTGATTTGTGTGATGGTTAAAATGTTTGGAAGCTCCTTTAAGAAGCCAGGTGGTGTAGATGAAGGGGGTTGTTCGCCAGAGTTAGTTAGAAACAGCTGAGAGGCACCATGCTTGCTTTATTCAAGGCATTCCCAGGAAGCTGTGGCCTCTCAGCCCCCAGCGTGGGAGGAGAAGTGGAGACAGACATGGCTGTGGGGGGCCGGGGGGTCGGTGCTGTGGATGATGGTTCTCAGTCCTGGCTGGCCACCAGTGTTCATTCTTCATTCCCGGCCCCAGGCCCGGCCAGTCCTACCGCGGCAAAGACATCTGTCCCCTTCTCCTCCCTTTTAAACGTTTTTACTTTGATGTAATTGCAGATTCACATGTGGTTGTAAGAAATAATATAGAGAGGGCCCGTGCACTCTCTACCCAGCTTCCCTCGACAATAGCATCTTGTAAAACTACACTCTAATCTCACACCTGGGATGTTGACGTTGGTATGGACCAGCAATCTTTCAGACTTCCCTGGTTCTGCTGAGTCATGTGTTTGGATGCATTTGGTTCTGTGCAATTTTGTCTCATGGTCGGCTCCCCTCTTGTCAGGACACAGAACAGTCCCATGGATGTAGGTTGCTGGTGCGTGGTGAGGCCTCCATAAATCTTCGCTGAATGACTCTTCAGCTCCTCTTTGACGTGGAATGTGGGAGTTCTGTGCCAAATCAAAGAAGTGCTAAGGAAGGAGTTATCAGGTAGAGGACACGCTGGGGACATCCAATCAGGCCAACAGTGCTGGAAGAGTCTGGAGCAGGCGAGGTGACAATGGTGGCTGGCACATTTCTGTGCCACTGGTGCATTTCTGTATTAGAATGTGAAACAGATGAAGGTGTGTCTGTGAGTACATTTTAAAAATATTCAAAGTATGTTGAGGTGCCTAGTTCTTATATCTGTAACTGGGCTACGTTTGTTGAGTTATACTGATGGTTGGCCGAAGAGCTGGCTGAAGTATTTTCATGTTACTAGGGAGACATTTTAGTCTCTCTAGGACTTAGCGTCTGGTTGCCTCACGCCGTGAGAGTTTCTGGGCCATGTATGAGAAGCTCGTTTGATCACACCAGCGGCTGTGCTGTTCTTCAGCCCACATTGATTTAGATCAATAAACCTCAGATCCGTTCACACCAGAATAGGCGCAGAGTGTCAGCATATCCACATCAGAAAGGCTTTCAGGGGACTTTTCATCTGCACTAGACTCCCTAACTTCTGCACCTGGCTGGGTGCCTGCAGTTGGTGCTAGCTGGTGTTGGCATAGTGTTAGCGTGGTATTAGCATGCTGCTAGTGTGGTGTCCACGTGGTGTCTCCATGTTCTAGCATGCAATAGCGTGGTCATAGCATGGAGTTAGCATGGTGTAGTGTGGTATTAAGTTCATGATGTTAGCATGGTGTAGCATGGTATTAGTGTGGTGTCTGGTGTCAGCATGGTGTTAGTGTGGCATTAGCTTGGTGTCAGCATGGTGTTAGTGTGATGTTAGCATGGTGTAGTGTGATTTAGTGTGGTGTCTGCATGGTGTCCTCCATGGTGTTTGCATAGTGTTAGCATGGGTGTGACATGGTATTAGTGGTGGTGTCTGCATGGTGTCTCGCATGGTGGTTTTGTGTGGTGTTAACATGGGTGTTTAGTGCGCATGTTAGCATGGTGGTAAGTGGTGATTTAGTGTGGTGTCTGCAGTGGTGTCTCCATGATGTTTGCATGGTGTTAGCATGGTGTAGTTTGGTGTTAGTATGGTGTTAGCATGGTGTTCACATGGTGTAATGTGTTGTTAGTGTGATGTCTTTATGGTATTTGGATTCAGCTGTGATGTACTTGGAAGAGCCCTGACCGAGTAAGACACAGGTTCAAATCTCAGTCACATCACCTTTCCCGATACCGAAATTTCTCTGTGCCTCAGTTTCTTTCCCTATTTAACAATAGCTCCCCTTTCTTTTTTTTTTTTTCGAGACAGAGTCTTGCTCTGTCACCCAGGCTGGAGTGCAGTGGCACAATCTTGGCTCACTGTAAGCTCCACCTACTGGGTTCACACCACTCTCCTGCCTCAGCCTCCCAAGTAGCTGGGACTATAGGTGCCCGCCACCATGCCTGGCTATTTTTTTGTATTTTTGGTAGAGACAGGATTTCACCGTGTTAGCCAGGATGGTCTCGATCTCCTGACCTCATGATCCGCCCGCCTTGGCCTCCCAAAGTGCTGGGATTACAGGCGTGAGCCACTGCGCCCAGCCTAGCTCCCCTTTCTTTATTGAGTAGGAGTAAACAAGACTTTCTGGAGGTGCCTTCACCATGCTTTGTGTATTGTTAGCAGAGTTCAACAAGTTTTTTGCTCTGCAATTGACAGAAACCAAAAGACTTTTCTGTTTCTCACTGCTAAGGCCAGTGATCGAAAGTCTGCATGGTTTCTTGGCTAGGACATGAGGGCACGAGGGGTTTGCAGAAGTGCGGCCGTCCCAGGGAGGCAGCATGTTATAGGGTCAGACCGTGGGCCTTCACAGCTGTAGGCAGCACCAGGCTGGATTCATCTCAACATGACTGTGACCAGGTGAGCCACGGATCTTCCTGCAGACAGGCGACAGACAACACGTGAGTCCCACGTGGAGGTGCAGAGCATCGTGATGGGGAAGGGGTCTGAAGAGCTGAGACACTTTCACAGATGGGGATTACTGTGTGATACAATTTTCTAAATACAAATATACAACAAAAACCTAATGTCATGCAGAGAAAACAGTTCAGAAGCAAAGCACTGTGCTCAGTTCTGCTCTTTCCTTTCCCTAAACTAAAGGACCCCACTAACCAGACCCTCCCCTCCGGCATCAGCTCCATGTCTCTTGAGTCCCCAAAGCCCTAACAGCCACTGTAGCCTTGGAGGAGCTGCTGGGGGTGCACTGACCTCACCCACCTCTTCCTGAACAGCCCCTCAGTCCAAGGCCGAAGTGCCTGTCACCAATCCTCTGTTTGACAGACTTGGCTAGATTCTGATTCAAGATGATTGACAGAGCATGGTGTTTATTTCCTCTCCCTCCTCAGGTCCCTTTAACACATGGCAGTGAAATGATGAAACAGGCGAAAACTGGTTGGAGAGGAGTCATCAGAGAAGGAACTTTAAGTGAATCTCTTGATGATGGTCCGTGGATGGATGGAGGAAGCCTCCTTGCTTATACAGAGTTGTGATCTAGGGTGGATGGGGGTGCATGTGTTGGGGGAGGGCTGTGGGGATGGAGGGAACTGCTCCTGGCATGGGTGGCGGCCTTGGTTCTGTGGGTTAATGGAACGTACTGGGGATGGTCAGCTCTGGTCACACTCACCCTGCAATCTGACGGCACCATTGCCCACTGACTGGCCCAAGTCACTCTTCTTCAAAGATTCTGAAAGGGCTGTACATCTAGGGTAGATCTAGGGCTTTTGTAGTGTTGGTGACTTAGAATAAAGATCTTCAAATTATGACATTTTGGGTCTCTGCTCACTCCCCCAAAGCAAAATTTGTCCAATGACAATCTACAAAACTCAAGTAAGCCTCATTCTTAAATGTGACTGGAAATATTTAAGATAATCCAAAATAATCAAAGAGAATAAAAATAGCCTATGAAGAAGCAATTTAGAAAAAAAATCCTCTCAATAATTAGAATTCTCAGAGAGATTTAAGGATATAATGCACCCATAAAACATGAACATGTACTTTAAGAAAAGAGCAGTTGTGCCTCATAAAAGCTCTTAGAAACCTGGCATGTGGTAACTTCTGATTTTTTTTTTTAATCAAAAGAAAAGAGGAAATTTTCTAAAAAGTAAAACAAAGGAAGTGAAGAGGTAATGAGGCATGAAGAATCCTTCTAGGATAGACCACATTCGGCCAATAGAAATTTTAGGAAAAGGAAACAGAGAAAATGGAATAGAGGCAATTTTCGAGTAAATAGCACCAGGAAAGGTCCCCAAATTGTCAAGGCGACTCAAATGTTCACATTGAAAAAGTTGTGAACTGCTAAGATGAATTTTAAAAGATATCTTCACGTTATTGTAAAAATTCAGAACACCTAGTTTAAAGAGAGACTAAACTGCTACTTAAAGAAAAAAATAATAATTCAACTACAAAGAAATACAAAGCAGACTGTGAGCCGAGATGCCATGATTATTAACTCTCTTCTGAGTCTGACCACCCAGCACATCTACCCGGCTTCAAGCTGGCAGTGGGGATTGTCTGCACAGAGTCCTGCGATGTGAACCGTCTGTGGGTCTCTCAGCCGTGGATACCAGCGCCTGTTCTGGTGGAGGTGGCAGGGGGGTGAAATGGACTCTGTGAAGGTTCTTAGTTTGGTGGTTTAATGTTCTATTTTTGTGCTGGTTGGCCTCCTGATGGGAGGTGGTGCTTTCCAGAGAGCATCAACTGGGGTAGTATGGGGAGGAACAGGTGGTGGGCGGAGCCCCAGAACTCCCAAGAGTATATGCTCTTTGTGTTCAGGTACCAGAGTGGATAGGGAAGACCCATCAGGTCGCCATGTCTGAGCTCAGACTCTCCTTGGGTGGGTCTTGCTGTGGCTGCTGTGGGGGATGGGGATGAGGTTCCCAGGTCAATGGAGCTGTAAATCTAGGAGGATTATGGCTGCCTCTGCTGAGTCATGGAGGTTGTCAGGGAAGTGGGGGAGAGCCAGCAGTTACAGACCTCATCCAACTCCCATGCAATCTGAAGGGCTGGTCTGACTCCCACTGTGGCCCCACTAACAGCACCGAGTCTGTTTCCAGGCAGTGGGCAAGCAGGGCTGAGAACTTGCCCTAGACTACCCACCACCCGCTAGCTGCAAAAGCAATTAGGGCTGTCATTCTTCCCCCGCCTGTGGAGTCTGCACACCCGTATTCTCACCCTCCCCTGAGTTCTGGCCAGGAGGCTTCTCTCCTGGTTCAAATTGTTATAAAGTTTGGGTGGAGAATTCCTTCTCCCTGTTGCATTTCCCCCACCCTGCACCTCTGGTCACCCTGCCAGAGGATTCCGGTGCTGCCAGGCAGGAATGGGCTGCTTGGGGACCCAGTGAGCTCCCAGGGCCTTTCCCGCTGCTTCCTCTACCCCTGTATTTTGCTCTGCTCTCTAAATGGACTCAGCTCCAGGTAAGGTTGGAAACTTCTCTCAAAAACTAGATCTTCAGTTTCCCCAGTGGGCTGTGTGCTTGGGGGTGGAGGATCTCCCTTTTCCACTTCCACAGTTGGGGAACTCACAATATTTGGGGTGTCTCCCAGGTCCTGCAGCTGTCTCTTCCTTCAGAGGGTCTGTGGGTCCTCTAGGGGTTCCTGGTTTGTTCTGGATCTAAAATTAATGATGCGAGCCTCCACATACTCCTCAGTCCATCTGAGTCAGAGCTACAATCTAGTCCTATCGCCCGTCTACCACGATGATCCACGATGCTCTTTTAAAAAAAAAAAGAAAATTCTTTTTAGAGTAAGGGTCTTATTCTGCCACCCAGGCTAAAGTACAGTTGTGTGGTCATCATTCATGCAGCCTCAAATTCCTGGACTCAAGTGATCCTCTTGCCTCAGCCTCCTGAGTAGCTGGGACTACAGGTATACACCACCACACCCAGCTAATTTTTAAAATTTTTATTTAATTTTTTCTTGTAGAGATGGAGTCTCGCTATGTTGCTCAGGCTGGTTTTGAACTCCTGGCTCAAGCCATTTTCCCACCTTGGCCTCCCAAATCACTGGGATTACAAGCATGAGCCACTGCACCCAGTCAGGACGTTCACACATTAGTCCTTATGGATCATAGTCTGCCCTTGAAAATACTAAAATTACAGTCCTTTGAGAAGAGTTTCCAATTGCGGCTCTTCACTTTCACACACGTTGTCCCTACTCCCCTCCAGGCCCCAACACTAATCTGATTTTGTGAGGTTTAAGTGGACCTGTTGTTAAGTGTTTCGTGGCATATTGCTGGGATGGAGTGGGAGGGTTGGAGGTGGTAAGCAACGTTTTCCTGCCAGTCAGCCAAATCAGCCAAACTCATGTTTACAGATTGCTTAACAAAAGTCAAAGTGAAACCACCTCACTGGATCCCTCAGAGAAAAGAAATGCAGATTTGTTTTACTTGGACAATCTAATATTTGAATAAAAGCATCTCTGAAGTCCTCGCCCAGTCATTAAGATGGCAATGGCCAGGCCCATGTGAAACTGTCCGAGGCAACCTTCTGGGGCCTGTGCCATGGGTGGGCAGCTGGCCCTGAGCTCTTGGCCACTCGAGCCATCTCCAGGACCCCCTTGGCAGGAACGTCCAGGAGTCAGCGCTTTGACTACACTCAAGCCCCAAGTTCTGTTGCAGAAAAGGCTCTGTGTGCTCTCATCTCAGCTGCTGGGGCGTCTCCAGGCTGTCAGGGGTCAGGGTTCCCCCAAGCCCAGGTGTGCCCAGGTCAGGCATCTCTGGGAAGACCACATGCTGGCTATGGGTCGGCACCCTGAAGGACTGGTCTTGCCCCAGGGGACCTGACTCATTGCAGACTGGGTGCGTCTCCCTCTGGCCCCCACCCCAGGAGAAGGTTTCCATGGAGTCACAGCACTTTTCCTAGCAGGGACAGGAGCTGGGGAAGGTCCTGCCCTGCCTGGCTCAGGACAATGCCTCTTGGTGACTGCGTGGTCTTCATGCTTGGTCCCCCCACTTTTTCGTGACTGGTCCACATTGGCTTCAAGAACTGAAGCTTCCCTCTCGTGGGAGAGTCTTGGTGGACAACACTGGAAATATGGGCAGGGACAGGAGGGGCTTTTATCATCCATCAAGATATGAATCTCAGTGCCTCATTTCTAGTGGATAAAAAGTTACATTGTCTTTGCAATAAGGTATACATTCCTTTACAATTAATTTTTTAAATTCACCATGTGCTGCTACAGAGTCGATCTTATGTATCAACTCAGCAAACAGGTTCCAGGTGGGCAAAGGACATGCTGATTCTCCACGTGTGGGTGAGGCTGGTGCCCAGTTTCCCATGCTTGCCATGCTAGCCACGCGGCCTCCTCATCCCAGCCCCTCCCCACCCATCTCCGGCTGCTCCCTGAGCGCACGCCTCCTCCAGGGCTGGCTCCAGGGGTCTCTGCCCCGGCTACAGGGGTGGTGTTTTCCTGAAATGCGAAACACGTGACGCCCAGAGTTTCACACGTGGCTATGTCAGTCTCCTCAGCTGTGCTGCGAGCAGAGGCAGTTCTTTCGAGCCCTTCTCAGTGCCTGTGCACCCTGCGAGGGTCCAGCAGCACCTGTGCCCTGGATGCTCAAGGTAAGCGACAGTTCCTACTCGTTCTGAGCAGCCTCAGGCCTTTCCGTGGCTGTGCTCATCCTTATCGTGCATGGCCTCTGCTGTGCATTGTCCTTTGGCAGTGCACTGCTCTTGGCATGAGGCAGGGGTGTAAACAAATGGCAGTAAATACAGAGTTGCCTGGAGTCCTTGCAGAGGACAGTGAGTAGCGTTGTTTCCGGCCTGCCTTGAGTGAGCTTTGCCGGGTCCCAGGAGGATGGAACGAGGAACAGTGGGCTTTCTAGAGTCGGGGTGTCTGAGGGTGGGTCTGACTGTGGGGAAGGATGAGGGTAGCGAGGGACAGGGGGCATGCTAAGTCAGCCTGGCAGGACCTCCAGGAAGCCATCATGGCTCTGAGATGGGTCAGTGTGGGGTGTGTTTGGCAAGTGAGAGTAGCAGCCTGGGTGGTCACATGGCCAGAGTCCTGTGTGCCAAGGCTGCAGTGGCAGAAGCAAGGAAGCAGCCATCTACATGGAAACGTGCATCCTGTGCCGGGCTCGGAGCTCCAGGCTTCTTATGCACTGCCCTTTACTCCCCACTGTGCCTGCGTGAGATCAGGGACACCCCTGTCTCTCTGCAGGGGTTGGGGACTCTGTTGCCTGCCCGAGGTGGGGCAGCCGGGGGAGCTGCTGGTTGGCCCTGTGGGCACCTGTGGCTCTGCGGTGTCCTCCGGCCTCTGAGGCACCGCCGCATCCAGGCCTGCTCTGTGCTGACTCAAAGACTACTGTGGAGGCGGCACCGCCCACAGGACAGCGGCAGTGACCACAAAGGAAGAGAGGAGGAGGGTTAGGTCGGCTCCATGGAGAATGAGGACGTCATGATTATTTAAGGAGAACAAAAAATATGTGTGCATCCCTTTTTGCCACCTGCGAACACCCGTCCTTCATCCACACAGCCACTGCCTGTCCGTCCTTCCGTTCAGCAGGGGCTGGTGGGGCCTTGTGCTGGGTCTGGTGCTGGGGCCGGGGACGCCGGGCTGACAGCCTGGCCCTCAGGAAGGTCTTTGGTGGGAATGGAGAAAGCTGGAGTCTTCACCAGCGAGAATCAGGATGTACTGAGTGGCTTTTGATGAGATGGTGGTGCGGTCATTCTGCTGGCAGTGATAGCTTCCAGCCGTTGAGGGCCTGCTGAGTACAGAATTTTACAGAAGTGGATTCAATTAATTTCCTCAACAGCCCTGGGAGGTGTGTACAATTGCAATCCTTTGACCGCAAAGGAGACTGAGTCTCCGTGAGGTTAATGACGCGTTCCAGGTCATGGAATTGCATGTGGCAGAGCTGGGATCGTAGCTGGCAACTGTGTCTATTCTCCTGCTGCTTCCCTGGGCTGGGCCCGTGTCAAAGGGGTCTTTCCTCAGTGGGCTTCGGGCCTTGTGCCACCAGGAAGGAAGGATCTGGGGGAAGAGACCCAGCTCCATGTGAAGGGCAGGCGGGTGGTGGCTGCCTGCAGGTGGCAGCCCGAGGGCCTGGTCCCAGTGGCCGGTGACGCCTTCCCACCTGCATCCGCTCCTCTAGCCCAGGCTGGCGGCGACTGCTCTGATCACTACATGCTGTGAAGGGCATGGTGCCAGCCTCTGATCTGGGTCCTTGCTGCCGTATGAAGACGCCCACCTACCCTGCTGGAGAGGGGCCCTGGAGGGCCAGGGAGCATACAGAGAGGGAGGACAGCTGGGCTCTAGCCGGTGCCCCATCCAGACCCCCCCAGACAGGACAAAGCCATCCCAGGCCCTCCAGTTCCTCATTGGCCATCACAGCACATGCCACTGGCGCAAAGGTAAGCGCTGTCCGGGCTCTTGGCCTCAGGGTCGTGAGCAGTAGACCAGTTGTATTAAGTCTCTGACTTTGCAGGGCTTCCTAATGGAGACCGTTCACCGCCTGGTAAGTGACCTAGCGGAGAACATGCAGGCAGCTGCAGGACTGCTAGGGCTGGAGCCAGACAGGATTGGGACGGGATGGCTGAGTGGAGCAGTTCAGAACCTGTTAATTGTGTGGTTGGCCTGTTGTGGGCTCAGAGGTGAGTGCAGGTTGAAAGATCCTAGAGAAGTTGCAGAAACACCAGAGGAATCAGAAAAGCACCTCCTAGGGCTGTTCTCCTATAGGATCAAGGGAAAGGAGAGTTTGTCTTCACAGAACTGTTTGCTTAATATAGGAAAGCATAAAACCAGGCTCTGACAGGAGAAGAAACAGCAGCAAATGAGCTCGGCCAAATGCTTAAAATGGTCCCAACCACAGGCTCCAGCCACAGACCATGTGGGCTGAGAACCACGGAAAGGGGGTTCACTAGCTCCTGGGCACTGGATTACAGGTCTTCAGGGGCATGAGGGGAGCAAAGTGGAAGAAACCCACTGACATTCCAGCATCACCGTCCATGTTCCTTTCGGTCAGGGAGCTGGGTCCAGTCCTGATTCCATGTTCTTACAAGTTAGGGAGCTGGGCCCAGGCCTGATTCCATATTCTTACAAGTTAGGGAGCTGGGTCCAGGTCTGGCTCCATGTTCTTATGAATCAGGGAGTTGGGTTCAGTCCTGATTCCATGTTCCTACAAGTCAGGGCACTGGGTTCAGTCCTGGTTCCATGTTTTTACAAGTCAAGGCAAGTCTTCCCCTGAGTGATGGCTCCTGGACTGTGCCCCTCTGGGGCCCTCTCAACTCTGTGTCTACCATCTGCCACCTGCCTGGCCATTTTGGATTTGATTGCAGTGGATGGGCTCCGTGGGACGTCAGGCCTCGGGGGAGACTCAGGACCCTGGGGTGGGCGTGGATGGGGATACTGGACCCCTGAAAGAAGGGAGGCTGAGAGACTATTTTTCCCTTAAAGACTTTTCCATGTCATCTCCACTCAGAGAATTCTTTTCTGCAAAGCCACAGGAGGGAGGTGACATTGAGCCCTCCAATGTGACAGAAGCTGTGCTGGGAACTTTAAATGTGTTACCTAATTTATTTAATTATCCCAGCAACTCCACAAAGTAGGCATTTTTATTGGCATTTCTCCAGTTGAGGAAACAGAAGCTTAGAGACTTTGTGAGACTTGCCCAAGACCCCAGATCACATACCACCAAGGATGAGGTTAGGCTTTTAATCCAGCTCTGCCTGGCTTCAAGTCCACACCCTTTCACGACAATGAACTTTCTTTATGATTGCAGATATTATTCGGGGAACTTTACATAAAACATCGACTTACATGAAACTTCGACCATAGACTATATTCTTTGTTTGGGAAACTGTGAAGACCCAATTTTTTTATAAAGTCAGAACAGCTTCCAGTTTTCATTAGATGTCAGAAGATGGGCTATGTTTTTTGTGTGTTGTTCAGTGAGGCTGATTTATAGTCACGACACGTGAATCAGTTTGATTGAAGTAGGCTATTGTGGTTCTGTCTCATCAAGAAAGAGGGAATGCCCTTGGCCCCTCCACTCCAAGGTGGTGGTGCAATGATTGTTCCATATTTTCCTTTGACGGGCTGTGAGGGAGTCTGGGCCAGGCACTAGGCCATGAGCAGGGCAGACCTGGGGTAAATTTACCTTAGTGAGCCTCTCTCCAGCCACAAGGAAACCTGGAGTGTATGCGTGCCTGTGTGCTGCTGGTGTGTGTGTGTAAATTGCACGCACGTGTGTGCATGCACTGTGAGCTGGTGTGTGCATGTGCACTGGTGTGTTCCTATGTGTGTGTGCATGTGTGTGCTGGGTGCACACATGCATGTGTCTCTGTGTATACATGTGTATGTGTGCCAGTGGGTGCATGTGTTTGTACAGTGTGCGTGTGTGTGTGTGTTTGTGCACACAAGCTGCCACACACAGATGAGCCTTGTGAATTAGGGGAAGAAGACAGACTCCGGCTTACAGAAAGAAAAGGAAAACTCCTACAGAGATAATTATCATTAAAATGCCAAGGCTGTACACGTGAGCTGCACTGCCTTCCCCGAAAGGGCCAGTCTGCCGCCTTTTCTTTTGCTCTCTCTTACAGCGACAGCCAAGTGAATGGAGCTGCGTGGCCTGCTGGGGCTGGTGCCCGACTTCTGGTGAGGAGCAAGTTTGGTGGAAGCCAGAGCTGAGCTTTTCTCCTTGTTGACCTTGGCAATACAGCCTCAGATACCCGTCTTTCCTGGAGGAGCCGCATGCAATGCCCTTGTTAGCTGGCTGCGGCCTTTCACCATGGTCCCCAGACACTACTCAGGGCACTGAGCTGTTGGATGCTGCTCCCATGGGGACGCTGACTGGGACCCATTCTCAAGGCCATCTGCCAGGTAGAGATGTGGTTGTTGCTGTCCTTGTTTACCAAGAAGAAAGCAGAGGCATAAACCAGCAAGGCCGTGGAGTCTGGGAGAGGTGGGGCTGCCCCCGACAGCCTCCACGCTTCTCCCGAGCAAGCACTGTCCTTGGGGCGTGTGCCCAGGGTGAGGCGTGTGCACACATGTGTGTGTGTGTGCGTGTGAGAGGCAGCGCTGTCTGTGGGATGGTGGGGTATCTGGACTCTGCTCTGCCATCATCGAGTCATCTGGCAGAGGCAGAGAGCCTGCCACCCTGCCTGGGAGCAGGGAGAATGTGGTGGTGTGTTTGGATGGAGGAGGGGGGTGTTTTTTAGGATGTCTCTTCAGGCAGTGCCACCATCCCCAGGTGGCCACAGAATTGCTCAGGGACCCACATGTCTCCTTGTCTTTGAAAATCTGCTTCTGTTTGATGGCTCCAGGAAAGGAAGAATGAACTTGCCTGAGGCGAGTGGCCCGACCACTCCCCTGGGATCCCCAAGACCCTGGCCCAGGAAAGCATCCCCGTGCAGGGCTGGGCACAGAGGTTCCCTGCAGAGGCCACATGCTGTCCTTCTGCAGCAGGGGCAGGAATGAGTCCTGTCTTAGTCATGTCTCTCCCTCCCTCCCGAGACCGGAGAGTAGGACCCACCTCCAGGCCCAGACGCCCTCTGTGGCAGCTCTGCACACAGGCCTATTCGGGGCAGCCTTCGTGCCAGCTTCCTGCAACCTTCTTTGCTTCTTTTTTCACCTGTAACTTTCACCTTTTTAAGAGGCTGTTGCATGAGCAGTTCGGAGTGAGGCTGTCGTGGTTTTCGAGTTTCTAATCTAAACAAGATCCTCCGGATGAGTCCCTCTGAAGGAGGAGCCTCTTACAGGAGTTCACACAATGTTGAGAACCCCAGAAACCGCAGGAGTGTGGGGTAGTAGAGGAGGGCAGTGTCCTTGGATGTTTAAATAAATCTGTAACTTATGGTTGACCAGACCTAGTGTGTCATGGTGTTTAAAATTACTTAGGTAATGATGATTTTGCCATGTCTTACAAGAATTAGAGACAATGATGACAGCGACAACAATCACAAACCACAAAATGGCTGTGGCCATGCACCAGGAACCAGGATGCAGAGATGACTGAGGTGCATCCCTGCCCACAGGGAGCTTGCAGTCTAGAGGGGAAGACAGTGTGCACACATGACTATAACAGAGTTCTTTAGACAATGTGCTGCAGGCATCATTGGGCTGCTCTCAGACACGTTACTTCAACAGCCAATGTGGGGACCCAGTGAAAGAGGAGGCCCTGCCACCGTGCAGGGCAGCTGAGGTCGCTCAGCAAGGCGGAGACAGTAGGGTGGGTGCAGGATGGCCTGGGTTAGCAGGGCATCTCTGAGAACTGATCTGGTGTTTGGAGTGGGAAGGGAGGGTGCGATATGGCTTCTGATGGAGGTTTCTAGCTGGGAAGACTAAACGACGTAGGAAACTCAAAAGGAGATGAACACTGGTGAGGATGATTCCGTGTCTATCAGCATTGACTGAGGGGCTGTGGGAGTGGACGTTGGTGATAATGATTCCATGTCTATCAGCATTGATTGAGGGACTGTGGGAGTGGACGCTGTGGGAGTGGACTGTGGGAGTGGACCACCGTGGGAGTGGACGCTGGTGTGGACGATTCCATATCTATCAGCCTTGATTGAGGGGCTGTGGGAGTGGACGCTGTGGGAGTGGACTGTGGGAGTGGACCACCGTGGGAGTGGACGCTGGTGTGGACGTTTCCATGTCTATCGGCATTGATTGAGGGGCTGTGGGAGTGGATGTTGGTGAGGATGATTCCATGTCTATCAGCACTGATTGAGGGACTGTGGGAGTGGAGTGTGTGGACTCTGGGAGTGGACTGTGGGAGTGGACGATGTGGGAGTGGACTGTGGGAGTGGACCACCGTGGGAGTGGACGCTGGTGTGGACGTTTCCATGTCTATCGGCCTTGATTGAGGGGCTGTGGGAGTGGATGTTGGTGTGGACGATTCCGTGTCTATCAGCATTGACTGAGGGGCTGTGGGAGTGGATGTTGGTGTGGACGATTCCGTGTCTATCAGCATTGACTGAGGGGCTGTGGGAATGGATGTTGGTGAGGATGATTCCGTGTCTATTGGTATTGACTGAGGGGCTGTGGGAGTGGACGTTGGTGTGGATGATTCCATGTCTATCAGCACTGATTGAGGGACTGTGGGAGTGGACTGTGTGGACTCTGTGGGAGTGGACTGTGGGAGTGGACGATGTGGGAGTGGACTGTGGGAGTGGACCACTGTGGGAGTGGACGCTGGTGTGGACGATTCCATATCTATCAGCCTTGATTGAGGGGCTGTGGGAGTGGACATTGGTGATAATGATTCCATGTCTATTGGCGTTGATTGAGGGGCTGCGGGAGTGGATGTTGGTGTGGACGATTCCGTGTCTATCAGCATTGACTGAAGGGTTGTGGGAGTGGACATTGGTGATAATGATTCCATGTCTGTGGGCATTGATTGAGGGGCTGTGGGAGTGGACATTGGTCATAATGATTCCATGTCTGTGGGCATTGACTGAGGGGCTGTGGGAGTGGACATTGGTCATAATGATTCCATGTCTGTGGGATTGATTGAGGGGCTGCGGGAGTGGCAGTCAATGGGTGGAAATGGCATCTGAGTGTCTAGAGGGAGGATGTGAGCCATGGCCCGGAGACTGCAGCTTCTCTCTGTCACCCACAGTCTGTATTTCAGGGCCTTTTCAGGATAGTGAGAGTAAGAATTCTTCTCAAGTTCAAAGCCCGTCCCTAAGACTTTGTTCCATGGGAAATGTGCCTGGTAGCCCCCATCATTTATGGAGAAAGAGACTTTCTTTGCATGAAGTTTGCATTGTAGACTAGAAAAAGAGAAAACACTCTTTATTTGATTTTCTTTTATTGTTGTTGTTCACTAACTACAGTGATGCTTGGGGAGGGGAAGGTTTGTCTGTGTAAATGATCCTCCACGAAGGAGGAGGGTTTCACAGCAGGAGGCCGATTCTTTGAGAGGGGACTTCAGAGATATTTGAATAACAGGAACTGTGTTGAGAGGAAGACTGAAAGCTCTGTCATCAAAGCGAATCTGGAAATTGATCAAGGCACTGCCAGCTGTGGGTTGGCGAAGAGAAGACAACTGCGAGGCTGGCAGGATTCAGGCCCCTTTGTTCTCACGATGGACACAATCTCACGGAGAAGGAGTGATTACGGAGTCATCACTTGAGGAGTGAGTTTGGAGTAATCATCGATGAGGTACAGTTTTGAAGGTAAAACTAGACAAAAAGCTCACAGTTCTTGAACTCATAACTTACATTTGTTAAGAAGTCCCAGATTAGGATTTCCCAGAGTTTCTTCGTATGTGAGGTTTTTTCCGTTGTGAAGTGTAGCTCACTGTCATCTTGAAAGCACTGTGGGCATCGTCTGACAGGGAGCTCCAGGTTTGTTTTTGGTGCTGTTACTGGTCCCTTCATTTTCTCACTTTCCTAGGAATTCAACTCGTCCAACTTCTGTGTTGAGGCAGAAATTCCTTCAACATTGTCTCAAGGAGCTTAGCCCAGGCGCTTCCTGGACACTCTTGATGAGGCACTGCTATCTCCCGGGTGTGGCAGTCAGGAGCGCAGGCTTGAAGACCTTTGCGTTTGACCTTGAATGTATGTAGCTTTGCCTCTTTGAGCCAGAAAGTGAAGTCTCAATTTCCTCATCTGTAACATGGGGGTAATAATGATGAAATGAAATTAATTTAATCGATGCATGTAAAGTTCTTTATACTATGCCTGGTATATAACAGACACTCTGAGAAACGCACTGTCTTTCTTGTTCCCCCACCTCCACCTCCGGTCTATCAGCCTGCTTGTGCACAGGGCGTGCTATCTGAAAGACAGTCCTACACCTGAATCTTGATGGCCTGACCTTGTCAAAGGAAGTTTATAAAAGAGAGACGAAGAGGGAAGTGAAGACATCTGCTGCTACCACATGAGATGTGAATGTGCCTGTGCGTGTGCAAATGTGCATGTGTGTGGCACCGTATGTGGTGTGTATGAGTGAATTCATGTGTGTGTAATTTTGACATTTTCATGGGCTTCTCAGTGAGCAGGGACCAGTTTCTCACCATCTTCCTCATTTCAGCTAATGGTGTGAACTTGGCTCTCCTGTGGGGCTCTTTCTGACCCTATGGGATGTTTGGGGTCCATGACCTCAGCCCCTGTGTGCTGAGCAGCTGCCTGTCCTCTGAGGGGATGTGAGGTTGCTCCGCTCACACTGGAGAGGTGGTGCCAAGCAGGCATCTTCAGGACGCCCAAGGAAGGTGTGGAGTCCATCTCACAAGTTGGGATCCTGCAGTTCTCCCAGATCTGGATGCGCGTAGGATGAATGCGTGGAGCCGACTCCAGGCGTGGCCACACTGGGGGAAGCGTGAGGGAGTGCAGGAGGCTGGTGTCTCTTGGCTGTTCACAGTTGATGGCGTACGTTTGCGAATGTGTGCCAATGTGTGTTTGCATGTGTGTGAATGTGCATGTGTGTGGCATGGTGTGTGCCATGTGTGAGCGAATTCGTGCATGTGATTATGTGCATGTGTGAATTCATGTGTGTGAACGAGCATGTGTATTGTGAATATATATGTATGAATGTGTGTGCCTGTGCGTGTGTGGCACAGTATGTGGTATGAGTGAATTCATGTGTAACTGTGAGAGTGTGTGTGTGTGAATGTGTGCACATGTGTAGATGTGTGTGTAACTGTGTGTGACTGTGAATGTACATGTGTGTTAATGTGGCTGTGTGCGGACGGGTATGACTGTGTCTACATGCATGTGTGTGAATGTGTGTGTGACTGTGAGAGTGTGCGTGTGAATGTGCCTGTGTGTGCATGTGTGTGACTGTGTGACTGTGAGGGGGCATGTATGAATGTGTGACTGTGTCCGTGTATGTATGAGTGTGAATATGAATGTGTGTGAATGTGCTTATGTGTTACTGTGTTACTGTGTATGACCCTGTGAATGTGTTAATGTGTGCCTGTGTGTAGATGTGTGTGTGGCTGTGTGTGACTGTGTGAATGTACGTGTGTGTTAATGTGGCTGTGTGCATGTGTGTGACTGTGTGTGGCTGTGTGTGAATGTGTGTGTGCGTGTGTGACTGTGTGTGTGAATGTGTGTCTGTGTGTGACTGTGAGTGTGTGAATGTGCATCTGTGTGAATGTGTGTGGCTGTGAGAGTGTGTGCATGTGTGTGAATGTGTGTGACTCTATGTGCATGTGTGTGAATTGTGTGGCTGTGTGTGACTGTGAAAGTGCATGTGTCAATGTGTGTGTGGCTGTGTGTGACTGTGATTGTGAATGTGTGCATGTGTGTGACTGTGAGTGTGTGCATGTGTGTGAGTGTGACTGTGAGAGTGCATGTGTGAATGTGTGTGTGAATGTGCAGGTGTGTGAATGTGTGTGTGGCTGTGATTGTGTGTGAATGTGTGCATGTGTGTGACTGTGAGAGTGTGTGCATGTGTGTGAATGTGTGTGACTGTGAGCGTGCATGTGTGAATGTATATGTGTGTGCATGTGTAGGGGGTGTCATGGACAGGGGATTCTTTCTGCTCAGCCTCAGGGTATTAGATTTGGACTTTGGGTCTCATCTTCAAATGAAGGTCTCTCTCCTGCACTCTGGTCCTCTCTTCCCTCTGTCCTGCGGGCGTGGCTCCTGCCCTTGGCATTTGCACAATACCCACTCTTTCTATTGATTTCAGGTTCCCCATGAAAGTCATTCACCCTCTCCTAGGAAAGAACCAAGTTTTCAAAAGGTCACACACGTGTATGTCAGTCTGAGCCGCTCTGGGTCAGTCATCAAGGAGAATTGAATAATATGAGATCAAGCTGCAGGAGGGGTACCAAGGACCTGGAACCCGCATTTTATTTTAACATTATAATTTGGTGTCATATTTAAAATGCTAGTTCTCGGGGAATGATGCATTTTATTTTCAAGTCTGAATAAAGAAACAAAAACAGAAAAAAAAGAAGCATAACTTGTAGCTTGTGTTTGTTCGGTAAAATATCCTGATTTAGTTCACAAGAAATATTCATGGTAAAAGCAAAGGAAAAAGCCCCCAGTGAATATTAATGGATATTTGCATGCATAGCAACTAAACCTTTATCCTCAGATCTATCTATCTCAAAATGGGTGGGAGCCACGGGGAGAGGACAGGAAGACAAAAGATG
Organism: Rhinopithecus bieti; assembly: GCF_001698545.2. Classification (NCBI taxonomy): domain Eukaryota; kingdom Metazoa; phylum Chordata; class Mammalia; order Primates; family Cercopithecidae; genus Rhinopithecus; species Rhinopithecus bieti. The sequence continues at coordinate 3,087,091 of NW_016821253.1, read as the reverse complement.
AGGAATAAAGCTGATTGCATTATCTGGACAAAATTCAATCAATTTGCAGCTTCAATACTGGCTGCTACATTCAGATTACTGCTGTTAAAAAATAGCCGTGGCCGGGCACAGTGACTCATGCCTCTAATCTCAGCACTTTGGGAGGCCAAGGCGGGTGGATCACGAGGTCAGGAGATCGAGACCATCCCAGCCAACATGGTGAAACCCTGTCTCTACTAAGAATACAAAAATTAGCCTGGTGTGGTGGTGTGTGCCTGTAGTCCCACCTACTTGGGAGGCTGAGGCAGAAGAATTGCTTGAACCAGGGAGTCGGAGGTAGCAGTGAGCCAAGATTGCGCCACTGTACTCCAGCCTGGCAGCAGGGTGAGACTCTGTCTCAAAACAATAACAACAGCAACAACAACAGCAAACCCAGCCTTATGGGGATATAATTTACATGCCATAAAAGTCACCTGTTTTAAGTGTATAGTTCAATGAACTTTAGGCTGTTTAAAGAGGATACAACCATCACCACCATCTAATTTTAGGACCTGCAGTCACCCTGTGATGACACCTCATTCTGACACCCAGTCCTAGCTAATTATTATTATTTTTGTGACAGAATCTCCCTCTGTCACCCAGGCTGGAGTGCAGTGGATTAATCATGGTTCACTGCAGCCTCAACCTCACTGGGCTCAGGTGATCCTCCTGCCTCAGCCCCCCAGTAACTGGGACCATAGGCAGGTGTACGCCACCATGCCCAGCTAATTTTTGTATATTTTTGTAGATGTGAGGTTGCCCAGGCTGGTTTCAAACTCCTGTACTCAAGTGATCCTTCTGCCTTGGCCTCCCCAAAGTGCTTGGATTACAGGTGTGAACCACAGCACCTAGCTCTTAGGTAATTACTTTTAGTCTCTTGCTATTTGTTTTTTTTTTTTTTTTTTTGACACTTGATATAAATTAAATGACCCACTATGTCTTCTTTTATGTCTGCTTCTTTCAGATAATGCAATGTTTTCAAGGTTTATCCATGTGGTAGTGGATACCAGCGTTTCCTTCTTTCTTACTGTCAATTCATGTTCCGTTTGATGGATATACCACATCCTGTTTACCACATCACCATTTGATGGCCATTTGGATTGTTTTCACTTTTTGGCTGTTGTGAATAATGCTGCTATGGACATTTGTGTGTGAGTGTCTGTCTTGACATACACTTTCATTTCTCTTGAGCACATACCTAGGAGCAGAACTTCTGAGTCACCTGGTAACTCTAGGCTGAAAATCATTTTGATCCAGCAATTCCACTACTGGGTATCTACCCAGAGGAAAAGAAGTCATTATACAAAAAAGGTAATTGAACACACATGTTTACAGCAGCACAATTCGCAATTGCAAAATAGTGGAACCAGCCCAAATGCCCATCAATCAATGAATGGATAAAGAAACTGTGTATGTATGTATATATACATATATATACATACATACATATATATACACATACATACATATATGTGTGTGTGTGTGTGATGGAATACTACTCAGCCATAAAAAGGAATGAATTAATGGCATTTGCAGCGACCTGAATGAGATTGGAGACTATTCTAAGTGAAGTAATCAGGAATGGAAAACCAAACATTGTATGTTCTCACTCATAAGTGGGAGTTAAGCTAGAGGATGCAAGGCATAACAAGGATAACGATGGACTTAGGGTACTTGCAGGGGAGATGGTGGGAACGGGGTGAGGGATAAAAGACTGCAAACTAGGTTCAATGATACTGCTCCGGTGATGGATGCACCAAATCTCACAAATCACCACCAAAGAACTTACTCAACTGGGTGTGGGTGGCTCAAGCCTGTAATCCTAGCACTTTGGAGGCAGAGGCGGGCCAGATCACCTGATATCAGGAGTTCAAGACCAGCTTGGCAAACATGGTGGATAACCCCCATCTCACTAAAACTTAAACAAAATAGCTGGGCATGGTGGCAGGTGCTGTAATCCCAGGTACCCAGGAGGCTGAGACAGGAGAATCACATGAACCTGGGAGGTTAGAGGTTGCCCTGTAACGAGATCATGCTACTGAATTCCACAAGCAAAATCATGTGCTTGGTTGGCCCTTGGTGGACGATGTCAAGGTGTCTTCTCATGGCGCTTGTTGAACCATTTGGTTGACATGTCGAGCATCTTCTGTGCACTTGTTGGCCCGTAGGTGACAATGTCGAGCCCCTTCTCGTGTGCTTGCTGGCCATCCGTGACGATGTGGAGCCCTTTCTCAATGTGCTGTTGAACCATTGGTGAGTGATGTCAAGCCGCCTTCCTCTTGTGCTTGTGCCATCAGTGATGATGTCGAGTGTTTCCATGCGCTTGTTGGCCATCAGTGATGATGTCAAGCCCTTCTCGTGTGCTTGTTGGCCAATCGGTGGATGATGTCGAGCACCCTTCTCAATGCACTTGTTCACCAATCGGTGATGATGTCAAGGTGCCTTCTCAATTGCTTGTTGGCCATCGGTGATGATGTCGAGCAATTCTTCTCATGTGCTTGTTGGCCCATCAGAGGATGATATCAAAGCCCCTTCTTGTGTGCTTCTTGGCCATCGGAGATGATGTCAAGCCCCTTCTCGTGTGCTTGTTGGCTGTTGGTGATGATGTCGAGCGTCTTCTTGTGTGCTTGTTGGCCATCGGAGATGATGTCAAGCTCCTTCTCGTGTGCTTGTTGGCCATCGGAGATGATGTCAGGCCCCTTCCCGTGTGCTTGTTGGCCGTCGTGATGATGTGAGCATCTTCTCGTGCTTCTTGGCCATCGGTGACGATGTCCCGAGCCCTTTAATCCGTGTGGCTTGTAGGCCACTGGTGATGGTTGTTGAGCGTTGGCCATCGGTGACGATGTCGAGCCCCTTCTCCGTGTGCGTGTTGGCATCCAGTGATGACATCGAGCACCTCTCACGTGCTTATCAGCCATCAGTGATGATGTCGAGTGTCAGCACGTTCGATGATGTTGAGCCCCTCCTTGTGTGCTTGTTGGCTGTCAGTGATGATGTCGAGCAATCTTCTCATGTGCTTGTTGGCTCTTCTCATTGTGCTTGTTGGCTTAGTCGGTGGATGAGTCCCGAGCTTCTTCTCCATGTGCTTGGTTAGTTTGGTGACGATGTTGAGCCATCTTCTTGTGCGCTTGTTGGGCCGTTGATGATGATGTCAAGCGACTTTCGTGTGCTTGTTGGCCATCGGTGATGATGTCAAGCATCTTCCTCATGTGCTTGTTGGTCCGGTGATGATGTTGAGCATCTTCTTGTGCATTTGTTGGCCAATTGATGACGATTCGACGTCCTTCCTCGTTGTGCTTGTGGCCTCAGTGACAACCGTCGAGCGTATTTCTCGTGTGCTTGTTGGCCATTGATTGATGATGTCAGCATCTCTTGTGGAGCTTGTTGGCCATTGGTGAAATGTCAACGTTTTCTTGTGGCACTTGTTGGCTCTCGGTGATGATGTCGAGGCGTCTTCTCGTGGTGCTTGTTGGCCATCAGTGATGATGTCGATCGCCCCTTCCTCGTGCGCTTGTTGGCCATCGGTGATGATGTCGAGCACCTTCTCATGTGCTTGTTCGCCATTGGTGACGATGTCAAGCACCTTCTCGTGTGCTTGTTGGCCTCAGTAACTGATGTCGAGCGTCTTCTCGTGCGCTTTGTTAGCCATCAGTGACGCTGTCCGAGCCCCTTCCTTGGCACTTGTTGGCCATTGGTGAAGATGTCAAGCGTCTTCTCATGCACTTGTTGGCCATCCGGTGGACGATTGTCAAACATCTTCTCGTGTGCTTGTTGCTCTCGGTGTGATGTCCGAGTGTTCTTCTTATGCGCTTGTTGGCCATCAGTGACCGATGTTTGAGCCCCTTCCTCGTGTGCTTGTTGCCCATTGGTGATGATGTCGAGCACCTTCTCGTGCGCTTGTGTTCACCATCAGTGGCAAGTCAAGCATCTTCTTGTTGTCCTTATTGGCTGGTCAGTGACGAATTCGAGCCCCTTCTTCGTGTGCTGTGTTGGCCATCGTGATGATGTTGACACCTTCTCGTGTGCTTGTTGGCCATTGGTGATGATGTTGAAACATCGGCCGTTGGTACAATGTCGAATCCCCTTCTCCGTGTGCTTGGTTGGCCATTGGTGATGATGTCGAGCCTTCTTGTGTGCTTGTTGGCCATCGTGACAATGTGAGCCCCTTCTCGGTGCTTGTTGTTTATCGGTGATGATGTCCCGAGTGTTGGCCCATTGGTGGATTGATGTCGAGCCCCTTCTCTTGTTGCGCTTGTTGGCCATTGGTGACGATGGCTAGCATCTTCTTGAATGCTTAGTGGCCATCGGTGACAATGTCAAGCACCTTCTCGTGTGCTTGTTGGCCATCAGTGACAATGTCAAGCACCTCTTGTGTGCTTTTTGGCCGTTGGTGATGATGTTGAGTGCCTTCTTGTGTGCTTGTTGGCTGTCAGTGATGATGTCGAGCACTTTCTTGTGTGCTTCTTGGCCTCGGTGATGATGTTGAGTGTCTTCTCGTGTGCTCATTGGCTGTCAGTGATGATGTTGAGCATCTTCTCGTGTGCTTGTTGGCTATCGCTATGCCCTCCCTGATCAGGTTTTCTTTTTTAAAGTTCCGTGAACATTGCGCCCTTCACGCCCTGCTGCAGTTGCATTTTTCCATCTGGCTGTGAAGTGCGGAAGCTGCCACTGTGCCTCAGCGGGCTCCTTTGTCACCAAATGCCCTGTGGCAGCTGCCAGCATGAAGGAAGCTGGCAGTGGAGTCATCCCAGCAGGGTCTCCAGCTGGCCACTGGAGCTGGCTGCAGATTGGGCACCACTGGCTTGGCTGTTACCTTCCCTCCCACCTGGACCACTTAATGGTATTGGACAGCAACTAACAACCTACAGCTCCTGCTCAAAAAGTGACTATCCACATGGGATGCCACGTGCTTTACTTGGTAGGCTGTAAGCTAGTAGTGACTCTCACCCATTTTGTGCAGAAGGAACCTGAAGGTTGTCCAAAGTCGCTGAACAACCTGACCTCTGGTCCCACATTCTTCTCTTCATGGCAAGTCCAGAAGGCCTTCAAAGTGCATGAGGTTAAGACCACACAAACACATTTCTCCAAAGTTCTGCTTTTAAGACCTGGCTTTCTTTTTCCGGTATATATTTTATTGTGACATAATATACACAACATACGATTTTCCATTTTGACATTTTAAGCGTACAGTTCAGTGGCATTAAGCATGTTCATGGTGCTGTGCAACCATCAGAACTACCCATTTCCAGGGCTTTTGCATCTTGCAAAATTGAAACTCTATCCCCGCTCAACACTGAGTCCTCATGCTTCCCCTCCCCTAACCCCTGGCACCCACTCTTCCACTTTCTGTCTCTATGAATCTGTGTATCTGAGTACTGCATGTAAGTGGAATCACACAGTGTTTGTCCTTTTGGTTCTGGTTTATTTCACTTAGCATAATGTCCTCAAGTTTCATCCCTGGTGTAGCACATGTCAGATGTCCCTTCCCTTTCTGAAACTGAATAATATTCCGCCGTGTGTCTATGCTGCGTGTTGCTTATCTGTTCACCCACTGATGACACTGGGCCATTAACACCTTTTGGCTATTGTTAATATGCTGCTGTGAACATGGAGTGCAGATGTCTGTTTGAGACCCTGATTTCAGTTCTCTTTCATATATTCCCAGAAGTGGAACTGGTGATCAGAACAACACTCATGTTTGTTTTTTGAGGAGCTGCTATACTGTTTTCCATGGTGACACAGTTTCACATTCCCACCAGCAATGCAGGAAGGATCCAGACACAGCTTCCTTCTTAGATGTGGAAAGAAAAGATAGAAACGGGCCACAGCTCAGGACCTCCGGATTTCAGGATTTGCCTTTTGAGCTCAGCTCTGTGAGCTCAGGGACTCCGCAGAGAACAGTGGGACTCTGAGGGCAAGGGGACACCAGGGTGGCTGGTGAGTGTCATGGGTGCCCTCAGATAACGAAGGTTGGGTGTGTGAGAGGCAGTGGCACTACCATGCCGTAACCAACGCCAGGTCGGGTCTGAGCCATCGCTTTGTGATGGGAAGTTCATTCCCTCATGGGCAATGGATGCCATTGATTGACTGCCCAACTGTTACCTCTCCACTTTCCCTTCCAAACAGACGGCAGTGCTGCTCAGGTGGACGGGATGGTAGGACCGGGTGTGCCCATTCATGGGATGATTGGCCAGGCCCTGAGGGTCCCCTGACCCTGCTTCCTCCCTGCACAGGGACAGGTGCTTCCACTCTTCCACTCCCTTCTGGGCTGGGGACCATGTGAAGTGTGAGGGTGGGGTGTGGGTTTGCAGGGTTGAAGTGGAATCCAGGATCTGCCTGGGGCATACTCTTCACAGCCTGGGCAGGGCAGGCAAACCCTAATTTCCTGGAAAGGAGGCCCGGGTAGGGCCGCCCGGGGCTGGCAGAGTGAAGTCCTTGAGTCCTCTGCCAAGGGTGCTGTGTCTGGGCTGTGGTAGTCATCTGCATATTTAGAAGGAAAGACGGGTGAAAATATCCCTTTGTCTGCTGAGAGGGTCTGTGGTCTCTCCATTCTTCCTTTGATTTAATAAGAAAGATAAACACTACACAGTGGGTGCTCCTGTGCCAGGCAGGTGCTAAGCCCCCCTAAGACGCTGCTGTATACCAGCTCACTCGTTTAATTTCAGGTTTAAACAGCTCTGCAGAACACAGGAAAGAGTAAAATATAAAAGAGTTTTATATTTTACTCTTCTCTCCAGATCAGGTAGGCACCGGAAGTCCGCTGGCGGGTACCTCTGAGCACACTGGACTCATTCCCAGGGCGGCCACACAGCTGTGGGGCCCTGTGACCTTGGCACTGACCGCCCGTGGAGAGGACGGTATTTAAAGAGGCTGAGTTCTTCATCTCTCTCTGCTGTTTCCTCTCTGGTTTCCCTTTTACCTTTTGACAAGTCCCACCATACTCAGTTCCAGCATGGAACACACACTTGTGGATTGCTAATGGGTGGAAAGTTGTGTGTGCCGTGTTGTGTTGCTGACACCGAAGGCAAAAGCCCAGGACCTGGCCCCAGGTTAGGCTCACACACACCTGGGCTGTCCCATCTCGGGGCTCCTTGGTTGGAACTGAAGGTCTTCGGGCTCTGGTCCCCGTGGGGCTCCCTCACTGGGGAGTGTGTCCAGCCCCTGTCCTCCAGCACTGGGCCCCTGCCTCCCCAGACACGGCCCTCAGGGCAGAGGGGACCACAGACATTCTGAGGTGAACTCTCCTCCGTGTTGGAAATACGAAAATAAAAGGGAAGGACTTAGGGAAGAGAATGGGCATTGTTTACTTCCTCAAAATTCCATGTTAACGAGTTCCCGCTGAATTCTCTGGTTAAGCAGAGAACAGCTGTGCAGAGCATGAGCTGTGAGCCCCAAGCCGGTTCTCCTGGTAAGACTGCGCCCCACAGTGCTGGAGCTGACCTCTCACCAAGGGTCCGTCCTTTGTCCCTTCCTATGACTGATTCTTTCATGGCGTCTAATGATGAGGCAAGGAAGCTGTCAGCTGGGAGTTTCGTCACCATTGATTGCCCCATAAGGAGCCAGTGGGATGGACACCAGCTCCCGCCCCTTGCCCGAAACATTCCTGCAGACCCTCAGCCTGCAGCAGTGCCCCACCAAAGGCCCCACCTACAGTTCTGCCCACACCCCAGGCTCTCCCCAGCTCACCACCACCCAGGGTGCTTCCAGCTCTCCTTCCCCAGGGTCCTTCAAGCTCTCTCCCTCCAGGCTCCCTCCAGCTCTCCCTGTTTTAGGCTCCCTCCAGCTCTCCTCCCCAGGGTCCCTCCAGCTCTGGCTCCCGCCCCAGGGTCCCTCTAGCTGGGCTCTCTCTTGCACCCTGGGGCCTGGTGCTCTACCCCTCTCTGTCCGCTTCCTGCCTCCAGGCTGTGTCCCAGCTCTATGCACCTGACACACACGTCTCCCCTCTTCATCTGTCTAAAGCCTACCTGTGCTTTCAAAGCACATCTCAAATATCATTTCAAATGTCAAATAACAGAGTGATCTTTTAAAATATAAATCCGATCATGTCATCTGTGCTTAACGCCTTTAATGGTTTCTGGTTGCACAGTAACGCAAGGCCCTTCTCTGTGGTCCAGGTCCCTGCTCACCTCAGTCCTCGTCCCCTGTCCCCTTCACCCCTGAGCTCATCCCTGCCCTAGGGACACGTCACATGCCATAGTTTTGCAGGAATGGCTTTCCCTGGTTCTGCATGTGGCGAACTCTGTCTTGACGTCCATGTCTGTTCAAATATCACAGAATCTGCAGGAGAGCTTCTGTGTCCCGGATCTGAGGCAGACCCTTCAGGAAAAGTCACAGCCCTAAAGACGTCCACGCCCCATTGNGAGGTTAAGACCACACAAACACATTTCTCCAAAGTTCTGCTTTTAAGACCTGGCTTTCTTTTTCCGGTATATATTTTTATTGTGACATAATATACACAACATACGATTTTCCATTTTGACATTTTTAAGCGTACAGTTCAGTGGCATTAAGCATGTTCATGGTGCTGTGCAACCATCAGAACTACCCATTTCCAGGGCTTTTGCATCTTGCAAAATTGAAACTCTATCCCCGCTCAACACTGAGTCCTCATGCTTCCCCCTCCCCTAACCCCTGGCACCCACTCTTCCACTTTCTGTCTCTATGAATCTGTGTATCTGAGTACTGCATGTAAGTGGAATCACACAGTGTTTGTCCTTTTGGTTCTGGTTTATTTCACTTAGCATAATGTCCTCAAGTTTCATCCCTGGTGTAGCACATGTCAGATGTCCCTTCCCTTTCTGAAACTGAATAATATTCCGCCGTGTGTCTATGCTGCGTGTTGCTTATCTGTTCACCCACTGATGACACTGGGCCATTAACACCTTTTGGCTATTGTTAATATGCTGCTGTGAACATGGAGTGCAGATGTCTGTTTGAGACCCTGATTTCAGTTCTCTTTCATATATTCCCAGAAGTGGAACTGGTGATCAGAACAACACTCATGTTTGTTTTTTGAGGAGCTGCTATACTGTTTTCCATGGTGACACAGTTTCACATTCCCACCAGCAATGCAGGAAGGATCCAGACACAGCTTCCTTCTTAGATGTGGAAAGAAAAGATAGAAACGGGCCACAGCTCAGGACCTCCGGATTTCAGGATTTGCCTTTTGAGCTCAGCTCTGTGAGCTCAGGGACTCCGCAGAGAACAGTGGGACTCTGAGGGCAAGGGGACACCAGGGTGGCTGGTGAGTGTCATGGGTGCCCTCAGATAACGAAGGTTGGGTGTGTGAGAGGCAGTGGCACTACCATGCCGTAACCAACGCCAGGTCGGGTCTGAGCCATCGCTTTGTGATGGGAAGTTCATTCCCTCATGGGCAATGGATGCCATTGATTGACTGCCCAACTGTTACCTCTCCACTTTCCCTTCCAAACAGACGGCAGTGCTGCTCAGGTGGACGGGATGGTAGGACCGGGTGTGCCCATTCATGGGATGATTGGCCAGGCCCTGAGGGTCCCCTGACCCTGCTTCCTCCCTGCACAGGGACAGGTGCTTCCACTCTTCCACTCCCTTCTGGGCTGGGGGACCATGTGAAGTGTGAGGGTGGGGTGTGGGTTTGCAGGGTTGAAGTGGAATCCAGGATCTGCCTGGGGCATACTCTTCACAGCCTGGGCAGGGCAGGCAAACCCTAATTTCCTGGAAAGGAGGCCCGGGTAGGGCCGCCCGGGGCTGGCAGAGTGAAGTCCTTGAGTCCTCTGCCAAGGGTGCTGTGTCTGGGCTGTGGTAGTCATCTGCATATTTAGAAGGAAAGACGGGTGAAAATATCCCTTTGTCTGCTGAGAGGGTCTGTGGTCTCTCCATTCTTCCTTTGATTTAATAAGAAAGATAAACACTACACAGTGGGTGCTCCTGTGCCAGGCAGGTGCTAAGCCCCCCTAAGACGCTGCTGTATACCAGCTCACTCGTTTAATTTCAGGTTTAAACAGCTCTGCAGAACACAGGAAAGAGTAAAATATAAAAGAGTTTTATATTTTACTCTTCTCTCCAGATCAGGTAGGCACCGGAAGTCCGCTGGCGGGTACCTCTGAGCACACTGGACTCATTCCCAGGGCGGCCACACAGCTGTGGGGCCCTGTGACCTTGGCACTGACCGCCCGTGGAGAGGACGGTATTTAAAGAGGCTGAGTTCTTCATCTCTCTCTGCTGTTTCCTCTCTGGTTTCCCTTTTACCTTTTTGACAAGTCCCACCATACTCAGTTCCAGCATGGAACACACACTTGTGGATTGCTAATGGGTGGAAAGTTGTGTGTGCCGTGTTGTGTTGCTGACACCGAAGGCAAAAGCCCAGGACCTGGCCCCAGGTTAGGCTCACACACGCCTGGGCTGTCCCATCTCGGGGGCTCCTTGGTTGGAACTGAAGGTCTTCGGGCTCTGGTCCCCGTGGGGCTCCCTCACTGGGGAGTGTGTCCAGCCCCTGTCCTCCAGCACTGGGCCCCTGCCTCCCCAGACACGGCCCTCAGGGCAGAGGGGACCACAGACATTCTGAGGTGAACTCTCCTCCGTGTTGGAAATACGAAAAATAAAAAGGGAAGGACTTAGGGAAGAGAATGGGCATTGTTTACTTCCTCAAAATTCCATGTTAACGAGTTCCCGCTGAATTCTCTGGTTAAGCAGAGAACAGCTGTGCAGAGCATGAGCTGTGAGCCCCAAGCCGGTTCTCCTGGTAAGACTGCGCCCCACAGTGCTGGAGCTGACCTCTCACCAAGGGTCCGTCCTTTGTCCCTTCCTATGACTGATTCTTTCATGGCGTCTAATGATGAGGCAAGGAAGCTGTCAGCTGGGAGTTTCGTCACCATTGATTGCCCCCATAAGGAGCCAGTGGGATGGACACCAGCTCCCGCCCCTTGCCCGAAACATTCCTGCAGACCCTCAGCCTGCAGCAGTGCCCCACCAAAGGCCCCCACCTACAGTTCTGCCCACACCCCCAGGCTCTCCCCAGCTCACCACCACCCAGGGTGCTTCCAGCTCTCCTTCCCCAGGGTCCTTCAAGCTCTCTCCCTCCAGGCTCCCTCCAGCTCTCCCTGTTTTAGGCTCCCTCCAGCTCTCCTCCCCCAGGGTCCCTCCAGCTCTGGCTCCTGCCCCCAGGGTCCCTCTAGCTGGGCTCTCTCTTGCACCCTGGGGCCTGGTGCTCTACCCCTCTCTGTCCGCTTCCTGCCTCCAGGCTGTGTCCCAGCTCTATGCACCTGACACACACGTCTCCCCTCTTCATCTGTCTAAAGCCTACCTGTGCTTTCAAAGCACATCTCAAATATCATTTCAAATGTCAAATAACAGAGTGATCTTTTAAAAATATAAATCCGATCATGTCATCTGTGCTTAACGCCTTTAATGGTTTCTGGTTGCACAGTAACGCAAGGCCCTTCTCTGTGGTCCAGGTCCCTGCTCACCTCAGTCCTCGTCCCCCTGTCCCCTTCACCCCTGAGCTCATCCCTGCCCTAGGGACACGTCACATGCCATAGTTTTGCAGGAATGGCTTTCCCTGGTTCTGCATGTGGCGAACTCTGTCTTGACGTCCATGTCTGTTCAAATATCACAGAATCTGCAGGAGAGCTTCTGTGTCCCGGATCTGAGGCAGACCCTTCAGGAAAAGTCACAGCCCTAAAGACGTCCACGCCCCCATTGCCGGTACCTGCCAGTCACAGCCCTAAAGACGTCCGCGCCCCCATTGCTGGTACCTGCGAGTATGTTATGCTTCGTGACAACAGGGGCTTTGCAGAGGGAATGGAGGATACAAAGTTTAAGGTTTCCTGGCTTCTCTGTGGAGGCCCAGCATGATTATAAATGTTCTTAGATGTGGAAGGGAGCAGTGGGAGGAAGAAGCAGCGTGGGTCCACGTGAGATGCGTGGACGGCCGATGCTGGCTTTGATGGTGGAGGAAGGGGCTGAGTGCTGAGGAATGGGGTTTTCACAGGAGCAGGAAGCAGCCCTTAGCTAGGGAACCTCTGCCCTGCAGCCACCGGAGCTGAATTCTGCCAACAACCCGCACAAGCTGGAAACAGACCCCCAGGGACTCTAGAAGGAAGGCAGCCGGCAGACTAGGGACTCCTGGGAATGGTAGGATAACACACTTGTGTGGTTTCAGCCACTGAACATGTGGTTATGGCAGCCACAGAAAATGAATACAGCCCACATCGCTCTTTTTTTTTTTTTTTTTGGAGACATGATTTCAGTCTGTCACCCAGGCTGAGGTGCAGTGGCACGATCACGGCTCAGTGCAGCCTAAGCCTTCTGGGCTGAAGTGATCCCCCTGCTTCAGCCTCCCAAGAAGCTGGGACTACAGGTGCGTGCTACCATGCCTAGCTAATATTTTTTTTAATGTTACTCATTGTTTATTGAAAAACAAAACCTGAAAGGCACTGGATTCAGTCATAATATGTCCAGATATTCTTCTGTTTTAAAAAACATTTTACTTTAAGTTCTGGGATACATGTGCAGGTTTGTTACTTGGTATACATGTGCCATGGTGGTTTGCTGTACCCATCAACCCGTCATCTAGGTTTTCAGCCCAGCATGCATTAGGTATTTGTCCTGATGCTCTCCCTCCCCTTGCCTCCCACCCCCTGACAGGCCCCAGTGTGTGATGTTCCCCTCCCTGTGTCCATGTGTTCTCATTGTTCAACTCCCACTTATGAGTGAGAACATGAGGTGTTTGGTTTTCTGTTCCTGTGCAGGGACATGGATGAAGCTGGGAAACAGCTATTTTTTTTTTTTAGATGGAATCTCTCTCTGTTGCCCAGGCTGGAGTGCAGTGGCGCGATCTCGGCTCACTGCAACCTCCGCCTCCCAGATTCAAGTGACTCTCCTGCCTCAGCCTCCCAAGTAGCTGGGACTACAGGCATGCACCACCACACCCGGCTAATTTTTTGTATTTTTAGTAGAGATGGGGTTTCACCATGTTAGCCAGGATTGTCTCGATCTCCTGACCTCATGATCCGCCTGCCTTGACCTCCCAAAGTGCTGGGATTACAGACGTGAGCCACCTCGCCTGGCCTGAAACCAGTGAATTTTTAAATTGTTTGTAGAGATGGGGTTTCACCCTATTGCCCAGGCTGGCCATGAACTCCTGGACTCAAGCAATCTGCCTGCCTTGACCTCCTGAAGTGCTGGGATTACAGATGTGAGCCTCTGTGCCCGGCCCCCATGACTCCTTAATCAGATCAGCTGATTCTGTCATCTTCATAGCTTCTGTCATTTTCTGACCTGAGAGTGATGTTTCCCCGGACATGCTGTGGCCTGGATAAACCTTGCGGACATCATCACAGAAGCACAAATACTGTGGAATTCCACTTCCTGTGAGGTCCCTGGCATAAACTCTTAGAAACAGAAAGGAGAATGGTGGGTGCCAGGGCAGTGGGGGAAGGGTGTATCTGGGGGTGGTTTCATGGATCCCTAGTTTCAGATTTGCCAGGTGAAAAGCTCCAGTAGTGTGTGTAGCGCCAGCCCAGCTGCACTCCACACTTAAGATCCTAAGTTGATGTGATATAGATATATTTTTCAACCAGGGAAAAGGGAGTCTTCTCTTGCATTCTCGTGTGTCTCCCAGTGCCCTCCTGGCACCCCCAACTGAAACATCAACGGTCGAGCAGGGTCTCATCTGCCTTGGTCGTGTGATATGGTTTTGCTGTGTCCCCACTCGAATCTCAACCTGAATTGTATCTCCCAGAATTCCCACGTGTTGTGGGAGGGACCCGGAGGAGGTAAATGAATCATGGAGGCTGGCCTTTCCTGTGCCATTCTCGTGATAGTGTATAAGTCTCACGAAATCTGATGGGTTTATCCGGTTTCTGCCTTTGTTTCTTGCTCATTTTTCTCTAGCTGCTGCCATGTAAGAAGTGCCTTTCGCTTCCCACCATGATTCTGAGGCCTCCCCAGCCATGTGGAACTGTGAGTCCAATGAAACCTCTTTTTCTTCCCAGTCGCAGGTATGTCTTTATCAGCAGCATGAAATGGACTAATACATCAAGCTAGGCCCCAGTGTGTGGAACAGAGTCACAGTGTGTGGAACAGAGTAGGTGCACACATACATATTATTTATTGTTTATTAAAATATAAATTTGTTATTTAACAAAATATGTTAATTCACATATAAGTTAATATGATTTGTGAAACCTCTTTCTAACATCTCAAATACATTTACTAATGAGAAAAATCTTTTTTAATTGTCAAAACCTGTGTCTCAACTTTTGACTCAAAAACTGCAGTCCTGCTGTCTGCAGCAGCTTTGTGAGTGGCTTTAGGGAAGAACCGAGCAGGGAGGACAGACCCTGCAGACCAGACTGGGGTGAGGGTGTGACTGTTGTCTCCTGGCCCCCATACATTCAAGAAGAAGGTGTTGGGGCCTCATCTTGGCCCTTTGCCTCTTGCCTCTGATCTGTTTCCTTAGGATGGATTTTGGACAGAGCTAATGGAGGCTCCTCTGGCGTGTCCCAGGGGCTTTGGCTTAATCTTGGTGATTTTAGCTCCTCTGAATTCTTCTTACTGTTCTCCTTGGGGGCCAGTAGTTGCAGATGGCTAGGAGAGGGTGGGGCAGCTCCAGTGCTCTCTGCACTGAGGAAGGACTCCTGCCGCCCTGCGCGTGCTGCTGTGGATTCTGAGCGCAGTCTGGATGGGGTTGCCAGCCAGGGCTGCAGGCATTCCCTTCCTGTAAGTGTGATGAGCTCCTCCACCACACGAAGTGCTCCCAGCCACCCACCCCCCACCCTTCATCTTCCACCTTCCAGCCTCCACCTTCCCACCCTCCAGCCTCCAC
>NW_016821253.1:3045618-3071350 GCF_001698545.2 Rhinopithecus bieti | reverse complement strand
CTCCACCCTCCTACCCTCCACCCTCCACCCTCCTACCCTCCACCTTCCACCTTCCACCCTCCACCCTCCACCCTCCACTGCAGCTCCACTCACGGCAGGTTCTTCCTGGCTCCATTTGCAGCTGCCCAGGGAATAATTCCAGGGATATAGTAATGTCTGGTGTCTGGACAGCCTCCATGGGATTAAAAAAGCAGCTGGTTTGGCATTTCGGAGACAAAACAACCCTGCACCGCAGAGCCAAGCACTGCTTCTTCCCGGGAGATGCCTCCTGTCAGGTGAACACCAGCAAATCAAAATCCAATTCTGCAGAGGGATGATTTTCGCCTTCCGGAAGATGAAATCACGAAAGCTCAGAAACAGTGTGCGCACTGTCCAAATCAAATTATTCTGTGGCCTGTATGGATTTCCTGCGCCTGGCAGCCAGGTGCGTGCATACAGGAAGTGCTCATTACTGGCACAGCAGCAGATGTCAGCCCCAAAGTGTCCGTTTTACTAGCTGGTGTTTCAGCATCTGTTACAGGGATCAATGAAGTGCGACAGCCGCCAGCGTGCCTCCGTGTGGACTTCTGTGACGCTGTATTTCCTCTTGGGAGGAGCCCCTGATTCTGGACAGAACGCACTGGATAAGTCTTTACGACTTCATAGCCCCAGGCTCTTGGCCCAGGCAGGATGAGGAAAGGATGCTGCCCCAGCATCGCCCGAAATGTGTGGTTTGTTTTGTGTGGCTGGTTGTGGCCGAGGTCCTGCAGCCCCAGCAGCTCTCAGGTCTGGCTGCCCGGCTGCTGCCTCAGAGCTGCACTGAGCTGAGGCCAGAGCAGCTTCCAGGGTCTCATTTCAGTTGTTTTTATCATCTACGAGTTATCCAGGGTTCCAATAAATCACATTCCAGGGCAAGCAGTGCAGAGATGTGGGTCCTGATTTCCTCTCCCAGGCTAATAACAAACTAGTGCTTTCCTGTCCAAAGCTGGGTACGCCAGCAAAAGGAGAAGTCCTGCCTCCAGGAAAAGAACATTGTGTCTCTCTCAGCCCCATCTCCAGCACACACCAAGCACGGACTCTCTCTGGCCCTTGCGCAAGCTGGAGCAGCCTTTCCTTTCCTGTCTGCCTGTTCGTGCACGCCCCGCCCATCTCCCAATCCAGGCTGTGATCCTCACCACCCGGCAAGCAGGCGAGGCACGGCTAGGAACCCATTTTACCGGTGAGAAAAGTGAGTTTGCGAGACATGAAGTAACGTGGCCAGGGTCTCACCGGCAGTAAGTGGACAGGGCCAGGCCGGGTCAGCTCTGCGTTCCTAGGAGACCCCGCGATGACCACTCAGCCTCTTCTGCTGCTGCAGGTTGAGGTGAGAGGTGCTTATAACTCAGAGATCTTAGTCATTTGGGTTCTAAAAGCAAACGCCACCTTGTGATGTGCGTCCCAAGCCGCCAGCAGCTTCAGAAGCAGCATCTACCTGTAGCCTGCACATTCTCCCTCTCCCATCTCAACAACCTTCCTGTGTGCGGCTTCCCTCTCGGATCTGTACAACCCCCTCTTGAGAAGAGGCAGCAGGAGCACTGTGGGCGGTCATAGCTGTATTTTACAGAGGAAGGGTCAGGACATTTAAACAATTTGGCCTGCATCTATAGATAAGAGGGTGGAAGAAGCTGGAGGAGACCTAGACATTCTTTTTTTTTTTGGTTGAGACGGAGTCTCGCTCTGTCGCCCAGGCTGGAGTGCAGTGGCCGGATCTCAGCTCACTGCAAGCTCCGCCTCCCGGGTTTATGCCATTCTCCTGCCTCAGCCTCCTGAGTAGCTGGGACTACAGGCGCCCGCCACCTCGCCCGGCTAATTTTTTTGTATTTTTTAGTAGAGACGGGGTTTCACCAGGATGGTCTCGATCTCCTGACCTCGTGATCCGCCCACCTCAGCCTCCCAAAGTGCTGGGATTACAGGCGTGAGCCACCATGCCCGGCCCAGACCTAGACATTCTTATCTAAAACCCACTCACTGACACCAGGACACAGAACTGTCCTTCCTTACCGGCTCCCTCCCCGCTCACGCTGTGTTGGTGGAGACCTTGTCTCTCTTGGTGGTGTGGGAACAGTGCTGGGCCCACCCATCAAGGGCTCCCTGGAAGCGTGCTGAGCATGTGGTATGAGGAGACAGTCACCGGCCACCCACGCTGCCTCCACACCGGCTGTCGCTGTGATTTTACCAGACAACAGGGTCCTCCCGAGGAGAGAACACAACAGGCACATTGGATGGGGGCAGAGGGTCCAAAAGCCCCAAGCAGGGGCAGGTGGGGCAGAGGAGAAGGCGCTGTGTCTGTGGGTGGCACCGGATGCCTCGGAAGGTGCGGGGCCTCCCTCCATGGCTGCCCAGGACCCAGGGCGCTGACCGTCTCTCCTGCAGTATGGCAGGGCCCAGGGGGCAGAGGCAGGGCCCCGTTTGGCAAATTCTTCACTCATAGAGGTTTCGTGCCTTTCTCTGTAAAATGAGGATGCGAACATGGTTTGTCTTTCAGGATAGCTGTGATTAGAACATGTGTGTAAAGCGCCTGTCATGGCAGCATCCTTCTCCTGGCGACAAGTCTTCACTTGCAAAACAAGTCCCTTTAGGTACAGCAAAAGCTGCTGCATGCAAGCGGGTGGAGGGGAATGATGGAAGGAGGTGTTGAAGGGTGGGGGTGGGGAGTGTGCAGAGGCACCGGAAACAAACTTTTCCAATTTCTGTTTTGCCTGGGAACAGGCTTTGTGACAGCTGCTGCTATCCAGTCATCTCTAGAACCCTGGAGTCTTCGCCAAGGGCACGGGCTCCCTTTGTGGTCCTGGAATAACGGGGCCTGCCTGGCAGTCTCAGATTGTGTGGGGAGCCGCTGGACTTAGGGTTGGGCTTTTGTGGGATGAACTGCAGTGGCATTAGATCAGTTGTCAAGGTTTGGCCGACTCGTTTGAGAGACTGGGTTCATGCCGTACCATTTCTTCTTCCTGTTGCAAGTCTCTGCAAGGAGTGTGGTGTCAGAATTTTAGTGCCTCGTATTTCCTACAAATGATAGCAGTAAGCTAATGGTGCGACAGAGACAGCACTTCATGTTGTGCAGTTTGATTTGCTGATATTCCCAGCTCTTGCGCCTTTGAAGTGGTGGCTCTGTGCAGAGATGAGATGGTGTTCCCAGCTCATCACAGCGTGCCCGGTAATCTTATGTTCAGGCACACACTCTTTTTGGAGAAAACATACATTCTTTAGTATTCATGTGGATTTCATAGCAGTAATGAGGAAACTTGATTCCTTAGAAAATGTTTTTAATGTTAAAAAAAGGATGACGTTCTTGGGAGGCATTTTAGTTTTCCTGTTTTTATTTTCTGAGGATTTTCATAGACTAAAGACTGAGAATGCAGGAATAACTTATCTTATTCCAGAAATTATTTTTACCCAGACCTGTTGATTTTCCCCTTAAATTTGTATAGATGTTACCCCCTATGATATTTGGCGTAAACATAAGCTGAGCTCTCTCGGCTGTTTTAGAAGGGCAACTCGGTATAGGAGTTGCTGCTTTTCTTGATTTTCCAGAGCTTTGTATTTCAGCATCCCCAAATCTCCCCACACCCCGTCATATTCAAAACACTTCACTACTGCAAGATTACGTATTGTATCTGCTCTCTACTTATTGTTCAATAATTCTGTTTTGTAACTGAACCTGGTATTCCTTCAGGGTGTGTAGTGTGAGCACGGATAGAGCCTATTTATTGTCCTCCCAATTAACTAATTTTTCTAACATAACATTTGTTTTCTTTAATAAATTCTTCTATAGAACTTCATATATGCAGGCCTCCTTTTTAGGGTTTTTCATCTATTAACTTATATAATCCTCACAACAACCCCGTAAGAGAGATATTATTATCTTTATTTGACTGGCGAAGAAATGTAAAGCAAAGCAAAGTTAAGGAACGTGCTCAGGTTCACACAGCTGCTAGATGATGGAAACAGGGCTCTCTCTGGACAGCCTGGCTGTGAGACCTGGGCTCTGGGTCTCTGCTCTGCCTCCCGCAGATTTGAGTGCCAGTGTTAAGGTCGATCTTCCTATCTGCAGCTTCCACTTCTGCAATTTAATCACCACAGATGGAAAATATTCAGGAAAAAAAATAACAGCACAACAATAAAAACCAATATAAATAAAACCGGCACACTCTAATGACAGCTATTGACATGGGATTTGCATTGTTTTAGGTATTACAGGTAATCTGGAGATGACTTGAAGTATATGAGAGGATGTGTGTAGGCTTTATGCAAATACAACAGCATTTTATATCAGGACTTGAGCATTCTCAGATTGTGGTGCCTACAGGGAGTCCTGAACCCAGTCCCTTGTGGGTGTCCAGGGGTGACTGTCTAGGCTGACTGCTTGTATATGTTGGACGTATTTCTGGGTCTGTGTTCTATTCGAGTGATCACCGTGTGTATTTTTGCCCTCGGACTTCACCCACTTACTTATTGCCACTTTATTTCAGCCTGAAGTGTCCTGCGTGTATCCGTGTCATTGGTTTTAAAAATTTCCTTGCCTTGTTGTTTTCGTTTTGCTTTTCGTTCTTCTGGACAACATTTCTAACCAATGTTGCTCACAAAATCCTATTGGAAGTTTGAGTGGCATCCAATTCATAAATTAGTTTGGCAAAAATGTACATCTTCTTAGCATTTCTTTTTAGATATGGAGTGTACTATATTTCTCCATTTGTTCAAATATTTTCTGTGGTGCTCTCTTGGGCTTATGGATTTAATTATTTGAGCCTGACAGACTTCTTGCAAGGTTAATTTCCAGGTACTCCGTTTGAAAATTGTGAATAGAAGTATTTTCCCATTGTTTCTCTGTTAATGCTCATATGTAGGAAAACGACTGCTTTTTACGTTCCTATTATTAAAATTTTTTAAAATTAGTATAATTTTATATTTTTTCTTTTCTCAGGTAGGCAATGATATCAAATTTGAATAATGTCAAAATTTCACCTTTCTTTTCAAAAATTATATGTGAGTGTGTGTAATATGTATATATATATATAGTTTTCCCTCCTTTTATTTTGTTGTGGATCTGAGAGAATGCTGGCCACAGTAAGCTGCTTTGTCTTTTCTGTTGTTTAAGTGAGAATACTACCAGATTTACTGTTAGGTATTTATTGTTAGGTAGGTATTAGCTATTGACTTTGAGTTTGAGTAGGTATTTTAATCATGTTAAATAAGTATTTTCTTTCCTAGTTTATTATAAAGTTTAGTAAATGTCTTTTCAGTATCTATATAGTCCTTTTCTCTTTATTTCACATATCGTTTTGCATCTGTATTCATAAAAGGCGTCTGTGTCTAGTTCCCTTTTTAGTCTGTCTTTGCTTGTGTCTCTAGGACATGCTGGCTTTGGGAAATGAATTATTGGGAAACATGCCATCTTTTTGTGTTCTCTGGGAACACTTATCTAGCATGGAAATTATCTGTTCCATGACAGTCTGAAAACCCAGCCTGTGAAAATGTCTGTGGCTGGAAACTCATGAGAAATACTTCTTCAAGAACATTTTCAATTTCATACACGACTTTTCGTTTATTGCTTATTGATTCAATTATGGTGACTCTTTTTTCTTAGACAAGAAAAGAACATACATTGTTTAAATATCAACATCAAGAACGAAACATTGATTTTTCTTATATAAATTGAGTTGATTGGCACACTTACTTCCTTTTCCTTTTCTTTCTAGCTCTTGTGTATCTTTTCTCTCTTACACTGTCACTGGGCTGTCTTTTATATGAAATGCTTTCATTTTTGAGTATTAAATGTGACAGATGAATATAAGTTATAACAATAATTTAGAGTTGTTTGAGTAAACAATTTTGATTCCCTTTGTCAAATTTTATGCCATGACTTTTCCATCTTTGAGGGATTAAAAAAAATCTTTTGTTGATGGCCTAGAGCACATTTCTGAGGAAAGATGTGGATATCAGCTCTGCAACCTTAGCTGGGTATGGAATTTTGGAGTCACAGACGTTCTTTTAACTTCGAAGTAGTTGCTTCACTATTTTCCAGTATTTAAAGTTGTGTAAGAAAAATTGAGGCCAGGCTTTACTTCTTTCTTAAAGCAAAACGACTTTTGCTATTTTGTTGTTAACTCTATGTTTAACATGTTGAGAACCTGCTCAAATGCTTTCTAAAATGCATACACAATTTTACATTCCCACCAGGAATGCATGAGGGCTGAATTTCTCCACATCCGCAGCAATGCTTGTTGCTGTCTGTAGTTTTTACTTTAGCCATCTCAGTCGGATGTGAAGTGGCGTTGCACTGTGGTTTTGATTTGCGTCCCTTGGTGACTAGCGTGTTGGCCATCTCTTCACATGCTTATTGGCCCTGTGTGTACCTTCTTTGGACGGATGTGCATTAAATTCCTTTACCCAGTTTCTTGGTTGTCTTTTCACTCTTGAGTTAAGAATTTCTTATGTACTCTGGATACTAGATCTTTGTTAGATATGTAATTTGCAAATCTTTTCAACTTTGCTTTTTAGAATCAGGGCATCACTCTGTCATCCAGGTTGGAGTGCAAGTGGTGTAATTATAGTTTACTGCAACTTTGAACTCCTGGGCTCAAGCAATCCTCCTGCCTCAGCCTCCTGAGTAACTAGGACCACAGGTACACACCACCACATCTGGCTAATTCTTCTTAATTTTTAGTAGAGACAAGTTCTCACTACATTGCCCAGGCTGGTCTCAAACTCCTAGGCTGAAGCAATCCTCCTGCTTCTGCCTCCTGAGTAGCTAGGACTACAGGTGTGCATCAACACACCTGGTTAATTTTTTTCTTCTTGAGAGACAGGGTTTTACTATGTTGCCCAGGATGGTCTCAAACTTTGCCCACAAACAAGCCTCCTGCCGTGGCCTCCCAAAGTACTGGGATTATAGGCATGAGCCACCACCAATTTCTTGATAGTGTCTTTGAAGAACAAGAGTTTTTAATAAAGTTCAGTTTCTCTATCTTTTTTTCTTTTGTCACTTATACTTTTGGTATCATATCTAAGAAACAATTACCAAATATAAGGTTATGAAGATTTACTCCTGTGTTTTCTACTAGAAATTTTATAGTTTTAGGTCTTACTTTTATATCTATGATCCATGTGGAGTTAATTTTTATACCTGGTGTGAGGTAGGGATCTGCATTTATTGTTTGCATGTGGATATACAGGCTTGAAAATACTATTATTTCCTCATTGGATTGACTTGGTGCCATTGTTGAATATCCACTGACCATAGGTATAAAGATTAATTTCTGGATTCTTAATTCTATTCCATTGAACTGTATGTTTACACTTATGCTAGTACCTCACTGTATTGATTACTATAGCTTTGAATTAAGTTTTGAAATTGGGAAGAGTGAGTCCTCAAACTTTGTTCATTTTCAATATTTCAGATAAAAAATACAATATTTTGGATCACGAGGTCAGGAGATCGAGACCATCCTGGCTAACACAGTGAAACCCTGTCTCTGATAAAAATACAAAAAATTAGCGGGGCATGGTGGCAGACACCTGTGGTCCCAGCTGCTTGGGAGGTTGAGGCAGGAGAATGGCCAGGAGGTGAGCTTGCAATGAGCCAAGGTCGTGCCACTGTGCTCCAGCCTGGGTAACAGAGTATCTCAAAAAAAAAAAAAAAAAAAAAAAACCCACAATATTTACAGAATGCAAAACTGATGTGTATGGAGGGCTGACTTTTTGAATAAGCAGGTTCTGCCAGGTCAACTGCTGGACTTGAGTATGCACAGATTTTGGTACATATGGGGTCCTGGAACCAATTCCCTACGTATACCAAGGGTCAACTGTATTTTTTTTTATCTTTTTACTTTCAACCTATTTGTGTCTTTAAATCTGAAGTGTCTCTTATAGACAGCATATAGTTTGATCATGTTTTTTAATTCATTCTGTCAATCTTTGCCTTTGATTCATTTGTTTAATCCATTTACATTTAATGTAATTATTCATAAGCTAGGATTTACATCTGCCACTTTGCTATTTTCTGTATCTTATGTCTCTTTTATTTACATATTCATCCATTATTGCCTTCTTTTGTGTTAAGTAGATATTTTGTAGTTACCATTTAAATATCCTTGTTTCTTTTACTAAAGTTTTTCAAGTTGCCATCTTATTGGTTGATATGGTAATTAAAATTAACATCTTATCTTATAATTATCTAATTAATATTAATACCAGTTAATCTCAATACTAAATAAAACCTTTGTTCCTACATATCCCTATTCCATCTTCCATTCATTGTGCTATTATTTCATACAAATTACTTGCTTATAAAGGTAAGCCCATAAACATGGTTTTATAATTATTGCTTTATTCAGTAGTCCTTTATACTAAAGTTACAAACAGAAAAATACTCATTCTTTTACATTTTTACCAAAGTGGTTATATTTACTATTTTTTTTATTTCTTCATGCAGATTTCATTTACTGTCTAGTGTCCTTTTACATCAGCCTGAAGGACTTCCTCTACTTCATTCATGTAAGAAATGTTGGATAGCAATGAATTACCTCCATTTTTCTTTACCTGGGAATATCTTTATTTCTCCTTCATTTTTCCACATTAAAAAATGTTTTCTGGGTAAACATTTTATTTTGGAAATTTAAACATATCCAAAAGAATTTTATTACTAAATCTTAAAGAAATAACATCCACATTTTCTTGAGTTTTGTTGAGTTTGAAACAGATGCTGCCTGAAAATTACTTGTATTTTCTACAGAAATCCTGTGTGCTAATTTCTTCTTTTTATCTTATATGGCCATAGTGTCTGCAGGTATTTGGGTTAGTTAACTCATTGCGGTAAGGTGTATTACTACACATCCATTTCCAGTGTCCTTTCTGGGAGAGAATTATATCTCCCTGCCCCTAAAGTCAGTCTTGTCCCTGTGAATTGGTCAAGAAAGTTTGAACAGAACTAATAGGTGTCATTTCTGGGTGGACACTGTAAAAGCCAACCTGAGCTTCACCATGCTGCATTTGTGCCCTGGCATTCATCTGCCCATGCTGTAGATAGTGACTTGGGTCCCAGAGTGAGGATGAAAGTGACACTGAGTGGAGCTCCCAGGTAACCTGCATGTGGAGGAGAAATGGACCTTCATTGTTGCAACTTTTTTTAA
Organism: Rhinopithecus bieti; assembly: GCF_001698545.2. Lineage (NCBI taxonomy): Eukaryota > Metazoa > Chordata > Mammalia > Primates > Cercopithecidae > Rhinopithecus > Rhinopithecus bieti. The sequence goes on along the minus strand of NW_016821253.1, from coordinate 3,062,204 downwards.
ACATAATTTTTAATAGAAAATAATTTCCAAATGGTTCAAAATTAAGACTAAAATATGCTAAAAGTGTGCAGTCACCTTCAGTCTTTATCTTCATCTTCTCAGCGCCATCTCATCCCATGCCTAGGAACTGCGATCATTAATTTTTTAATGTATATTTCCAGAGTGTGTTTACGTGTCTATGGCAAACATGCCACACACATGCTGACACACAGATCTTCACCTATTGTTACTTGACAGATGCGCCATCCCACTGTGCTGCATATGGCTTCTTAAATTTAATATACCTTGAAGATCTATGTATATTAATTTTTAAATTTATTTTACAGTTACATAGCATTTCATTTATGGTTGTGTCATCATTTTTTCATGGAAGTGTTGGCCAGGCGCAGTGGCTCACGCCTGTAATCCCAGCATTTTGGGAGGCTGAGGCGGGCGGATCACCTGAGGCCTGGAGTTCAGGACCAACCTGGCCAACATGGTGAAACCTTGTCTCTACTAAAAACACAAAAATCAAAATTAGCTGGGCATGGTGGTGCGTGCCTGTAATCCCACCTACTTTGGGGGCTGAGGTAGGAAAATTGCTTGAACCCATGAGGCAGGACAATTTCTTGAACCCATGAGGCAGAGGTTGCAGTGAGCAGAGATCATGCCACTCCACTCCAGCCTGGGGAACAGAGCAAGACACCGTCTCAAAAAAAAAAAAAAAAAAAAAGAAAGAAAAAGCAAAGGAAGTGTTAATTCTTGAAATTTTGAAATTTCTCCACAAGAACATGTTAAGAGTAGATGCTCTTCTTTTCATCCTTTCAGGCACTCAGGCACTTTGGAGACTCTCTCAATCTCCTATTCCATGCTTTTTTCTCCAACTCTTGAAAATTTTATCTTATTACTTAAAAAATATTTCATGAACTCTTGTCTTTGTTTTCTCTTTTATGCAACTCTTATTGCAAAATACTCTGGATTGATTCATTATCTTGAATTATTCCTCATATTTCATCTATCTTTTTCTTATGTTTTGAATTTGTCCTGAGCTCTGTCTTCTTGAAAATCAATTAAATCTTCAGCAACATCATATTTTGTTTTTAAGTTTTTCAGATCTTCTGTCTCTCTCTGGGAGCTAACCCCCTGGTGGGATATTCCTGTCTTCCTGTGTGCTTGGTTTTATTTCTGTAGCTCTTTGGCTTGATCCTGGAGGCGGCCCTGCTGCTGTGAGTGACTGCAGGTGGGAAGGAGTGGTTTTGGGACTGCAGAGACGTTCCTTCAATTAACCGTCCAGATTTCAGCCTCGTGGTCCCGCAGCTCAATCTGCCTGCTGGAGCCCTGTGCCCTGGCAGGAAGATGGGCTTCCACCCTCACCGCTCAGCTGTGGTCCTTGCAGCCAGTGCTCACCTGCCACAGCCTGCCTGTGCTGTGATCCCGCCCATGTTCCGTCTTCTGGAAAGCCACCTGACTATCTGGTCTGCTTAAGGCTCCTGTGCTCACTGCGTTATAAATCCACACATAAATCCTGTGTGGATTTATGTACTTTGGTGAATTCTCATTGTCATGCCATAAAATTTAGAAAGGAAACAAGGAAAATTCATCTGCTAATTCTACTATTTTGAAAGGAGAACTCGGTGGGGAAGGGTTATTGGCAGAGGCAGAGGGAAACAGGCATTTGGAAAACAGGGAATTGCCTGGACTTTGATGGCAACAGGGAGCTTGCTTGGACTTCCGGGCTGGTGGCTGCTCACTCATCAGAATGACACCTTCCTCTTGGGGGAGGGAAGTCGTTAGAGGGCCCTGCAGGCTGGGGTGGAGAGGACCCACATGCAGGTTCTACCCTGGCCTAGATCAGAGCCTGTCGCCTCTAAGGGCTCACGTAGTCTCTTTAATAGCCTTTACCCGACCCCACATGACGGCTAACGTTGTCTCTTTAATATCCTTTATCCAGCTCCACGCTATGAAGATTTTGCCTAGAGAAGAAGTGGTTGTTCTGCTTACCTGGTAACATGTGTAACCGGATCCACACTATCGTGGGCCCTCACAGCTTCCCCTGGATATATGGCAGGTAAATTAGTTAATTATTGCTTTCGAATTGACATGCAATTCAGGCTTTTGATTTGTAACTTAATTGTACTGCTTTAGGTACAATTTTTAACTAGATCCTTTTGAATAAGCTCAGTGTTCTATCTCAGTATGTCCTATCTCAGGAAGATTAAGAAGTAAGCTGGAGAGTTTAGTAGCTTTGTAACAATAGCATAAAATGTGGAATAATGAACTGTAAATGTGTCTAATTACATAAATAATGCATTTGTGTAATTGTCAAGGAAGGGGGTGTGCTAATGAATCAATTATTTTTAATTGTAGGATGCTTGATTGTTTCAGAAATATAATTGATTGTAATCAAGAATCAATTAAATGTTGATAGTAATTATGTTTATCAGGCTTAAATACATGACATCATTACACTATAACTGCTTCAGGAAGAAGAAACTAGAATAAAGTTATTATAGGTGAAGGAGAAATAGCTCATGTTTATGTCAACAGCTTTGCAGTCGTAGGACTGCGCAGTAATGAGGTAAAAATGAGGAACACATTCTTCAGGGCTTATCAACGAAGGCTGATGAGGGCCGGCTGCCCCAGCTGGAAGCCTTCACGGCCCCACCACAGAGCAGGTTCCGCCCGTGCTGTGTCGGATCAGGGACCTGCAAGGGCCAAACACATTCGCACTAGAGGTGTGGGCGTGGCTGGGCCTTGCCGAGGTGGCTTTTGGGGAAAACTGTGTTGCTGGGATCCTGTGACTTCTTGGACTCTTTTGTAGTCCGCGTGGCACTAGTCTTGCTCTTCTGCCCAAGTTGATGTGAGACCCCTGACTGCCCAGTGCACCACGGGTTGTCTAAATGTTATAGAAATGAGTGCCACTGTGTGAGGTCCTGCTGAAGTCACTGCTCTGCAAGCTTCTCCAGGGCCCGGGGCTGTGTCTCGTTCGTATTTGTACTCTTGGCGCCTGCCACGTAGTTGCCCTTAGCAAACGTTAAGTGAATAAATAAAAGTGGCTGTGATTCAGCAGCTCCTTAGAATGCTGCTCCTGGGTGGCTACTGTTGTTCTCTGTTGAACAATTGTTGACTTACCCACACACTCACCCATTCACTCACTCATTCAATATTTATTGAACACTTACCGAAACATTCAATGATATTTTTATGTGCCAAGATCTGTTCCAGAGATTTAGGACTTGTTCTTTAACATGGTTAGAGGGTCCTTGTCCTGGTGGAGCTGATGGTAGGTAAGAGAGGCAGGTACCAGAACCATCAGTGCAATCGGAGGTGACAAGTGCTCCTGGGTGGGTGGCGCTGGATGCACATAGCAGAGGCACAAAGAAGGACTCGAGTCTGGTCCTGCAGGCAGGACGGAAGAGGGCACAGTTACAGGGAGATCTGGCCTGAAGGGCTAAGGCCTAGAGGCTCCTGTGTGCCAAGGAGTGAAGCAAACTGGTGTAGTGAAGGCCGCTGCGGGCTGCTCCGGGGAGAGGGTGTCAGGAAGGAGGAATGTACCCAGTGAGACTGTATATGCGGCCAGGTCTTCAAGCTGAACACAGCAGGAGGACTTCAGCCCTTATTTTCCTGGGTCCCTGTTTCCTTTCCCCCGAGGGGCCACTAATTCTTTCCTCCCTTCTTCCAGGTCCTCCCCTCTTGGCTCTGTGACACCATCTCCCATTGCTCTGTTTCACTTCTCTCGTCCCACACTCCCTGCTGATACGGTATGGCTGTGTCCCCATCTCAATCTCATCTTGAATTGTAGCTCCCATAATCCTCCTGCGTTGTGGGAGGAACCTGGTGGGAGGTAATTGAGTCATGGGGGCGGGTCTTTCCCATGCTGTTCTTGTAATAGTGAATACGTCTCATGGGATCTGATGGTTTTATAAAGGGCAGTTCCCCTGCACACACTCTCTCGCTGCCACCATGTAAGAGGTGCCTTTGCTTCTCCTTCGCCTTCTGCCATGATTGTGAGGCCTCCCCAGCCGTGTGGGACTGTGAGTCCATTAAACCTCTTTCCTTTATAAATTACCCAGTCTCAGGTGTATCCTTTTAGCAGCATGAGAACAGACTACACCTGCCCTGCCCAGTCTCCTTTGCTGGCTCTCCCATAGCTGGAGTCATCCCAGAAGCGGCAGCAGGAAACTTCCGCAAGGCTTATTGGAACTCGTGCTCAGAGGGTCCCAGCGTCCTTACGAGGCACAGTGAGACCTGATGCTCTGCCCAGGTATGTCTGCTTTGAGGGCGTCGGACTGTGGAGTTTATAGGGGGTCTGAGGACTCTGGTTCAGGGCTGGGGCTAGTTCCTGGATGTTTCACAACATGGTTGATTTCTTAGTGTTCGGAGCAGCCACCTACCCAGCTTTCGCAGTGCCTGGGAATCAAATAGGCCCAGCTTGGGTTCAAGCCTGTGGGTAAACTTGCAGCTGCCAGGGCCACAGAGGGGTCAAGGACCCTGTGCTTCTCTGGCTGAAGAAAACTAGGGGACCTGGGGGCCTTTCCCTCCTCTTCAGCAGTGTCCAGCCTGGCCTCTATGATTCCTCTGCATGCACAGCCCACAGCGGTCTTCCTGCTGGCCCGGAGTCTTCCTCTCAACGACCTGGCCCCTGAATTCCTGACCCCTGAGCTCCCCCGCTCTGCCTGGTGGTACCCGTCCCACATTCCAGTGGCTGCCTCAGTGACAGACATGCCTTTGTGCCATTTTCCGCATCCCGTCCCTGTGGTTGGAGAGCAGCTGCTGCATCTTTCCGTGACTCTTCGCTGTTGTTTGTGTTAGCCTGAGGTTCCTCTCGGAGAGCTACTATCTTTTAAAAAATCAAAGTAAAAATAGAAGCAGTGACCATTTACACAGCATCCTAAATCATCCTGTTGTAAACACTCTGCATGTATTAATTAATGGATCCTCTCGTCAAACCCACGAGGAAGGTACCCTTATTATCCTGGGTTACAGATGGAAGAAACTGACGCACAGGGAAGGTAACAGAAGCCTGGCTAGTGAGTGGTAGACGGACATGGACGGAGGGAGCCTGGCTTCAGAGTCTGTGCCCCTACTCACAGTGCGGCAGGATATTGGGGTCCAATGTGAGCATTGTAAGTCATTTTTTTCCATGGGTGAGCCCTGTAGTGTGCCATATTTACACTTCCTTTCTCAGACAGTACTTTCCTAGAATCACTCATTTTTATTTATTCATTAGTTGTGTGTAAATGCCCCAAAGTCTCCTGTGATACAAGCACTGCAGCTGGTCCTCCAGCTTCTCTTTCTTTACAGTGAGGATGTCCCGGGGCTGTGCCCTCCTCCTGTGGTCACCATGCAGCTGTCCTGGGCTGGTCTTGCCTCCCACTGGGGGTCCCGCCTGCCTCTTTCCTCTGCTGCCCTTGTCTTGCGTCCCACAACCACTGTTCTCTTGCTCAGTCCCTACTTCTGGCGGCCACATTTCCAGGGGCTTCGTGAGTTAGAGTGCGTGGGAGGTAAAGGTTTTGAGTTTTTGTTGCTTAAAACTGGAATAAAACTTAGTCTGTAGATACACAACTCTAGATAGGGCTTCCTTTTCCTTCTGGAATTTTGAGGGATTGTTTCATTATCTTCCAATTTCTAACGTCACTTTTGAGACATTCATCGTATCTGTTCTTTTGTGCAGAATCTTTATTTTTTCTCCGTATGCTCTTTATGGTAATAATACAAAATGTATTAAATGCATACTATGTGTCAGATACTGCTGTAAGTCTGTAAATGTATTAATTTAACATTCAGAGTAACTCTACAAAGTACTAATATTATCATTTCCATTTTTCTGATTAAGAAAACGCGCATGCACCTGGGACACAGAGCAGACGTGTAACTAGTCAAGCTTCCCGCGGGCTGAGTGGAGGAGCTGGGGGTTTACACCAGGCAAAGCCATGCCGAGGCACCCATCACCCCGTCCTGGCCCCTTTCCAGCTGAAGCTTCACACGACGGGCTTGGAGGGGCCGTCTTATTCTGTGGGCACTGGGTGGCTGCTGTCCATCTGGAATCCACATCCTTCCGGTGGCGAACGTGGCGTCCATCATTTCTTTGGTAATTTCCTTCTTTCTGTTTTCACTTTTCTCTCTTCCTGGGGCTTCTGCTTTGTGGGTGTTGAATCTCCTGGATGGAGACTCTGATTTTCTTATGCTTTCAGTCTCATGTCTTGCTTTTTGTTTTGCGCTGCTTTTATAGCCTAAACTTATTATTTTATTTTTAGAGTTTATTATTCTACTTTGAATTCTCAAGTTTTTTTTTTTTCTTTTTTGGAATGTTCTTTTATTCATAGCATACTGCTCCATGTTCTGTTCTTTAATTTCTGAACAAATTAACTATAGTTTCTTTTAAAAATGTTCTTATGCTCCTGTTGTTTCTTTCTGAGTTGCTGTTTTGTTTGCATGTGCTGGGTTTGGTCTCTGTGTTGGAGATTCCCCCCATGTGCCTAGTGATCATGGGTAAGTTCGCCCACATTTGTGAGTGTTAGCACCTACCACAAGCTTTGTGTGCATGGGTGGGGCTTGCTGGACTGTGGGCTTTGTTCTAGGATACCGGGAAGGGGAGCCAATGGTTGCGGTGTGGAATTCCCGACTGACAGAATCTGCAGATCTTTTCCCTTGCACTAGTCAATTTCCTCAGAAAAAAATTCTCCAGACTTCTGCCTGGGTTGTAAACCTTGGCGTTAGCATTCTGCACGTGGGGTTGTCCAGTCAGCACCTGCCATCTTTTCCCTCTCCTGGACACTTCCTGCAAAATTTAGTCCTAAAGACGTTCCATAGGGTTGAGCAAGGTGGGTGTCTGTGCAGAGTGGGGCTGGGGGGAGTCCAGGAGCTCAGGAGGGCGAGGAGGGTGCCCATGGAGGGAGGCTTCAGGGGTGTTCAGTCCAAGCAGAATTGCCTGCTGTAAATGGCTGACCTTTGCACAGCAAGAAGCAGACTGTGAATAGCAGCAGCCCCGTGGATTCCCTAAACATTCAAGGATTATTAACTGTCTTCTCTATTGATTGGCTGGGCACCCTGAAGGTTAGAATCCTCACTGAGAGTCAGTATCTTTATCTGCAAAATGAGTGGGCCACATGGCGTGCACTGAATGTCCCCACTGGCTCCTAGGATACATGGCGACATGAGGAGGGCGGCTGAGTGAGTGTCAGTTGGTCTCATGCCCTGTCTATGTTCTTTGTAAATAACTGCACATGTGTCTTCAGCCTCAGCATCTTGCTGCTGCTGACCACCTTAGAAGTTCAAGGAATTCAAGCTGGGTTTTTGTTTGTTTGTTTGTTTGTTTGTTTGTTTGAGGTGGAATCTCACTCTGTTGCCCAGGTTGGAGTGCGGTGGCACGATCTTGGCTCACTGCAACCTCTGCCTCCCAGGTTTAAGTGATTCTCCTGCCTCAACCTCCCGAGTGGCTGGGATTACAGGTGCCCGCCACCACACCCAGCTAATTTTTTGTATTATTAGTACAGATGGGGTTTCACCACATTGGCCAGGCTGATCTTGAACTCCTGACCTCAGGTGATCTACCTGCCTCGACCTTCCAAAGTGTTGGGATTACAGGTGTGAGTCACCACGATCAGCCAGTTGAAACTTCTGAGCCATGTCCTCTTCTACTCCACCCACCAGGCTGTGGAGGCTGTTTGGCAACCTCTAGACTCGCTTATCTTCGAGGCCGTCTTTGCACAGACATCTGTCCTGGGTGACCTGGAGCATCACCTTGCGTTATGGCAGCTGAGGCAGGGTCTCGTCTGCTCCCGGGTTTTGCTCCATCACAGAGCCTTGTTCCTTTTCTGCCTGGCTCTGCACTGGGCTCTGGGTCCTTGAATGCAGGGGCCAGATGTGGCTTTCCCTGCTGGCAAGAGTTGTGGAAAAGGACTTGTGACATGAACGAATCCCTGAGAACATGTGAGCTCAGCTTCTGCTGAGGTGGCCCAGGACCACCGAGGGGCAAGTGCTTGTTAACATTCCAGTTTTTTTGGCCTTGTGTCCAAATAAGTGAGTCAGAATCTCAGCTGTGTGGAACTTGCATTTATATATGATTAAAACCAACTAGTATTTGAGACCATGTGGGTTAGCTAGGAAGAGCTGCTTCTGGGATGGCTCACACCTGATTCTTTGAGTTTCTGTTAAGAAACGGTCCATGTGGCTTTAAGCACCAAGAAGTGTCAATGCAAAGTCCACTGTTGAGTGAGTGAACAAGAGAACACTTAAACAAATGCAAGGACACATATGCACCTGCACACACATGCACACAATATGTACACACATGCACACCATGACATGCACACACACGCACACACATGTACACAATATGTACCTGCATGAACACAACACGACATGCACACACAATATGTACATACATGCACACATGACATGCATACACAAATGCACACACAATATGTACACACATGCACACATGACATGTACACACATGACACAATATGTACAGACATGCACACATGACGTGCATACACACAAATGCGAAGACACACAGTATGTACACATGCACACATGACATGCATACACATGCACACACAATATGTACACACATGCACACATTCATACACACATGCACACAGGGAATATGTACACACATGCACACAACATGACATCCAATCACATACACCTGATTGGATATGGAGTAAGCTGTGGTCGGAGTGAGGTGAGGTTGGTCAGAAAAGCTTCCAAATGGAAGAACTTCGTTGGTGTGATTTTTCTGACCTTGAACCCATGGCCCCAGGTAGGCGGAGAGGGCAGACCTCTGAGCTGAGCAGGGACCTGCAGGAGCTTTTGCTCTCTCACTCAGGTACTGCTGGTTCCCTTCTTCCCATCTTCCCTCGAACACAAGGGCCTGGATGGTCCATGCTGGACATGTTAAAGCCCAGCCTGTGTTTGGATTCTCCCTCTCCCCACTGTGTGCGTTTCTGGCCTTGTTGCTCCTCCTGGTTTTGGTGCAGGGCGCCTGTTCTGAAAGTGTGGTTCCAGGACTGCTCCTGTGCTGTGCGGTGAGCCTGGGGTCCACGGCACCCTCCCGTCAGCTCTCGGATTTACTCAGGGTTCATGGAAGGTGTTGGGCACAGGAGGCAGAGCTCCATGAAGCAGGGTCTGGTCACAGTCTGATGAGAGATGTGCAGGTGAGCCCTGGGGCCCACTGGAGTCTTGCTATGGGGGTGAGTGCCTGGAGGAGCCTGGTGCTGCCTGGCCTGGGAGGGCAGGGCTCAGTACCTGGGGGCTCGGGCTGCCTTGAGAGGAAAGTGAGTTTGACTGCGGGTGTGTAAGGGTGAGTGTTCAGGCAGGGGAGAAGGGGAAAGGGCAGTGCATGGCCCCAGGCTCTGGAGGCTTTGATATGACATCTGGCTGTGGGATGGAGAGTGCGGGACCAGGGGGTTCCTGGGGGACAAGGTGACTATGTCTCTAAGCGTCTGTGTAGCAAAGCTGCACTCTTCTGTCCACCTGGGACCCAGGAATGCCACGAGATGGGAGGGGACAACCAGTGTGTCCAGGGCCTTGAGATAGCCTGGATCATGGGCAGGGCCTGGCTGGGCAGATGGGGACAGGCTCCACAGCTGTGCAGGCCTGAGGGGCCAAATTATCTGGCAAGTGGAGGGGATGCGTCCCGGGCAGCGGCGCCCTCTGGGCCGAGGTGATGGCGCCCGGGCCCTGTCAGGATGGCCAGGTCCGTGCGTGGGCAAGAATGAGGCTATCGAAGGGCAGGTTATGGCCATTGCAGGCAGGTGAGGTGCGTCCGTGGGGCAGGTTGAGCGCTAAATCTAAGGGCGGGTGAGAGCCATTGCAGGCCCAGGTGAGGCCCCCAATTGCAGAGGCAAGGTGAGGCCATTTGAAGGCAGGTGAGGCGGCAATTGGCAGGGGCAGGTGAGGCCATTGAGGCAGGTGAACGGGGGCTTGTGAACGGTCAGGTGAGGCCGTCGTGGGCAGGTGAGGCTATCGAGGGCGGGTGAGGCCAAAACATCTGGCAGGCAGGTGAGGCGCATCGTTCGGCAGTGTGAGGCCTTTGTTGAGTGGTGGACAGTCGTCGCGCTCTTGTCTGCCTGGAGAAGTGCGAGGGTGGTTGGGAAAAACCTGCGACAGTTCTCTGAGAGGACGGAGGAGCAGCGTGGAGCCGGATGGCCATGGCGCCTGAGACAGGGCTGCTGGGAAAAGGAAATGAAAGACTTCGGGCAGCAGGGCAGGCGCAAGCGGTTCCTGTTGGCAGGCCATTGCAAAAAAAAAAAAAAAAAAAAAAAAAAAAAAAAAAAAAAAAAAAAAAAAAAAAGCTAACAGGCGACTTGGGAGAAAGAAAAGCCCCCATGGCAGTCGTAACGGAACAGTTGAGTTTTGGGAGCAGATGATTGAGGTCTTAAACCCAGGAGCCTGGTGAAGCTGCCCTCGCCTTTTCCTTCCCCACGAGCAGACCAGATCTTTCTGGGAGTTGATACATCTTGAATAATACATGTAAACCCATTTTAAACCCACTTTTACAGGAGTAGGAAAAGGTGTAAGTCATACACTGTGAGGTCACCTGAAGAAGACAAACATGTGTAAATAACTTGCAAATAACGAATCCTGAGAGCTCCACTGCAGAAATCCAGCGACCCCTGCTTCACAGCTGAGCCCCGAGGCTGCTGCAGGGTCGACCCCAGGGGCAGATGTGGGATGCTGGTGAGTGGGGCTGTGGGGCCCTCAGGGGGTTCCTGCCCTCCAGGCCCCTCCACCGTCTGGCCAGGGTCTCTGCTGGGACAGGCCTTGTCTGGACAATCATCGAATTCCTGAGACCCTGTGAGGTGGACAGGGCTTGGCATACCCAGGTCTGGCGGCTGCTGCCCTGGGGCCTCCTGGGGCTTCTTTGCAGGTGGAAGTGGAGCAGAGAGGGGTGGCGGCCCTGCTCTCCCTGAGGCTGTGCTGCTCTCTCCTGCCCTCCCAGCCTCCCTGTCCAGCATTCACCCACCCCCAGGCTTCCCCTCGCCTCGCCTCTGTGGTCTCTGCCTTTCCCCTCCATCTCCCTCTGCTCCTTCCTTTCTCTATTTGAGGTCTGGTCTTTTCCTTCCCCGTCTGTCTTTTTAAAAATGAGATGTAAATGACTGCCTCTGAGATTCCAGTGCCCTGTCTCTAGAGAGGAGACCCTCCTTCCACCTGTCCTTGCAGCATCCAGCCGCTTGGTGGGGGTTGTTTTTGCAAAGTGGATCTGTCAGCGCCTCAGTCCTGCCCCAGCGTAGCTCTCTAGGTGTGCAGGAGTCCAACACAGCCACGACAGGTAGGCGAATCCTCACGTGAGTTCACAGGAAAGCCCTTCCTTTTCCTTTTCTTGCATCGCGTAAGCGTTCAGCTGCCGAGAGTTGGATGTGCCGACGTTTTTTGATGGTACCTGCGCTAGACACAGGCATGACACATCAAGTGCAATTCACAGCCAGGATTTTCCAGAGGGGGCTTATTACTGGTGGGTGCCTCTAAGGAGAGGTGGGATAGCTTCTCCGCAGCAAGATGTTCCGGATGAGTTCTTTAGTTTTCACGAGGGGATATTGGCCGCCTCCCTCTGTGCCACTGCTAATAAAGGCATAGACTCCTGTTTTCATGAACAGCGCAGAAACCTGCACCCCACCTTCTTCTCAGTGAGCAGGGGGTGCTCAGGGCACCCTAAAGGCTGATGGAAACCATCTCGGGGGCGGCGGGGGGAGTGCCGAGCTACCCACGACCTGGCACCCCAGGTTCTTCTCAGTGAGCAGGGGGTATTCAGGGCACCCTAAAGGCGGATGGAAACCATCTCGAAGAGGGAGTGCCAAGCTGCCCGTGACCTGCACGTCTAGGTCAGCACTTCCTGATGCAGAAAGTGAAACATCCTTCCTGATCTCAAAAACTGTCAGTACCCCGACCCCAAAGGCCCGCTTATTGCTGGCCACCTTTTAACATTTGTTGATTGAGAATAAAAGCATAAATGAAATGAAAACCATCATGCATTTATTTATGGTTTTAAAATGGATTTTTGTTTTATAAAATGCTGCAGCCTCTATGCACATCTGGAAACAGCCCATTATTTAGTCTACAGCGAATTCTTGGAATCACATGGGACCCTTGCAGTGGCTCCATGCTTTCCCAGGGTGTGACTATCCGTGAATTCTATGGGGTGGAATCTGTTGCTCTGGATCTTTGAAATCTCTCCCTAAACTTGGCCTTGTAGGTGGACAGGCCATTACTTTCAGTGGCAAAAACTGCAATTACTTTTGCACCAACCTAATACATACATTTTTTATCTTTCCTTCCATATTGAAAACTTCCCCTGCTGAATTGCACTCTGAGATCCATGGGTCCCCAGGGGTCACAGGAGGTGCCCTGGAACCTGCCTCCGGGGAAGTTCTAGAGGATGTTATTTATCACATGGCTCAGGCGGGGCTCCTGGCAGCCAGCAATAGAAGCCTGTTCTGGCTGAGCTAAGGTGAAAAGGAGCTTCTGCAGGGATATTGGGTGGGCTTTGGCCTCCAGCTCTGACAGAGTCCTCAGTCCTGGACTCACCCTCCCACATTAAACAACCATAAAATTGGACATTTATGAGGCAACTGATTTCAGGTGTGGACAACAGATAGGGCAAGACTCCAAGGAAGAGGAGGAGGCGTGCGCCCCATAGTTCCCTGGCTCTCAGCCCGGTTACAGCTTCCCACCATGGCACCACGAACCGAAGTCCAAGGGAGCTGGCGGGGTCCCACCAACCCAAAGATGGTCCCACCAAGCCAAGGATACAAAGATCGGAATTTGGGGAACGTCAAAGTGCTAACTCCCAGAGCCTGGGAATGTGACCTTAAGTGGAATAAGGTCTTTGCAGATGTAATTAAATTGAGGTCACCTGAATTTAGGGTGGCCCTAATTCAATGACTGGTGTCCTTATAAGAGAAGGGAGAGGGGGGTTTGGCACAGAGACGTGGGGATGGAGGCAGAGACTGGAGTGGCACATGTACAAGCCAAGGAGAATCAAGGGTTGCCAAGTGAAGGGAGAGGCATGTGTGTGTGGATGGTCTCTCTCAGAGCCTCCGGGGAGAACCAGCCAGGCTAACACCTTGGCTTTGGACTTCCGGCCTCCAGGACAGTGAGAGAAAACTATCCATAGTTTTAGCTGCCAAGTTTGTGTCAATTTGTTACAATAGCCCTGGGACACGAATGCATTTCATCGCCAGGTGTAGTTTTTGATATTATCCGCTTGGATTTGGTTCTGCTATCAAGTTACTGTTTTTATTGGCGATTTGAAGAGATTGTAAAAAACTATGTGACCACTGCCGCTACCTACCCAGAACTGATTTATTAGTTTCTGCTGCTTGTTCACATTGGATCCTTCTCCTTCAGGCCTTCTGCCCTCTGTCTACCCTGGACTGCTTTCTCTCAGCCCGCTCCATGGCCGTCACCCTGCGGATGAGTCTGCCGTGGTCCTGGGAATCCTCTCCCTGCTCTAGGACCCTGAGTTTTCTGTGTTCTGTACTCTCTGTCATTTGTTAATTCATTTGTTTTTTGTTTATGCTGTTTTTAGAGTCCGCTCTAAAACACTGTGTTTTTAGTCCTTGCACGCCTGGAAATGGCTTTATTCTATGCAACGGGATCATTTTGCTGGCTGAAGAAATCAAAAGCTGAAGCGTGGCTGCACGGTTTTCGAGAAGCTGGTGCTGCTGACATCCAGATGCCGCTCTCTTTCTTTTCCTCGCATGTGACCTGCTTTTCCTTTCTGGAAGTCTTTAAGATCTTTTATTTATTTATTTCGGTCGTTTAAAATTTTATACACGGTGGTGTGCATCCTCCCTCATTTACTCTGACGGGTACTCAGTGGGCCTTTTCAGGTGAGAAAAAGTTTCTTGTATTGTTTCTTTGATCATCTCCTTCTATCCATCCTCTTTTTTGATGTTTCTGTTAGTTAGTGTTGGACAGCCTGTGCCAATCCTGTAAATCTTTAACATTTTCTCTGTTATTCTTCATCCTTAGCAGATTTCTTTTACTTTATTTTCCAATTGGTCCTTTGAATTTTGTCTATCATCATTTTAATTTTTAAAAACTCTTTCTTTTTCTTATTCTCTTGTATTCCTTTAAAAAAAAAAAAGCAAATTCACTAGTTTCCTAGTCTGAGAGCATTTCTTGTATAAAATTTTTCTTCAATTTTTCTCTGTTTCATCATCTCTTTCCTCTTGATTCTGTTTCCCCTTTGGTCCCTATTTCATGCTTGGCTGTCTGTTCATATTTAATAGCGAGGAACTAAACATTTATTGGAAGCTCCCTGTGCATGGCAGAGTTTGCCAACTGGTTGACCTCAGAGTCGGGTTATGGGGTCGTGTGACAGGCGAGTCTTAGTATCTAGAGGTCCTTTTTCTGAAGCTGTTCAGTGATTCCTAGCAAAACACTCTGATCTCCTGCTTGGGCTTTAAGCCTGGTGTTAGCAGCCTAGCAGCAGCACTGTGGCAGAGGGTGGAGGGGGGTGATGGATTTGGGAAGCAAGCTGAGGGGACAGGCTTCCAGTGTGTGGAGTTTAGTTAACCCCGTGTCGTCCACTTTCCCCTTCACCTGGTGCCCCTGGCCCAGGCCCCTGTTGTTAGAGTTTCTCCAGGAAGTATCTTTGCTTTCCTGCTCTTGGTGCAGGTAGTCTGGGGAGGGGTAGAGAATGATCTGTTGTGGGCATTTGGAGGCTGCCTGGGTTATCCACCCTCTCTGTGAATTTTTACCCAATCCCCCATTCCCAATCTTGCTCCTCATCCATGCCCTCCCAACCCCAGCTCCTTTCTCTGCACTGGTGTCCTCCAGGTCTGACTCTCCTCCCTGGGGGGAGCCCAGTGGCTCCTCCCCAGTCCCCTCATGTCACCTACCGCCTACAACCCTGTTCTCTCATTCTCTCTGGTCTCGTATGTTTACAGCGTTCTAATTCCTTCATGGCTGTTTAGTGGAGCCTGAAGGGTGGGGACTCATGTGGCCCGTCGCCCTACTTCCATCTGTGCTGCAGTGATGCGTTTCATGTGTGCTTGGTGAGAGTCTTCGGGTCCTGCTTGGAGGAGGCAGAAGTGTGAACGGTGCCCCCAGGGCCAACCAACGGTCTGTGGTGGTCATCAGCAGGTCTGGAGCTGCCTGTGAGGGGTGGAGGCGGCTGTTCTGGTCTTGGCCTCACCTCATCTGCCCCAGCTGCAGGTTTAAGTGCCTAACCCATCAGGGTCAAACCCAGGGGAGTGCTTCAGCTGGCAAGAAGGCCCACAAAGAGGGGCAAGCCCTGACTTCCACTGTGCACCCAGCACCGTGACCCAGAGGGCCCAACGTTGGTCCTCGCAGGACCCTTGTGTGGACCCCAGTGAGGAGGAAAGGTGAACATGCTGGTCGTGGTGCACCACACAGTGACCCATGGCTGATTCCGGCTTCAGCTTGTTCCCCGTGGGCCAGAGAAAGGCAGCTGTGAGCAGCACGCAGGGAGAATGGTCCCAGGGGCTCGGCCTCCTGCCTACCTGTCTCAGGACCCCAGGGCGCTCCGGACCCCAGGGTAGTGTGGGGTGGGAGGGGCACCTGTCTCTACTCCTGGCGCTGCTCTCCCCAACCTGGGGACTAGGGAGGGTCAAAGAGGGTGTGAGGACATGTGCCCAGATGTCCCCTCCAGTGGTCTGGGCAGGCACCTTGGTGCTTGTGCTGACCCCTTGGTCCCCTGTCTCTTTGCTTGTGTGTCTGTGTCCTCGTCTCCTCTTTGTGTAAGGATACCAGTCCTATTGGATCAGGGCCTACCACGAAGGCCTCATTTATCTTAGTTACTTCTCTAAAGATTCTTTTCCAAATACAGTCCCTTTCTGAGGTGCTGGGCATGAGAGCTTCACCCAGTGAATTTCAGGGAACCTGACATTGCCCACAGCACCAGCACTGGCTCCTCAGAGGCTGTGAGGGTGGGCTCTGCTTCCGCTCCTCTCCTAGTGGGCAGGTGGCCATCCTCATCTTCACGAGGACATGCTCTTTGCATATGTGTCTGTCTCCAAATGTTTCCCTCTACACAGACCCCAGTGGTGTTGGATCAGGACCCACCCTGATGACCTCATCTTAGCTTGATTAGCTCTGGAAAGCCTCTGTCTCCAAAAAGGGTCACATTCGGATGTGCTGGGGGTTAGACTTCTTCAACGTGTGCATTTTGGGGGACACAATTCAACCTGTAGTAATGTCCTTTGGGAATCTGATGGAAACCAGATGCCCTCTCTCCAGAAACACGCCACGCATGGCTCACAGTCTGAGGCAATCACAATCACAGAGAGCTCCAGGCTCCTCTGAACCCCACAGGATCCATAGGTCCCACTCATGAGCTGACCTCCAGGCAGTGCCCATCTTCATCCTGGACCCACGGCCTTCTCTCCTCCACCCTCTTTGGAACGTGCCGCAGATCCTCCCCTGACACTTACCTGCTGCGACTGTGTCCGGACAAAGCTGCCTGGGGTTTCTGAGATCTCACAGCACAGCAGCCACAGTTGTAGTCACATTTAACTGAAGGTAACCCCACCGCGTCCTTGGGGGTTTTGGAGGCCAGTTGCCCCTGGCTGGCAGTGGCTTTTTACCCTGCACTGAAGGTGCTGCCCCGCTCTGCGCTGCCCCGCTCTGCGCTG
>NW_016821253.1:2977209-3045274 GCF_001698545.2 Rhinopithecus bieti | reverse complement strand
TGGACACTCACGCGTCCATCACTCCCCCACGCTCCAGGCGGGGAGCAGGCTCCATTGGGCCGAGAACTGGCCGGTGAATGAAGGCCCCCCACAGCAACCTAAAAAGGAAAGGTAGATGTCTGGGTTGGAGTCTTCCGGGTCACCTCTCCTCCCGCCGTTTGCTGGGGCCGGCCCCACTGTCTCTTTCTCCATCCTCTGTCTGCAAAGAGCTCCTCCAGGGATCTCAGAAATGCTTCTTCCTTCTCCAGGTCCTTTCAGCCGAGTCTCTGCCTTCGCCTCTCTGGACCCTGCCAAAGGTGGATAAGCCAATTCCCCTTGCAAGCCCAGGAGGGCCATGAAGGGGAAGAATTCTCAGGGAGGAAGTTACTCTAAAACAAATACAGACAAAATTTCTTCCAGGTTGTGAGCCCCTGGGAGCAGGTCAGCGTTTCTCTTTACACATCAGCTTCTGCCTCAGTCTGGGAGGCTGGTGAATGTGTGTGGAATTGAGCCAAGTCAGGAGGGCTCTCTCCCCTGGGGGTTGGGGGAGGGCGGAGACCCTTGCCTGGGTCTGCACTTCCCTCCATGGGGCTGGGGGTCATCTGGGAAGTTGGCCCACAGGGAGAGGGCAGAGGTGAGGGTTGGGCCCTGTGGTCTCCTGGGGGAGGGTGGGGAAAATCCACAAAACAAGGCTGAGAAGCTGCGTTCTAAAGTGGAAAGGCCACGTCCCCCTTCTTAGGGACTTCTGGATTGCCCAGCCAAGTTATCTCTTGAGAAAGTTCACCATTTGTTATAGAATCTACCATAGGAATGAAATTACTTACGGTAAAAAGTGATGCTTATTAACCACAAAGGTTAAGAAAACAGTCCTCAAAAGGGAATGAGATTTTGCCAGATTTTCTTAATGAACAGGATTATGCTTATAAAATTGTGCATTTTGCATACACATTTTAAAAAAGGAATGAGGACTTTTCAGAGTGAAATGAAGTTCTTTAATTAGAAAGCATTTGCAAAAGCAAAATAGGAAATAACACCCCTACTTGTAGCTTTGCCCGCATTTCCTTGCAGGGCCTAGAACATGCGTCTAGACTGCGGTTTCTGTGGAAAAGACTTGTTTCACGGCAGCCTTGGGGCGTGCGGCTGCGAGAGAAGGAAGCAGGCAACATGGTCAAGGCCAGGAGAAAGCCCCAATGTCACTGTGCTCCGGGGCATGCGGGAGCTGGCGTGGGAACAGGTCCCTGGGGTGGGACCCTGTGATTGGAGGCAGGTGGCCCTCAGTCGCTCTCAGGGATGAAGATGATGAGACTTTGGCAGCTTGAGGGGAGAGGGATGATTGTCAAAGCATGATGGGACTGTAGCCTTGTGCAGTGGGGAGCAGGCGGATGTAAGACCACTTAGACTAACTAGACCCAACTGGAGAAAAGACCCCAACATATGCAATGGTTCCTTGCATCAGTGGTTCTCAACTGGGGGTGATTTTACCCCAAAGGGGACATTGGTGATGTCTGTAGGCGTCTGTAATGATCATGGCTTCAGAGGTGCTGCTGGTATCTGATGACTGGAGGTCAGGGATGCTGTGAAACGTCCCTCAGTGCGCTTTTTTTTTTTGAGATGGAGTTTTACTCTGTCACCCAGGCTGGAGTGCAGTGTACAGGTCCTGTGCACCGAGGGACGTTTCACAGCACGACCCCCACGACAAAGAATTATTGTGTCTAAAATGTCACCATGCAGTTGTTGAGGGATTCTGGTCTAAAACGCAGAACTCCTGATTTCCAGCACAGTATCCTTGCTAGAAGTTTCTGCTTGATTCTGAAGGCACATATACATTGTCTATGACTCACCTGGAAAACTGTGAGTGTGCCTTGTGTGCTTCCAGGTGTACTGCTGGTGCAGTAAACCATGGCAGAATCACGCGCAAAGAGAGAAGCAGATTCTCTCAAAGCCAAACAGTATCCTGGTCCTAAGAGGCAAACTGCCCCGCCCCAGCCCAGGGCAGACATCACCAATCAATCATGGCATGCTTTGTTGTCATGGGCACCAGATCCTCACTACATTACTACATACAGCCCACACAGACTTGGCAAGGGACAGGTACTTCCCACTCCTAGTGCACATGATGTGGATTTGTGTGTGATCACCACAATGATGACCTCGCCCCCCACATCTCTGCATCAGGCAGTCATCAGTTCATCAGTGCCTCTATCTTCCCTTCTGTAACTCCTTTTTTTTTTTTTTTTTTTTTTTTTTGAGATGGAATTTTGCTCTGTCACCCAGGCTGGAATGCAGTGGTGCAATCTTGGCTCACTGGAGCCTCCGCCTCCAAGGTTCAAGCGATTCTTCTGCCTTAGTCTCCTAAGTATCTGGGACTATAGGTTCATGCCACAATGCCAGGCTAAGTTTTGTATTTTTAGTAGAGACAGGGTTTCACCATGTTGACTAGGCTGGTCTCCAACTCCTGATGACCTCAAGCGATTAGCCCTCCTCAGCCTCCCAAAGTGCTGGGATCACAGGTGTGAGCCACTGTGCCTGGCCCTCATTCTTGTTTTAAAGGCTATAAATACAAAAACACCCCTGGAAAGGGTGAAATTAACCTTTTATCCCACACTGTGAATAAAGCTATTGACTCCAGGCCCTACTGATCATTGGTTTAAGCCAGAGAAGGTTTCCATACCAATCAGCCTCTGGAAGGTTCTGTAGAAGAAGAGAAAACTCATGTTGAGTGTGGGCCTTGGCAGAGAGGTGAGCAGGGAGAGCCTGGAGGGCTGGGGAGGTGTGGCCCCCAGGACTCAGGGCGGGTGGGACTGACAGCAGCCCTCAGGACAAGCTCAACCACATCCCCTCAAGATCAGACTTGTCTGGGGGCCCAAGGGCAGAAGCAGGACTACAGTGTAAGGCTCCCGGTGTTGGAGCAGGATTTCCTGTTGCCAGGGGCTTGCTGAGGCTGGAGCTGCCATCACAGCCCACCCACCAATGATGCGGGGGGAGCAGCAAGCCTTAGCAGATCCAGACCAGAAGCTTCTCTGGGTCCATTTTCCCCTGGAAGGCAGTCATTCTAGAAAATAGAGAATTCTAGAAAGAAGTCAAGGATTCAGGGACTCTGCTGATAGGTTCTGTCCGAGCTGCCTTGCAAAGTTGCCCCAAATCCCACCACTCTGCACGAGACCCTCTACTGGCTCCCTAGTCCAAGCCGTCACTGTCCCTTATCTGGACAGACCTGTGTCCCCAGATGGTCTGTGACGGCTGCCCTTGCACTGCCTCTCCCAGTGTGTCCTCTACAGAGCAGGGCAACCTTTCAGGTCCTGTTTCAGGGCACGTTATCGTGTACAGAGCAGGGCAAGCTCTCAGGTCCTGTTTCAGAAGACGTCACCATGCTGCCTGGTTCTCCCACAGGAGTGGAAACTGGGCCCCAGCTTGCTGGCCACGGCAGGGCACCTGCCTGCTCTCCGTCTGTCCGTCCTGGTCGTGGGGTGCTTCTTCATGCTCCTGGATGACACCCAGCTTGTCCGTGCCGTAGGGCCCTTCTCTTGCTGTGGCCTCTGTCTCAAAGGTCTTCTCTCTGCCTTCAGCTTGTTTCTTCTGCCGCTTGAACTGACTCAGTGCTGGCTGTTCCAGCTGGACCCCAGGTCGCTCCCCGTTTTTTCGTTCCCAGGACTTATCACTACCTGCAATTGCATTGTTTGTGTGATTGATTAATTTTTGTTACCTAAGTTCCCCACTAAATCAAAAGCCCTGGGTTGGCAGGAATTCTTTTTTTCCTCGTAGTCCTGGTGACTAGGGCTGTGCTTGGCAGTAAATAAGTAGCAGTAAATAAGCATTTCCTATGTGAATCACTGAATATCATAGAGGGACCAGGAACAGAGATGCCTAAATAAATCAACTTAAACAATACAATTTAATTAATAAGCTTAATAAACCAAAATGATAAGATTTTATCAGTACGTTTGGGAACATAAAATAATTGTTGAGATGCGTAGGTGGGCGGGGATCTGCAGGATTATTTGGTTTTAAGAGGTTAGAGCAATCCCAGAGAGGTGGAACAGAAGGAGAGGGCAGGAAGACCCACCTGTGTGGTCTGGATCCCCCATTTTATGTGAAGCAGGAAGCACAGAAATGAGGTGGCCTGGGAGCAATTAGTTGGTGCTCAGAGAGTAAGAGACAGCTGCGAGAGTGAGAATTTATGTTGGGAGCCTTCGGTCACTGCTGATAGGGTACAAATGAGAATAATCGCTTGAGAGTGAATACGGTAGCATCTGACAAAGGTAACCCCGTGACTCACCATCTAGGTTTATACCCCCAGGAAAACTCTTACGCATGTGTACAAGGCAACATGCATAAAATAGTGTCCTGCAGAATTGCTTATAATCACAAAAATCTGAAACAAGCTAAATGGCCATTGATAGGCAAATGAGTAGTTGTGACATATTGAGAGAATAGTTTTATAATTCTTAAATGAATTTTAAATGAGTGAATCCAAACACTCGATTTCTCTTTCTGTATCAATAAAATTAAAGTGGATACACCTCAATAATCTAATGGTAAATCCAAGAAATCTATTTGCACACAATGATTCCTAGAGCATGATATTATTAACATGAAGTTTGAAAATATGAAAAGCAGTGCTTCAAATTATTTATGGTCCAATATATGTGCAAGAACAAGATAAAATCATGTGTGGAATGATAGATGCCCTGTTCAGGATAGTGAGTGACTCCAAGGCAGGGAGGGTTAAGGACGTTTAGAGGTAAATATGGGCCTTCAATTTCATCAGTGATGTTTAAAGATTTTTTAAAACATAAAAAGTGTATACCAAAATGCTGATATGTGGCAGAGCTGGGTGGGTGTTGGCTGTCCTTATTTCAATCTGTGTACCTTCCTGCTTGTTCTAATTTTTCCTAATCGTGTGACTGATTTTCTTTTCTTTTCTTTTGAGACAGAGTCTCATTCTGTCACCTAGGCTGGAGTGCAATGGTGCGATCTTGGCTCACTGCAAGCTTCACCTCCCAGGTTCAAGTGATTCTCCTGCCTCAGCCTCCTGGGCAGCTGGGACTATAGGTGCCTGCCACCACGCCCAGCTAATTTTTGTATTTTTAGTAGAGATGGGGTTTCACCATGTTGGCCAGGCTGGTCTCGAACTCCTGACCTTGTGATCCACCCACCTCGGCCTCCCAAAGTGTTGGGATTACAGGCGTGAGTCACCGCACCCGGCCCTGATTTTTCAATAGACTGAAATATGTGGGGTACAAATGGGGAACAGGATCATTTTCTCCGCTGACTATTTTAGCAGTGACCTGGTCATTCTCTCTTCCCCTTAATGACTCCCAGGCTGATCTCACAGCCTCTGGATTGCTTTTGAGTTCACAAATAAGTCCTGTCTTGACAATTGCCACTCCCTTCCAAGTAGTTAAAAGTCATCTAATCTAAATAAAAACTTCAATCTCAGTTTCCTCTCCTCCCAGGCTGTTCTGTGGTTTGGCGTCCTCACATGTTTCCTCCCTCCTTCATCCCTATTCTGGGTGAGGGAGGATCAGAGAGCAAAAAGGCAGGAAGTTGTTCCTGTTTAGCCAGCGCTGCTGTTGTGCTCTGTTGGCTGATAGCAGCCATCTCTGCTGGGGTCAGGGAGGCTGGGGGAAGGGCCAGCGGCTCCTCCCTGGATCTCCGGGTGGGGCTTCTGGACTGCTCAGCCTGCTGACTGAGTGATGAGCTTTTTCACTGATCTCCTGTGACTCCCCTACCCTTAGATCAGGCCCACAGCCCCCTCATTGCCTTCCCTCACCTGGCAGACGGCCCTCTTGCTCCAGGTGTGCTGAAGGTGTCTCGGCGGCTGCCGTGCCCAACGGCGACTTTCTCCTGTCTTGCCTTGCCAGGCGATGGTTGCCATGCTTCCTTGCGCAGCATTCTTGGACACTCCAGCCAGACTCCCGCCTCAGAATTTTCAGGAGAGGAGCAAACACAAGTCTGCATGTCCCCATACTGCAGGGATACAAGCCCGTCTTGCCTAGGGTCTCTCCCACTATTCTTTTCTCTGGTAGCCAGGCTGTGGTGGCCCTAGAGGCTGCAATTGTTCAGCAGACGTTTAGCAGGAAGTGTGAAGCTGGTGCTCCCCATGTTTCTGGGAGTCCTCCTCGCTTGACTTGGAGGAAATGGGGAGTGCTCCCCAATCTGTCCTCCCAGAAAGGATGGGACTTAAACCCCAGTGTTCCTCCCTAAGGACCCCCCATTCAGATGGACTTCCTCTGGTGGCCACTAACATGCCTGGTCCTAGGTGCTCCTTTTGAATTTCTGTTTTCTCTTTGTGTGGTCTGGTTGGGATAGTGGCAGTGAGAGTGGCTGAGACTGTTTTGCTCCTCTTCAGTAAGTCCAGAATTCAAGACACGTAAATTTCCATTGAAAATCCAGTGATAATGCATAAAAATAGAGTGGATTACTGCCTAACTATGCGAAGTGGCTGAGAACGCGAGGGCAGGCATCTCTGATGATGAAAATAACCTGGGGAGGGCCTTGGGTTTCAGCAAAGGCAAATGCAGTATTTGCTCATACAAATGCAGATGAGTGATTAGAAGGCCAAATCAGTCCTGAGAAGATCATTGTACTTTTAAGATTTGGACACAGGATATTTGATGTTTTGATATAGAATGTTTAATTTTTCTAGCTATATGTGATATTTTAAAAATAAACATATTTAGATTTTTAAAGTGCTCAGGTGAACAGACTGTGTGTTAACATTTCCCCATTTTTAGGTAAATATGGTGAAAATAACCCTAACTGGAGGACACAGTCTTAAAGCCTGAATGATCTACATGGTGGTAGTCATCCACATGGCCAACGCAGAACTCTTTGGACAAATGCTTGTTTCTCTACATAGAGAGACACCCAGTTCTCTCGCTATCACTGGAGTTGGAAATTCCCTTTCCTTATTTTGATTTTGCATTTTTCCTACTTGCTGTTGGCCCTCTCCTCAGGTTCCCGTCCCACAGTATAATTACTTGCAAATGCTGGTGCCTTGCATCCTAGATCCATTCTGCCTTGCTACATGATCATTTTCAATTCTTAACTTCTTTGCTGTTACAAGTTTTCCCTGGGCCAAATGTTCTTTCCCAGGATTGAAGATAATGCAAGAATGTCCACTTTCACCACTCTTGTCCATATTGGAGGTTCTAGCCACTGCAATAAGACAAGAAAAAGGTACAGAAGGCATACAGATTAGAAAGGCAAAACTAATTAAGTTGGCATGATTGTCTACACAGAAAATCTCAAGAAATCTATCAGCACAACTCCTAGAGACAGTAAGTGAGATTATCCAAATTTTGGGGTTCAAGATCACTGTATGAAAATTATATCACCTTTCTACATATCAATAACAAATATTTGAAAACCAAAACTAGAATCACATTATGAATAATCTCTTCAAATAAAATATTTAGCTGCATCAGACAAAACATATAAGGATCTATATGCTGAAATTTTCAAAATGTTAACAAAAGAAATAAAAGAAAATCAAAATGAGGAGGCATGCTATGTGAATAGGTTGAAAGTCTCGATCTAATAAAGGTGTCAGTTCTACCCAAATTGATCTGTAGGTTTAACACAATTCTCATTAAAATCCCAGGAAGGCTTTTTTTGTGGACTTGGGCAAGTTTAACACATCTAGACAAAGGATCTATAACAGCTGAAACAGTGTGAAAAAGAAGAACAAGGAGGAGGAATGACTCTTGCTCGTGCTAAGGCTGGCCATACAGCTACAGGAATCAAGACAGTATGGTTCTGGCAGAGGAACAGACGCAGCAATCAATGGGACATAATAAAGAAATAGACACAAATATGCCCAAGTAATTTTTTGTTGTCAAGGTGAAATTCACATAGCAAAAACCTTATCCATTTGAAGAGAGAAATTCAGTAGCTTTTCATTCAAATTGTGCATTACCCACCTTTATCTACTTCTAAAATATTTTTATCACTCCAAAATAAAATCTGCACCTGTCCCCAGCCTCTGGCTGCCACCAATCTTCTTCCTGTCTCTATAAATTTACCTATTCTAAATATTTCATTTAAGTGGAATCACACGAAATGTGACCTTTTATGTCTGGCTTCTCACACTTAGCACATTTATGAGGTTCTTCCACATGGTAGCATGTATCAGTACTTCATTCCTTTTTATGGCTGATTGATGTTCCATCATATGTATAGACCCACAATTCGTTTATCCACTTGTCTACTGATGGACATTTGGGTTGTTTTCACCCATTGACTGTCATAAATAGTGCTGCTATGAAATTCTTTTACAAGTGTTTGTTTGGATACCTTTAAAAATTCTTTTTGTAAATATATGTAAGAATGAAATCACTTGGTCACATGGTCATTCTATGTCTCACTTTTTGAGGAGCCACCAAATTGTTTTCTACAGTGGCTGAAACATTTACATCCACACCATCAATGTGTAAGGGTTTCAATTTATCCACATCCTTGCCAAGGATTATTATTTTCCATTATGAGTTAATTACTTTACACATGGTGTGAGGTAGGAGTCCAACTTCACTGTTTGCATGTGGATATCTAGTTCTGACACTATCTGTTGAAGAGACTATACTTCCTCATGGGTGGTCTTGACACCCTTGTCAAAAAATCATTTGGTCATAGACAGATGGACTTATTTCTGTATTCTTAGTTTGATTCCATTCCATTAGTCTATAGGTCTATGTTTATCACATACCAACTGCTTTGTTTCCTATAGTTTTGTAGTAAAATTGAAATAAAGAGTGTTTATGTTCCCACTTTGTACTTCTTTTTGAGTTTGCTATGGCTACTCAAGAACCCTTGCAATTCTACATCAATTTTAGAGGCAGATTTTCCATTTCTGCTAAAAAAGGTTACTGGAATTTTGATAGAGGTTGTATTGAATCTGCAGATCACTTTGGGAAGTATTGCCATCTTTACAACATTGAATCTTGCAATCCATGAATATGAGATGTCTTTCTGCTTACTTAGGTCTTCTTTAATTTCTTTCAGAATTGTTTTATAGTTTCCAGTGTACAAGCCTTACACCTTCTTGGTTAAATTTATCCTTAAATATTTTTTTATACCATTATAAATGGAATTGTTTTCTTTTGTTCATTTTTGGACACTTACTGTTAGTGTATAGAAATACAACTAATTTTTGTATTTATCTTGTATCCTGCAAATTTGCTGTGTTTAAATTGACTTTAATAATTGTTTGTGGAAAATATTTTTATGGAAAATCTTTAAGATTGTTTACATTTATGATTATATTATCTGTGAATATAGTTTTACTTCTTCCTCTCCAGTTTGTACACCTTTTATTTTCCTTTTGCCTAATTGCTCGGGCTAGAACTTCT
The DNA here is from genome assembly GCF_001698545.2 of Rhinopithecus bieti. Classification (NCBI taxonomy): domain Eukaryota; kingdom Metazoa; phylum Chordata; class Mammalia; order Primates; family Cercopithecidae; genus Rhinopithecus; species Rhinopithecus bieti. The sequence continues at coordinate 3,035,945 of NW_016821253.1, read as the reverse complement.
GCTAGATGTTGAATAGAAGTGGCTAAAGTGAGTATCCTTGTTTTGTTCCTGATACCAGGGGGAAGTTTCCAGTCTTTCACCAGTATGAGATTGTCTGTGCATTTTTCACATGTGGTTTTATCATGTTGAGGCAGTCTGCTTCTATTCTCAACTTTTGAGTGTTTTATCATGAAAGAGTGTTTGATTTTGTAAAATGCCTTTTTTTCTCTATAAATTGAGATGGTCTTATGTTTTTTCCTTTGTTCTGTTAACCCAGTGGATTAAACTGACTGCTTTTTATATGTTGAACAACCCCTGTAGTCATAGGATAAATCCCACTTGGTTATGGCGTATACTCCTTTTAGTATGCTGTTGGATTCAGCTTGTTAGTATTTTGTTGAGTATTTTTGTATCTACAGGTTTTCCTTGACTTATGAGGGTTTACATCCTGATAAACTCCTTAAAAGATGAAAATATTGTTGTAAAATGCATTTAATATACCTAACCTATAGAACATCATAGCTTAGCCTAGCCTGCCATACATATTCTCAAAACATATTAGCCTTCAGTTGGGCAAAATCATTGAACACAAAGCTTATTGTATAGTGAAGTGTTGAATATCTCATGGAATTTATTGAATATTATAAGTTGGGGACCATCTGTATATTCATAAGGGATACTGGCCTGTAGTATTATTTTCTCATCATGTTTTGGCTTTGCTATTAGGGTAATACTGACTTTTGGTTTTTGGAGGGCTTGGGGCTCAGAGTGAGGGTAGAGATTTTTGAATACTGATTAAATCACTTTACTTCTAGATTAGTTTAGATTTTCTATTTTTTCTTCAGTACGTTTTGTAGTTTGGATTTTCTAGTAATTTTCCAATTTTGTCTAAATTATATAATTTGTTGGTGTACAATTGTTCATAGTATTATCTTAGAATACTTTTTATTTCTGTAATGTTGGTAGTACAGTAGTCCTCCCTTATCCCTTATGGTTTTACTTCCTGCAATTTTAGTTACCTGTGGTACAGTATAATAAGATAGTTTGAGAGAGAGAGCAAGAGAGAGAGAGTACACATTTGCATAACTTTTGTTACAGTATATCGTTATAATTGTTCTATTTTTTATTAGTCATTGTTGTTCATCTCTAGTTATTGTCATTAATCTCTTACTGGGTATGAGTTATAAATAAAACATCATCACAGATATGCATGTATAAGAAAAAACCACAGTATACATAGAGTTTGGTAGTGCATGTGTTTCAGGCATCCATGGGGGTTCTTGGAATGGGTCCTCCAAAGGTAAGGGGACACTACTTTCATTTCTGATTTTAGTGTTTCGAGTCTTCTTTCTTTTCTGTTGGTCATTCTAGGTAAAGAGTTGTTAATTTTGTTAACCTTTTCAAACAATCCACTCTTGGTCTCATGAATTCTTCCTGTTGTTTTTCCATTCTCTATTTCACTTATCTCTGTTCTGAGCCTAATTATTTTTCTCTTTCTGCTAGTCTTTTGCTTAGTTGGCTCTTCATTTTCTTGTTCTTTAAGATATAAAGTTAGGCGATTGATATGAGACCATTGTTTTCTTTCAAATGTAAGCATTTATAGCTAAAACTCTTCCTCTGAGCACTGCCTTCATGGCATCTCATAAGTTCTTGTATGCTGTGTTTTTGTTTTATCACAATGTATTTTCTAATTTCCAGTGTGATTTCTTCCATGACCTATTGATGTTTAAGAGCATGCTGTTTAATTTCCACATTTTATATATTTTCCAGTTTTCCTTCTGTTATTGTTTCATCCTATTGTAGTCTTAGAAGATACTTTGAATACTTTAAATTTTCTTAAATTTATCGAGGTTTATTGTGTGGTCTAATACATGATCTACCTTGGAGAATGTTCCATGCACACTAGAGAAGAATGTGTTCTGCTCATGCTAAAATGTTCTAAAAATGTTTGTTAGATCTAATTCTTTTATCATGTTGATCAATCCCTAAATCTCCTTACTGATCATCTGTTTAGTTGCAGCCATTATTGAGAGTGAGGTGTTGAAGTCTCAGACTATGCTTGTTGAACTTTTTCTCACTTCAATTCTTTCAGATTTTGATTCATGTTTTGGAGTGCTGTTGTTAGGTGTGTATATGTTTGTAATCATTATTCTTTCTTGATGGATTAACGTGTTTATCGATATTTAATGTCCTTTTTGCTTCTTGAAACAATTTATCCTTAAAGTTAATTTTGTCTGATACTATTATAGATACCGTAGCTTTCTTTTGATTAATATCTGCATGAAATATCATGTTCCATCCTTTTACTTCCAATCTCTTTGGGTCTTTGGATCTAAAATGGGTCAGTCTCTTGTAGGAAGCATTCAGATTATGTCATTTTTTTGTTTTTTGAGACGGAGTCTCACTCTGTTGCCCAGGCAGGAGTGCAGTGGCATGATCTTGGCTCACTTTAACCTCCTGCTCCTGGGTTCAAGCAATGCTCCTGCCTCAGCCTCCCAAGTAGCTGGGACTACAGGCATGCGCCACCACAGCCAGCTAATTTTTGTTTCACCATGTTGGCCAGGATGGTCTTGATCTCCTGATCTTGTGATCTGCCCACCTTGGCCTCCCAAAGTGCTGGGATTACAGGCATGAGCCACCGCACTCAGCCTGGATCATGTATTTTTATGTAATCTGCCAATCTCTGCCTTTTAATTAGAGAGCTTAATCCATTTCAATTAACATAATTATTGATAAACAAGGGATTATGGCCATTTTGCTATGTTTCTATACTCTAATGTCTTTTCAGTTTCTCAGCTCCTCCTCTATTGGTGCTTTCTTTGGTATTTAACTGATTTTTTTCTAGTATACTCATTTGATTTCCTTTTTATGTCCTTTTCTAGGGATTATAATTCAAATATTAAATTTACAGTAATCTACTTTTAATTAATTCCAATCTAGCTTCCAATCTAGGTGGATCTTTTATAGCTCTGTCCCCACCCCTTATGTTGTCATTGTCACAAATTAGATCATTTTATCTTGTGTGCCCATTAACATAAATTTATTTTGTTTATTCATTTGTTTTGAAATGTATAGGGAAAATAAGAGAGTTACTAACCCAAAATATTATATTTTATATTAATTTATACAGTTACCTTTACTAGTGTTCTTTATTTCCTTGTATGGCTTGCAGTTACTACCTAGTGTTCGTTTATTTCAGCCGTAGAGACTCTCTTTAGCATTTCCTGTATGACAGGTCTACTAATTATGAACTCTTTCAGCTTTGCTTTATCTAGAAATGTTTTAATTTCTTTTTCATTTTTAAGTAGTTTTGCTGGATAAAGAATTCTTGGTTGACAATTTTTTTCTTAAATTTTTTCACTTTAAATTTTCACTTTAAATCTGTCATCCCACTGCCTTCTAGATTTCATAATTTTCATTGAGAAATTGTCTTTTAATTTTATTGAGATACCTTGTATGGATTGTTTCTTCTCTCTTGCTGCTTTCAAGATATTCTTTGTCTTTTTTTGGTACAGTTTGATTATAATTTGTCTCAGTGTAGACTTCTGATTTTACTTTAGTTGATGTAGATTCATATTTTATTAAATTTAGGAAGATTTTTGACCATTATTTATTCAAAAATACTTTCCTCCTCTTTCTCTGTATCTCTCCTTCTGAGATTGCCATTATATATATGTTGGTATGCTTGTTGGTGTCATAAATGTCTCCTGGACTCTGTTTTTCTTCATTTTTTTTTTTTTTTTTTTTTTTTTTTTTTTTTTTTTTTACTTTCTGTTCCAAAGACTGGATCATATTAAATAACCTATCTTCAAGTTTGCTAATTATTTCTTCTGCCTGTTCATATGTATGTTTCAGTTATTATATGTTTAACATTGATAATTTCTACTAGATTCCTTTTTACAGTTTCAATTTCTTTATTGATATTCTTTATTGACATTGATATTCCTCATTTCATGTAATTTTCCTGGTTTTCTTTAATTTTTTGTTCATGGTTTCCTTTTGCTCTTTCAACTAATTTGAGATGGTCTTTGATTTACAGTTTTTAATCTAGTAACTGTTTTGCAGAGGTTTTTCAATTAATTTCTTGTTTTCTTATGAATGGGATAGACTTTCTTACTTCTTTGAATGCAAACATTTTTATTTTTGTTGAAAACTGGACTGGACATTTTGTACATTTTAATGTGGTAACTCTAGAAATCACATTTCTCCCCCCACTCAGGGTTTGTTGTGCTGCTTGCTATGGATTATTTGTTTGATTTAGTGACTTTTCTAAGGCTTTTTTTTTGTAAAGACTGTATTCTTTGTTGTGTTTTACCGCTGAAATCTCTGTTCCACTATTTTAGTGATCTGTGAGTGATTTGGCAGAGATCCCCTTAAATGCCTGGAGCCACAAACAAGCAAACAAATGAACACACAAACAAACAACAAACAACAAACACATAAGACCACTCCTGGTCTTTGCAGGTTGGCTCTGTGTTGGAGTACTGTGTTTACAACTCTGTTTTGCCTTCATCTCCTGTTTACACAGAACCTAAGCATCAGGCAGAGGTGTAAGCCTAGGATCTCCTCAAGTTCTTATGAGCATGTGTTCACCTTTGTGCATGTGGCTGTCTTGGTTCCCATTCCATCATGTATCTCCTTTCCCAGCATCTTTTCTTTTTTACTTCTTGGTGTGTCTATTACTTTCTCTGACGCCTATCCATTTCCTCATGTGGGTGTGGCTAGTACATTTACCTTTAAATACTTTAGACAAATATCACCCAGGAAACCAGTTCAGCCCTGGAAAAGCTTTAAGGCAATTGAGGCAAACCCTTGAGTTGATCCTTTAGGGAGCCACCAGAAAGGTGACATATAACCACAATTCCTTGGGAGAAGTCCATGTTGGACCATCGGGTGCCAGAATGATGCACCTGGTATGTGGGCCACCACCTTCAGAGCTGCCACTGAGCCTAGGGCGAGGGGATAGTGAGCAGGTAACTAAAATCACAGGACTCTCTTACTGAAATCCAGGAGCCCCTGGCCTCGTTAATAAAGAAGTTCCTTCAGGTTGTTTTTTATTAGATTCCAGAGTTACAAAAAAGTCAATTCTGACTGTTTTTGCCAGTTCAATCACTGCTGTGTTGGAGGGATGGAGTCTTAGATTTACCTAGTCTGCCGATTTTGGTGGGAGATGATTTTTGACAAAGGTGCAAAAGCATTTCGATGCAAGAAAGATAGGCTTTTCCATAAATGGTACTGGAGAAACTGGACATATGTTAAAAAAGAATCTGACCAAAGACTCATATGTTACATAAAAATTAACTCAAAATGGATCAAAGTCTTAAATGTAAAATGTAGAACTATAATTTTTTTAGACAAAATAGAAAATTTCAGAACCTAAGGCTAAGTGAAGATATTTTAGACACCAAAAGCACAAACCGTAAAGGAAAAAAAGGATAAGTTGGACTTCATGAAAATTTAAAACTTTTCTCTGTTAAGAGCATAGAAAACAAGCAAAAGACTAGAAGGAAATATTTGCAACCACATATCTGAGAAAGGATGTATCTAAAATATGTAAAGATCAGTAGAAAACAAAGCAACATTAAAAACAACCATTCCAATTAGAGAATAAGCAAAAGACATGAACAGACACCTCACTAAAGAGGTTAAACAGATGGCAAACAAGTTCATAAAAAGATGTTCAACATATTAGCCATGAGAGGAATGCAAATTAAACCACAATGAGATACCACTGCACTCCTATCAGAATGTGTAAAATAAAAAGCTGACTGTACCAATGGCTGGTAGGGATGCAGAGACACTGGATCACTCATACATTGCTGGTAAGAATGTAAAATGGTGCAGCCACCCTGGAAAAGAGTTTGATGGTTTCTTAATGCAACTAACTACTGTGTGACATAGCAATGGCATTCACGAGGATTTATCCCAGAGAGATGAAAATGTATGTTCATGCCAAAATCTGTACATGAATGTTCATAGCAGCTTTATTTGTAATAGACTGGGAAAAATCCTAATGTCCTTCATGGGTGCATGGTTAAACTAAGTGGTACATGCAGACCACGGAATACTACTCAGCAATAAGGAATGAATTATTGATACATACAACAAGTTGGGTGGATCTCAAGGAGCTATGCTGAGTGGAAAAAGAGGACCTCAAAAGTTTACATACTCTATGGTTTGATTTATATAACATTCTTGACATGACAAATTGTAGACATGGAAAACAGGTAAGTTCTTGCCAGGGACTGGGGTATGGGGAGGAGGGAGCCTGTGACAGTGGAACTGTTCTGTATTGTGGTTGTGGATACACAGAGCTCCATGTGACACACACACACACATACACATGCACGAGTGTATGTAAAAAAAAAAATGCATCCTCTGGTCTGGGTCTTTTGCATGGGTAAGATTTTGGCCAGAGTCATATGTCACGTGGTTGTTCCCTGAACCTGCCACATGTATTTCCCCTCACTGCCCTTCCCTCAGGCAGAAGTGGAAATAGAGCAGCTTCCATGGGAACCTGAGAGAGCAGAAGAGGTGGAGGTAGAGGCTGTGTGGTTCTGTATCCACGCTGCTTCTGCAGCTCCTCTGCCTCTGAGCCACAGGAGGTGGTTGTGCAATGTCCAGAGAGGCACTGGGCATCCCAGGATATTAGAGGTAGAGGTCGGCCTCCTTCAGCATCCACCAGGATAAACTCAGGGTCTGTGTGAGGAGCCCAGCATTGACTCCAGTGGGGTGGTGAGGCAGAGAGCTGCCCTGAGGAGGGGGTGCCCAGACATGCCGTAAGACACAGGGTTGCTGGCTGTTTGGCAGGAGTGGAGGGTGTCCTGCGTCGATCTGACGTGTCCCACACGCCCCGATGAGGCCAACTGGGGGCACTTGAGCAGGCCTATGGAATCGTCAAGGCCTGGGGTGAGAAAAGGGGACAGGTGGCCTGGACGGTGGTTCCACACCATGTGCCTGACTGATGCCGTTCCAGGCTGGGGCTGAACAACCGCCAACCCGGTGAGACCAAGAGGGTCCTGAGGGCCACATGGGCCCAAACCCATCTCCACCCTCAATACCGTGGAGCTCCCCAGAGACTGAGATGCCACACTGGGAAGAAACACGAAACAGTGAGGATTTTCCTCAAAGAGACTGAGTTAGTCTCCTGGAAGAGAAGGTGAGGCCTCAGAGTCACACGTCCTCCCTCTCTCCACCCCCAAACTCATCAGGACGGAACTGTAAGGAGCAGGCTAATTTTGGGGGGTGTTGCATCTGAGTCACATAATGTGCCATTTTTCTTCCCGATATATTGATATAAAGGTAGAATATTCGAGTCTTGGGGATGACCCAAAATAAAAAGTAAAAGCCCCCTTTCCCCAAGTCCTCTCGCCAAAGGTACTTACTGTCAGCAGTTTCTGCAATTCTTCCCCAAATATTTAACTTTTAAAAAATATTTAAACCAAAAAGATAATCTACAGCACTCTCAGTGCCTCTCTTGCCTCTTTTTCTACTTAAATTGCCCTGAGAATCTTTCCACAGTGACCCCGCCCCTTCTACTCCTAATGACTGTAGCGTTTCTCCATCATCGGTTTCCACACTGACCCTCCCCTTTTACTTCTAATGACTATAGCGTTTCACCATCATTGGTTTCCACACTGACCCCACCCCTTTTACTTCTAATGACTGTAGTGTTTCACTAACATTGGTTTCCACACTGACCCCCCCAGCCCATTTACTTCTAATGACTGTAGCACCATCATCGGTTTCCACACTGACTCTCCCCTTTTACTTCTGATGACTGTAGTGTTTCACCATCATCAGTTTCTACACTGACCCCCCACCCCTTTCACTTCTAATGACTGTAGCATTTCACCATCATCGGTTTCCACACTGACCCTCCCCTTTTACTTCTGATGACTGTAGTGTTTCACCATCATCAGTTTCTACACTGACCCCCGACCCCTTTCACTTCTAATGACTGTAGCATTTCACCATCATTGGTTTCCACACTGAGCCCCCCACCCGTTTTACTCCTAGTGAAGTAGAATTTCATCATCTTTGGGGACCTGATTTATTTCCCCTGTCCTCTTTGTATGAACACTTTGCTTGTTTCAGTTTTTTGCTATTTCAAAAAATGTTGCAATACACATCTTTCTTTTTTGTGTATATTTTGGGGGAACACATCTGAGTATCTACACAGGACAATAACTAGCAATGTATGTTTGGATTACGGGGCATAGGAATGTATTTATTTTTAATTAAAAAGTAAAATATGCTCAAAGTTAAAAAAATCAATCTGATATTTGAAGAGTAAAAAGTATAGCTCCTTTCTATTCAAGCCCCATCCCCTATTCTCAGGGGGGTCATCATTTTTTTTCTCTTTCTACATCTTACCTGTAATTCCCTATGCCAAGGGTTAAAACTTGGTTCGTTGTGGAACACACTGTATTTGATGAATAATTCTCATTGATTAGATATGTAGATTTTATGAATGGAAAGGATGAGAGCAAGATATATACCTACAAGGAGAGTGTTTGTCCCAAATCCGGACTAAGCAGAAATGTCCAGGGACATCCGATGGAGGTGAGATGAAATATTCAGACTTTGCTTTTTGCTTCCCTGAGCTGCCCTGCCTCCCAGGTATAATTGTAGTTCCAGTGAGTCCTTGGAGATCTACAAGCCAAATGAGATATAGATTGAGTCGTTCCTCTTCAATTCCACAGTCCGGAGTGCTGAGAGCCATCTGATGTTATGGCTCTGGTTAAAGAATTCTGGCCATCTAGCGGCCTGTAAAGGAGACTTGAGCACACACTAAGGCCTTGTTAGTGGGATTGCCGTGGTAGGAGGTCCAAGTGCAATACAGAAAGCTACAAAAAGAGCGCACTGGTTCCAAAGCAGGGATGTTTATGGAAGGAAGAAGGAATTTCAGACACCCCGACATAGAGGCACCATTTGGAAGAACTACCAAAACCACATCAGTCTGATCACATTTAACCTGGAGGAGAAGAGCCCAGCCTTATTTGCAGCTTCTCCCTCCCCAGGTGTGGGAGGTGGTGTTTGGGGGGCAGAAAGGCCTGGGGGAGGAGATGGGGACCCAGAGTTTGTTTAGCACAGGCAGACACACGTGGTGACTTAACGTGCACCATCTTGCCGTTTAGTTTCTGATTGTAAAAGGTGGGATCACTTTCTCCATTCACAAGTGAGAAAAACCAGGCCCCCAAAGAGAAGGAATCGGGCCAGACTCCACTCATAGTGATCACTGGAGACAGCTGGAGAGGGCGAGGCTGCATTTCCGCTCCGTTTAAAAAGGCAGAGGACACGTATCTAATGCAAAAACGTTACCAGAAATATGGTTCCATAGAAAGGTTTTGGTCCTGAAAGGACTACGTTTCTATTATCTCAAAACTGCCTGCTGTGAAAAGTGAAAAGTCGTTATTTTCTTGGTGTTCAGTGCGATGAGTTGCAAACACTGAGCCCTGGGCGTCCTTCCACTGCCCTCGGAAAGGTCTGGTTCTCCCCAGACCATCAAACTCAGGGCTCCCATACAATGACTTTGGAGGGAGGGGCTTATTCTAATTTGGGGGATCCAATGAAGGAGGTTTTGGGGTGTGACTACAGCCCACAGAAGGTGAGGATTTGTTCTGATGGTGACCAGGTAACAAGGGATTCGTGGGCAGGCCTGAGGCTGTGGCCATACTCTCCCTCTCCAGACATGGGATTCCCAGATACAGGAGGGGGCTCAGTCCTGCCTGGGTGAGTCTTCCTTCAGTCCCCATTGGAGACAGCGGCTTGTGCCCCAAGCTGAAACAATCTCTTATTTGAAAATAAGTCCATGGTGATTTTACAGAAAACAAAACATGAAGAAAACACTCCAGGCTGGGGATTGCTTGCCCCAGTGAGCAGTAAAAGCAGGTGGAGGGGACACTTTCTGGCTGGTTTTCCTCTTCCTCTTGCCTCATGGCTCTGGGCGAGTGCGTCTCTGCGAGGTGCTCGAGGAGCCTGGCCTACCATTGCCAGGGAGGGCAGGCGCCTGTGTGCAGGGACCTGGGGGGCCCATACCTGAGTAGACAGCAGGGGGGTTGCAGGGATGGTGGGGACAGCCAGCCCTGCTCCCTGGTGACCATGTGCACACAGCCTGCTTCCTCCCTCCGAGAGGCCTCTCTCATCGTGAAAAACAACGAATACTCCTTCTACAGGCTTTGGGAACTAGCCTTTGTTCCTCCTGGCCCTGGAAAAGTGGCCTTAATCCAAAGTGATTACTTTGCAGCTCCCTCAGATTTATTCTTCAGTGATAGCCTCTCCTCTGCCGCCTGAATCTTGAGCTCCAATTGCCCGCGGCCTGTCACAGAAGGGCCATATGTCTTTCCGTTCCTGTGTAGAGAATGACATTGAAATCTCTTTGTCCTCTCTGAAGCTTTTGTGTGTGCGCGTGTGGCATTGACCTCCGTGGCTCATTCCACCCGCAGTGAAAAGGAGCCATAAAAAGCACCGGGGTTTGAAAAGTAGCCCAGGCAGAAGGAAGGAGCTCCCGCTTGGATGCTTGCGGGGTCCTTGCGTCTGTCTTCTTTGGCCGTTGGCAGCACTCGGATCCTGGTGCGGGCAGCTGGAGGCGCGCCTGGGTATTGTCTGGGCAAGGGTGTGCGGGTCAGCCTCCTTCCTTGCTGTCCCTGCCATCTATTGTCTTTCTGGGCAGGCTGAGAAGCACATCTAATAGGGCTTATGTTCTTTGTTGCTGGGTCATTGAAGCTGTAAGAAGGAGGATTCCTTCTTCCCTTGAGGGTCTCAGTTCCTGGCATAGCGGACTGGCCGATTGTCTTGATACCAGGATTTGGGGAAACCCCCTTTCTCCATTCTGGTGTTGCCTTTTTGCCTGCAGGGGACTGTGCTGTCTGACTTTAACCTGATGCTTTAAGTCTTGCAGAGCCCTCCAGAGGGGCGTGGGAGCACATTGCCTGCCTCTCCTCCACTGTCCCTCCACCATTTGGCATTTATATCTGGCAGGAGACAGGACATGCAACAACTTCATTTCCTGGTTGCCAAGTATTGATTGAAAGGTGTGTGTAGCCACACCCACTTTTCTGCCTGTTCAGAGTAACGTGTATAATTTCTTTGGTCGTTGTGTCTTGTCTCTGCTCAATGTGTTTTGCGTTATATAAAAAAATAAATTTTCAAATTAACTGCAGTTTAGCTGTGACTCAGTTTTTAATTGCTTGGAATTAGCACTTGATTTGCATAGTACTTGATTTGTCAATTATCTGTGACTTCGTGATTATCTGTGCTAAAATGGGGGACCCTCCTGATTATGCTCCATAATGGAAAGGGGCAGGACAGTGGGGGATCCCATGATGGGAAAATCCAAAACCCACTGTGGTTTAATGCTGCCAGGCATGTGTCTTTCTGGTTCAGGAGGAACGTGCTGCTTGTTCTTGAAATTCATTTTTCCGGAAGAAACGGCAACCATGAACACTGGGTCAGAGGTGGGGAAGCTGCCTGGCTTCCACTGGGTCCCTCCCATTCCACCCATCTTAGCCTCCCCATTCTCTCTGTCCAAGGGCGGTGACAAGCTTTGCCCTGACCTGAGCCCATGTATCTAGGTTTGCACCTTCTCTGGAGTGAAAGAGGAGATGAGTTATTTTAATCTTGAAGATCCCAGGTCAGAACATCAGGTTTCTAGTTCAAGTTCTGCCTCATTGTCCTCATTTATAAGATGAGAGAGGGGATGCACTGTTCCCCAAATCTGAGACCCAGGGTATACACAATTGGAGCCAAGTCTCGCAGCTGGGGAGGGGTGGCTCTGGCACTTGAGTTCAGTTTGGCTCCAAATCTGTAGTGAGTGGGGGTCTCCCTTAGGTAAGTAGGTTAAGATCCTTTTGTGGTTCATAAGCGTGATGATTGGGTTTTCACGCTCATGTGTGAGATGTGCCTCTCTCAAGCCTTGTTACGACATCACATTGCCTGTCTGATGTTAAAAAAAAAAAAAAAGAGAAGAAAAGAATAACAAGAACAACCACAAAAAGCCCCTCGTCATCTCTCTGGGGCGTGCCGTGGGGCCGTTACTGCTGGGGTGGGCCTCGGAGCCCTCTGGCTGATTCTGCTGCAGCACAGAGCACCATTGTGCTGATGTTCCGTGCGCTGGTCTGGGATAGTTCTGGCACCCACGGCCTGGTGTGGTCAGCAGCAGGGTTTCATTCAGGTCGTTCCTTCCTGACCACACTGTGAGACCTGCAGGCAGAGGCTGACCTGAGTCACCTTTAGGGTTCCCCAGGTGAGCTCTTGAATGTGTCCCCAGACCACCCCATCTCTCTGCTCCCACTCCAGGTCTTAACAGGGTCCTCACTCCAGGTCCTAACAGGGTCCTCACTCCAGGTCCTAACAGGGTCCTCCAAATCCACAGTTCTTACAGGGGAAGTCTGCTCACTTAGGAGATGGCCCTGTCCCTGAGCGCCCCCCATGCCCTCCAGAACGGAGAAGACACACAATTCTTCATTTGGGTTGTGTGAAACATTGGCCCCTCACTGTGATATGGACAGGAAACTGGGGGGTGCTGGGTAGAAGACCGAGGTTCCCTGGCAAAGGCCCCACCCTCAAGCCTGAAGACCTGAGGACCTAAATGAGGACAGGCATTTCTGTTTTTCACTGAAAAGTTGCCTTTTGGCCCACTATGCCCCCTATCCTGTCCCCATATAAACCCAAGGGCACACATGCAAGTGGCTGAACGTCAGGACCAGCGGAACCAGCAGACCAGTGACGGCAGAACAACAAGGCAGAGAAAGAGAGAAGCGGAGGGACATCTGGAGGCCGAGGGGAGTTCAGCCAGGGGTGGCTAGAGAAAAGGCCAGCAATGGATGGCCCGATTCCAGGTGAAGACCACCTTCCCCTCCACCCCCTCCTTGGGGCTCCCCATCCATCTTGCTGAGAGCCACCTCCTCCACTCAATCCAACCTTGCACTTATTCTTTATGCCCACATGTGATCTGAATCTTCTGGTACACTGGGCAAGAACTCGGGATACAGAATGCTGTCATACTAGCCCCCTGCCCTTGCAATAAGGCAGAGGGTCCACTGCGCTCATTAACACACAAGCCATCTGCAGATGGCAAATCTAAAAGAGTCTGGTAACACACACCCATTTGGGCTTTGGGGGTTGCAGACATCCACCTCTAGATGCTGCTGTGGAGCCAGAGCCCAAAAGCGCTTGTCCCGGCCTCGGCACCTGCCCGTCTGCCTGCTCCCCTGAGGGTTTGAGCTGTGGGGTGACCAAGCAGGTGACGACCCTGTTGCACATCCTGTGAGGGGAACTCTGATTTCAGCTGCATGGGGATCGCCTCACCTTTGCAACCTGGCTCCTGTTACTTGAACACAGAGCACCTGCCCTCAATGTGGGATGTGTCTCGCCTCCAAGCTCCTGTGTCCTGGGCATCCCTTCCCACTGCTCATGTCATGAAGCCTACTTGACCTTCAAGGCCTAGATCCAATGCCACCTCCTTCAAGGAGGACACCTGGATGTCACCAGGTAGGGCATTAGTAATACGACAGCAATGTGGCCTAGATCCAACGCCACCTCCTTCAGGAGGACACCTGGATGTCACCAGGTAGGACAGTAGTAACAGGACAGCAGTGGGCACTTATTAGCATTTGCTGTGCCCGGGGATGTGCTAACACACTTCATGGATGTGGCTGCCTTCCGCCTCAGGGCTCTCTGTATAGTTGAGACTCTTGTTTTTCTCTCCCTGTGGGTGAAGGACCTGAAGCTTGGGGATGTCGTGCTTTACAGGAGGCAGAACCGCGTTCCTGATCCGCCGCATCCGTGTGCTGAACTGTGGGATGTGCCTTCCAGCGTAGACCGATCCCACAGCGTTTTATCTGCTCCTCCTTGTGTCCTTTTGAATTTCTAAATTTCTTGGCATTTCTGAATTTCTTGTCCTACTCAGCTTCTCACATGGCTTATTTATACTCGCCTTATTGCTTGAATTTGTGGCCATAAACTCTTTGAAGTGGGGGAGTTCTTTTTCCCAGGACACTAGCACAGTGTCTTATACAGGACGGGTTATCTCAAATTTTGTTAAGCAAAAGGGTTGATAACATAGTTGAAGTATGGATTTGTTTTACTGGCTGGTGGCGTTGAGCACCCCCTGAGGCTGTGCAGGCTGTGTTCTGAGTATCTGCACAGACGACCGTGTGGGTGGCTCCCTGACGTTTCTCTACCTGTGGTGGGTCGCTGCTGCCTGGGGACCGTCGAGGTTGACAGGTGCAGCAGGAGCTGCTGACACTGGGCCACTGCGTTCTGGAAGGCTAACCGTGTGTCACGTGAGGAGGGTTTCTTCTCCCTAGTAGCTGGCCTTCCTCAATACTTTGGATGAAAGATTGCTTTTTCCTCTGTTTGTGGTGTGGGTAAAATCCATGATGTTTAACGAGAAGACATTAAAGGGATGGAGTTCTTTGTTTTGCTGAGGTTTTGCTTTTCTGCCTTTGCAAAATCAATGATGTCTGTGTGGTCCAGAAAGGAATTAATCCTGTGTGGTGTAAATGGCTGCGGCTTGACAATATCCAAACCTGAAGTGTTCTGCCCGCCTCTGCCCAATGCTCTAATGCGGGTGTCGAGGGTCAGGCAGAGGGGCCTTGCCCAGGCTGCTCTCTATAGAATTGTCGGGTTATTTGCATTGATTAGATTTTGTCTTTTCTTTGAGAAAATGTTTATAGTAATCTGGTTCCCTCTCTGAGTTAAACAATAATTAAAAACACATAATAAAACAAGCTCCCTCCGGCGTCTCTTCGGCTCCCGGGGTTGGAGATCGATTTTGCGGCGATCTGGCTTTGCTGTGGATTGCAGAATGTCTGTGAGTTCATCAAAAGGTCTTCAGTCGATACCCTTCTTTTCAGCTTGCACCCCACGGAGCAATGCCTAAGCCAGCAAGGAAAAAGCAGGCAGGCCACGGGTTCCTCCAGCCCGGACCCTTCCCTGAAGGATTGAAATTGTATTACACGCGAACTGTGGTTACCTTTGTCAAAGAATAACACCTTCCATCAACTTGTGTGTTTAGTGTTTCAAAACCTTCAGTTTCAAGAGGTCATAGAATTTCTTAGTAGAGAAAGACCTCAGGACATATTGAAGTGTTTACCAATGATATTTTAAAAGCCGTAACTTTAGAGAAAGAACAAAAACCATGAGGAATCCATACCCTGTTTTCCTGCCTCTCTCTCCCTCTTTCTTCCTGTCTTTCTCTCTCTCTCTCTACCCCTCTCCCACCCGCCTTCCTCTGACCTGAAGCTCACATGTGCTCAGTGTGTCTTCTGGGCCTGGCATTGTTCTAAGTGTTCTCTTGTGGATCAGCTAATTAGTTCTTCTCTCAGCTCTGAGAGGTGGGTTCTGATGCTCCCATTTTGCAGATGAACAAGTGGAATCACAGTTCTGGGGCTTTCTCAAGGTTACGTGGCCAGTAAGTGGCGGCATCCAGACCCAGGCAGGCGGCTCCACAGCCCACACCGTGTTCTGCGGCCTCCCTCTTTTTATGCGTGTAATTAATCATCTGTGTGCTGCAGTCTCTGAGCCCCTTTCTGCCTTGTCATCCAGTCATTCAGTTTGAATAAATATTTCTTCCATGGCAAACCACAACCTGGGAGACACAGCAACAAATAAGATGCTGCCTGCACCCTCCAAGGGGCCGCAAGCAGCCCAGGGAGGAGAGGAACTAGAAGGCAACTGCGGGTGACAGAGGATGGGGGACGTGGGGGCGGCTGGGCTTATGCTTTGAAGATCCCTCCCAAGCAGTGTGGATCAGGGTTTGGAAAGGGAGGAGGTGGCCGCAGTGGTTCAAACTGCCTCTTAGTCCTGGCAGCATGATGTCATGGTTCCAGGTACGGATTCCAGAGCCACATTCCCTGGGTTCTACCCGCCCAGGACTGGCTGGAATAGAAAAATGGCAGATTTTTCCAAAGTATGGCTGCAAAAGATCAAATCTGTGAGATCTAGAGAAAAACAGGGCTTCATTATCATTTGGAGGACAGGTGGGCCCAGCAGACAAAAGAGGAGGCCAGGTCAGAACATGGAGGTGGGTGCCTTGTGCTCCAGGTAACAGGAAGCTGGAGCTAAACTGGCTTGAGCTTGTTCAACACTGAAGACATGTGTTGGGTGTGGAAGGGGAAGTCCAGAGGCGGGGTGAGCTTCAGGCTCCTAGAGAGCCCTGATTCTTTCTCTGCCTCCACTGTGATGCCACCAGCATGGCACAGTCTTCAGTGAGACCTCCCTAGAGTGGCAGGACACAGCCCACAGCAAGCAACAGCACCTCTTATCTGTCTCCAGCAATGAGAGCCTGCTGCCTTAGGCTGTGCTGGACCACCTCCCGTGCTACTGGCCCCCTCCTGGACTAACGCCAGGCAAGGGGAGTGGGGCTACTTTCATCGGCTTTGACCTCTTGGGAGTCCAGAGTGGAGTCAGTGTCTGCTGAGCCCATGGCATGGCACAGGTGGACACATAGACATCATTAGAAGGGGAAATTGTGCTTCTGAAAAGGCGGCTGAAAGTACCCACTCCTTGAATCGAGACGTGGAATTCCTCTAATTTACTGAAGACCAAGGCTGCCCTTTCCCCTGACAGCATTGCTGGAACAGAGCGCTCCAGGAATAGGTGCTTTGGTCTCAGTCTGGATTTCTATCCCCAGTGCCATGGCGACTTCGAATCCACGAAGAGGTCCCCGGAAGAGATGGACCCTGACCGGGATGATGTGGGCCCAGGAGCCATGGGATTCAAGGCCTTCCTGCCTGGAGGCCGTGGTTACTGTTTGTTGATGCGTGTTCCAGGCATGCACAACCTGTGGCGGCTGGGAAGCAGCAAGAGCTTGAAAGTGAAATGAATCTGGGCTCCTGTGAAGCGGCTTAGGTTGTGGCTACTTGAACTTATGTTCTTCTAACATTCAGAGGAGGAATAAGTAAATGCAGTTTTCCTGCAGAGCAGGCAGGACATCTTATTTCATCCATCAGACAGTGTCACGTCCTGATTGTGTTAGGAATCTCGGGAAGTCCACCTTTGTGAGTTACAGGACGCCAGCCAATACCTGGAATAACAATTCATCATGGGATTTGTTATAACTGCCAGGCATTTCATGGTCTCCCCCTTTTTCTTAAAGCGTTTATGGCTCTTTGTGTCAACTGAGAGCAAAATAAGGACCTGTTTGGTTGGAAGAATCTGAGACGATTTTGTAGCTCATGAAGCAGATGCAGTTTAGTGGTTCTCAAAATCTAGGGTGCTTCAGAATCTGTGGGAAATCTTGTTGAAATTGAGATTTCTGGGTTCCACTCCTAAAGATTCTGATTTAATAGGTCAACCATCATGCTTGAGACTTGACATTTCTTTTCTTTTAAATTCCTCTCTCTCTCTCTTTTTTTTTTTTTATATTTATGGGGTAAAATGTGGTGTTTTGAGCTATGTAAACCATGTGAATGATTGAATCAAGCTATCTATCATCACCTCACTCATTTTTTTGTGGTGAGACATTTGACATTTACTTGCTTAGTTATTTTGAAGTACACAATACATTATTATTGATCATAGTCACCAGCCTCTGGTAACTATCATTCTACTCCCTATATCCACGAGTTAGACTTTTTAAGGCTTCCACCGAAGTGGGAATTTGCATTTCTGAGGGTCCCCACGTGATGCCCATGTCTGGCCAGGGCTCACACTTTCAGAACCAGCAGCTCAGTTCATTTCATGGGAATTGGCTGAAGTTCTGGACCAAAATAAAACTAACTCGAGCAGAGACATTTTCAAAAAGATACAAACAAAAATATTAAAGTAGCATATGGATTCCTCTGCCGTTTCTTCTTCTTTCTATCGTCTTGAAAACCCAGAGATCGTAGGCTCCAGAGCAGAGGTTTTCTTTTCTCTTTCTTGCATTTTGTTTTAAATTTTGCTTATCCAAGGGTTTTGTCTTGCCCTTTGATACTCAAACTTTACAAAATTGCCCCTAAATTAACCCCTGAGCTTTGGAGATCCATAGTTACCTAAGCACCTCACTGGTGTTTCTACTCAAAGCTTTACAGGAAATAGTAAAGGAATTTTAAGGGAGGGATATGGGCATGCGGGAGACACAGGGAAGTTCCGTGGGGAGAATGCCGCTTCAGATCCCGTGGGGCACCCAAGGACAGGGAAGGGCAGCAAAGCAGCTTTCTCCCCTTGAGATGTCACTTCCCATCCTGCTTTCTATTTAATTTTGGTAAGATACAACATAAACCGTATCATCGTAATCATTTTTACACATAGAGTTCAGTGGTGTAGAGAATGTTCACTTTGTTATGCAACCACCATCATTGTCCATCTCCAGAACTCTTTTTCTCTTGCAAAACAAAATTGAACTATAACTCTCCACCCTCTGCTTCCCCCAGCCTCCTGGCAACCCCCATTCTACTCACTGGGTCTATGGATTTGACTACTCTAGGGACCTCAGATAGGTGAAATCATACAGCATTCGTCTTTTTGTGACTGGATTATTTCACTTAACATAATGTCCTCAAGGATGATCCATATTGCAGCATGTGTCAGAATTTCACTCTTTTTCTTTTAAGGCTGAATAATATTTCAGTGTGTGTATATAGCACATTTTGTTTGTTCATCTGTCATTAGACATTTGAGTTGCTTCCACCTTTGGGCTACTTGTGAATAATGCTCCTATGAACATGGGTGCACAAATATCTCTGTGAGCCCCTGCTTTCAATTCTTTTGAGCATATACCTCACAATGCAATTGCTGGATCATATGGTAATTCTATTTTTATTTTGTTAAGGTACTGCCATACTGTTTTCATGGCAGCTACACCATTGTACGTTCATTCGTGGCAATAGAGCAGAGGGTTCTCATTTCTCCACATTCCCTGCAACTCTTCCTCTCCCTCTCCCTCTCCCTCTCCCTCTCCCTCTCCCTCCCCCTCCCTCTCCCTCTCTCCCCCTCCCCCTCCCTCTCCCTCTCCCTCTCACTCCCTTTCCCTCTCACTCCCCTTCCCTTCCTCTCCCTCTCCCTCTTGCTCCCTCTCCCTCTCCCTTCCTCTCTCTCTCTCTCCCTCTCCCTTCCTCTCTCTCTCCCTCCCTCCCCTTCTCCCTCTCCCTCCCTCTCTTTCCTTCTTTCTTTTCTTTTCTTTTTTTTCTTTCTTTTCTTTTCTTTTTTTTTCCTTCCTTCCCCTCTCTCTTTCTTTC
Source organism: Rhinopithecus bieti (assembly GCF_001698545.2). Classification (NCBI taxonomy): domain Eukaryota; kingdom Metazoa; phylum Chordata; class Mammalia; order Primates; family Cercopithecidae; genus Rhinopithecus; species Rhinopithecus bieti. Next base: position 3,016,800 of record NW_016821253.1, on the reverse strand, counting down.
CTTTTACTGTTTTTTGGAAATAGCCATCCTAGTGGGTATGGGGTGGTATCTCATTGTGGTTTTGATTTGCACTTCCCTGATGATTAGGGAGGTTGAACATCTTTGCATGTTCTTATGGACATTTGTATATCTTCTTTGGAGAAATGTCTATTCAAGTCCTTTGCCCATTAAAAAAAATGGATTGTTGTTGTTGAGTTGCAGGAGTTCTTCATATATTCTGGACCAACCCTATTTTGATTAAGAACATTCCAGACTGGTGCCTGGAGAAGCTGCTTTCTGGTCTTAGCTCTATCCTTAAGTAGCTGTGTTATGTTAATCCAGTGGTTCTCAACGGAGGGGGAGGTTTTGCCATCACCTGTGCAGAGGTCAGGGATGCTGCTAAGCCTCCCACAATGTACAGGAAATTCCCCCCAAAACAAAGAGTGACCTGGGCCAGAAGCCAAACGTGCCAAGGCTGAGCAACCTGTGTACAGCAAACCACACCCCTCCTGGGGATGAGAGTCCTCACCTGCATGGTGGAGGTTGGACTATGTGGTCATGGAGGCACCATCCTGTTTTAATCTCCTGTGTGCTCACTCCCTTTCTATCAATTAAAAAGCATCGTTACTGGTCCTCTTGAGTCTACAATGAGTGTTTACAAAGTCTCAATTTTTGCTCAATCCACATCAGTTCTCAGTTTGTTGAGCTTCTGGTCCACTTTGGCAAAGCTGGCTAGGAACAAGAGGGAGCAGTGCCCTGACCACTCCTCCCCTGCACAGCTGAAGGGCTGCACATGTTGTGGTGGGAAGGCTGGAGCTTGCAGGTACAGACCTGGATTCAAACCCTTGCTAGCGACTTGAGGACAAGTGTGCTATTTACTCATCGTGCGTTTTTCAGCTCACATTCATTCAGATTTGTGGGAACAGGGATGTCCGTAAGTCTAGCACCGCTCCCTTGAGGGACTCAAACAATCTCGACCCCATCTGAGCCTCGGTGCCTCGGTGCCCCCAGCTATGAGATGGAAACAGTAATAACTGGCTCAGAGGCTGATGGAGGGTAAACAAGGAAGCCTAAAGAGCATCACCCCAGCAGCGCTGCCTAGCACACGGTGTGTGCTCATGAGTGCTCACTGATGACTGAGTGGAAAGCCTCCTCCGAGAGTCTTCTTGGGCATAAAAAATCCAGTTATTCTACAGTTCCTGGGAATCTCAGTAATAGTGATCATGATCTGCAGAAATTCTGTCATCTTCCTCATTCTAATCTACACCTGTGTATGGAAAACAGCCCCTAAAAGTTGCAAATTCTTTCTCACAGCATTCAGCCTAGAAATCCTAAACCATGGATGTGCCATCATCACAGACACTGAAAAGATGAGGTTGTTTTCTCTCTGTTCAGCGGGGCAGTGATTGCTCTAAGGGAAGGAAGTGTCCCTTAGCGCGGGGAGCAAGTTTGGCCTAAATTGAATCATATCCTGGTGCCAACCCTCTGCACTTGCTTATTAGTGGCCCCATCAGGGGCCGTCAACACTCAGAGATATGTGGCCGGGAAAATGCGCCTTTTCATTTAGAGCAAATTCCTTGAAGACTTTTCTTAAATTATTTCTTTCCCAAGAGTGGCTGGAAAGTGGTTATTCATTTAAATATTTACCATGGGGAAAATTTCTCACCGACGGCAGGCTGTCCTTGACTGAGGGACCTGAGACCTGAGGCTGTGGGAGTTTTTCTGCAGTTTCCTTTACAATTTGGAATTGCCTTTCGAAGCACTCCCAAAATACAGAGCCGATGAAGCATTGGTCTTACACACAATGGGAGAACAAAGCCAGGTGTTTTGTAAGGCAGCCATGGGTGACGTGTAGTTGGTGAGGATTGAACGGTTTTTCATGCGGGCACTGAGCTATGAGCTCTCCTGTATTATCTCATTGCATCCGACAACCTTATGAGGGCTGAGTCATTTGACACAGGTGGAAACTGAGGTGTAGAGGGATTCAGTCAATTGTCTGCAGTCCAGTATATCTGGTCAGTGGGGAGCCCAGGTCTTCCTGATTCCAAAACGTACGCTTTTAACCACTCTGTTATATTGCAGCAAATGACCCTACACGAGGGGAATGTTCAACTTTTATTATTTATGTTCTTTTTTAGTGTAAGTAGCACTAAGCTTAGAGAGGTCTTTTTGGAGGAAATGGGAAGAAAATGTCTACTCATTTCAAGGATGAATGCCAGACTTTCAAATATTAAAAATTAGGCGTATTGACTGAAGCTTTCAAGTCCCACAGCGGCGGTGCTGTGGTTAAATCAGCAAGGCTGTGTCATGCATATTTTCCTTTGCAGCTAGAGGTGAGGACACCATAGACAGGCAGCGGAAGGTCTGAGGACGCAGCTTCCCTGGTGATGTTGTCCCTGGATGGTGTTTACAGGGAGGGTTCCGAGTGAGAATGAATGGCTATTTTCTGATCAGCCAGCCTGCCATTCTGAAGCTCGGCCTGGCCAAATGCAGAGGAATCTTGAGAGCCTGGGGAAGATGCTTTGGTCATGCACTGTTCCTTTCCCTCACTCTTTCCACCTTCCTTAAAGCTAAAAACTTAGTAGAATGAGCTCTTTTAAAATGGATTCAGTTGCAAAAGTAATACACACCTTTATAGAATATATAGAAAATATAGGCAAGGAAACAGAAGAAAACAGAAATAAACCATAGTTCAACTGCCTAGCAATTAGCAGTCCTCACTGGGAAGATTTTGGGGTTGGCATTTCCAGCCTTTTTGTTATGCATTCATGTATGTGCACATCTCCTCAACTCCAGATGCACAGATAAAAACACTTGGAGTAAGCACAATAGAAAAAAAAATGTATTGTGTTCTCACAGTATTTTTTCTTTCTTCAGCTTTTAAGTTCTGGGTGCATGTGCAGGATGTGCAGGTTTGTTCCATAGGTAAATGTGTGTGATCTTGAGCAACTGAACCAAACTCTCGGTCTCTTGCCATCCCATTCCATAAAATGGGAATAATTTATTTGGAACTACACGTATTCATCGGCCAGGATAATTGAATTTATAATAACACTTTACCATCATAACGTGCCTAATAAACAACTCCCCTCTGGTTTTCTGCATGGCGGGTTACACCACTGCACAGCTCCCGGGGATGCCCGGCATGGTGAGCGGTGCTGGGACAGAGCTCAGGGCAGGTCAGCGTCTTACCTGAAACCACCACCTGTGACTGTGGGAATGGAGTCCACACCTGCACACTCCTCATCTCGCTGTCACGCTGCGTCCGTTCAGCTTTATGACATCTGGGGAATCCTGTGGTCAGAAAAGCCCCCTCACCTAGGAAGCCCAGTTTCTGCTCCTGATTGATGGGGCTGGTGCCTCATCAGGATTTTTTTTTATTTTCTTGAGACGGAGTCTCACTCTGTTGCCCAGGCTGGAGTGCAGTGGTGCAGTCTTGGCTCACTGCAAGCTCCGCCTCCCAGGTTAATGCTATTCTCCTGCCTCAGCCTCCTGAGTAGCTGGGACTACAGGCGCCCGCCACCACGCCCGGCTAATTTTTTGTATTTTTAGTAGAGACGGGGTTTCACCATGTTAGCCAGGATGGTCTCGATCTCCTGACCTTGTGATCTGCCCGCCTCAGCCTCCCAAAGTGCTGGGATTACAGGCGTGAGCCACTGCGCCCGGCCATCAGGATGTTTTTATAGGGAGATGCTTACAATTTGCTGTAGCCGCCTACAGTTCTTTGGAAACTTTTAGGAATCTCTAATTAAAAAGTGGTATCCCAGGAAGTAGGTTAAATTCAAGCACTCAACCCTATTGGCGAGTGGTTTAGCGGGGACTAACTTGAATGGGAGGCAGACTTTGGCATGAGTTCAAGCCTTGGCTCGCTTTACCCACTGGCTGTGACCCCAGGCAAGTCACCTAACTGAGTCTTAGCCTCCTTGTCTTTAAAATGGGAGCAGTGGCCAGGCATGGTGGTTCACGCCTGTAATGCTAGCACTTTGGGAGACTGAGGCAGGCAGATCACTTAAGGTCAAGAGTTCAAGTCCAGCCTGGCCAACATCATGAAACCCTGTCTCTACCAAAAAAATACAAAAATTAGCCAGGCATGGTGGTACATGCCTGTAGTCCTAGCTACTTGGGAGGCTGAGGTGGGAGAATTGCTTGAACCCAGAAGGTGGAGGTTGCAGTGAGCTGAGATGGCACCACTGCACTCCAGCCCGGGCAACAGAGTGAGATCCTGCCTTAAAAAAAAAAAAGGAGGGCCAGTGACACTTACGCCTGGGGAAGATGCAGGATTCCAACATCTCGCATGTGGCAAGTGCTGTCCAGGGTCTCACCCCTCTCAGAGGCTCAACAGAGCCTGTTCCCTGCTTGATTGCCCTATCTCTGTTGGCTGATAGTCTGTATTGCTCGATTTTTCAGATTTTGGTGTCTGTCCAATCTCTTGCTGTCCCCTCCTCAGCTCTCAGTAGCTGCCTGTCGGCCTCAGGGGTGGTGTCCTGGCTGAGCCAGTCTCTGGCCCCACCTGGCCCACTCCTTGAGGTCTGCGTGGCCTTCTCAGGACCCTCGATTTTGGGGACCCAAGGCCCAAGTGTGCATGTTAACCCTTGTTAATGGGCCCCATGAATGGGTCAGCTGTGAGAGGAGCCGTCTAGGACTTAGGGCCGGAGGCTGGTAGAGAGGCTTGGGATTTGCAGTGCCATCTCCAGCTGTCTTTCTGAAGCACAAAGGGGTTGTCATGGGACTCAGATCACCTCACATTCCCTGTAAGTTGACTTCGATGCCTACATGATTGGTTGCATCTGCCTTTAATCTCCCCATTCTCGGAGGTTCAGGTGCAGTGTGGGCCTGACAATGAGGATGCCTCCCCTTGTGGTGGTTCTGGGAGAATGCTCCACTGAGTGTGCTGCAGGGAGATGATTTCTGGATTTCACAGGCAGCCTGTGATCTCAACTTTCAAAGGGGTACAGGTGATGGAAGTACAAGTAGTGATTGCTCCTACACGTCTCTGGCCTGAGTGCACAGAACCAGAGGCTCTTCCAAGCCAGAAGATTCCGCATGTCCTCTAACCCCATTCACCTGGGAGATGCCGCGCCTGGGGCTCAGGATCTTAAACGTCATCCTGGGGGTGCTTTCAGCTGGTGGAAACAGAGCCGGGGCAAACCCAGCTTCTCTCTGTGAAACCCGGGGCATTTCTCAACACCACAGAGAGACTTGAAAATGTGGCTCTCCAGAGAAAGGTGGAGACCTCGCTTGTCAAATGCCTGCTGTGCGTTGGGAATTTTACCTGTAGTATCGCGTGGGATCCTACAGAGTATTTTGCAGGAAGGCAGAGGACTGAAGACATTTGCTCAAAGCCACATAATTGAATTCAAGACTGAGCCCAAAATATTTCTCAGTAGTAACATCAGCTACCACCTTACACACCATCTCAGCTTACCCTCCCAGTGACCCTACAGGATAGACATTATTATTCCTGCTTCACTGAGAAGGAAACGGAGGCTCAGAGGGATTAAGACACTTGCCCAAGTTTGCGGCAACAACACGCCTTAGTCAGGTATGGGGCAAGGTCCGCTCGACTCCTCAGTCTGTTCTCTCTGCACTGAGTAGGCCCTCACAAATGTATTTTGTCCCCCTTGCCAGTGATTTATGTTTATGAAAGTGATTGGTTATCATGCGTAGATGATATAAACGAATGTTCTGTGTTGTGAAACACTGTGGTTTATAGGACAGCTCTGTAGTTTTTCACTTGACTCCCAGCAAGGCTGTCCATAGTTTTTGTAGATTTGGGATCTAGACCTAGAGAAATTCAGCTAACTTGCCCAAGGTCACATGCCTGACCTTGACCTTGACCTTTGTCAGTGGTGGAGCTTGGTTCAACCTTTCTGCCTTTTCAGCAGTTTGGTTATAGGAACCAATACAATTCTTCTTCATTTGCTTACAGCAGTTCAAGTTGCGTTTCTGTCACAACGGAGGGTCCTGATGAACGCCTGTGACGTATGCTGGACTTGTGGGTGCGGAAGGCCTGGGAAGTCCCGCCGGCATCGGTCGGGTGGCCGTCCTGAAGGAGGCTTCCTCTGCTGTCCTCAGGCGGGTCTGTGGCCCTTATGCTGGGCGGTGTCAACAGTCCAGGGCCTGGTCAATGCATTCATTTCTAGTCTCTTCTCAAGGGCAGAGGTTTCCTGACCACAACAGGAGAAGTGGAAACATTTCTAAACCAGAAATATAGACAAACTGGTATTTTTTTGTGGACTTGGTACTTTAAGGTAGAGAGGAAATAGAGACTTTTTTAAAAAGTCTAATTTCTGACCTGACAATTCCCCTTTAAATACTTTATTACTTTTAAAATTGCTTTCCCTGTCCCCAAGAAAAATTATCCCTACAGTGACAAATGGCTTGTTTGTCATGGGATCCAATTGTGCTTATAGTTAACTAATGTAAGAGTTTGGGCTAATATAAAAAAGGTTGAAAAAAAGGTGCCTTTCTCTAAACCAATTATTCTTTCCTTTCCCATATTACATTACCAGGAGTCACCATCATGGGACCTCGTATATTCCTTTTTCATGAACCACATTTTATTTCTTTATCCTCCTCTTTTCTGGGACTCCACATTGCAGTCCCCATTGCCTACGGAGAGTAGACAGGAGCCAGGCGAGGCAGGCCGGGGAGCGCCCAGGAGCACTGAGGCCATTTTAAGTGAAGATTCTCTCTCTGGAGCAGTTCTTTGGGAAAAGATGAAAGCTGATTCTCAATTGATTCTCATGTTTCTTTAGATTGATTTAACCCTGAATCCAGTTCGCCCTCCTTCTCCCACAGGGGCCTGGAAATGGGCTGTGCCGCCTTCTGAGCCCAGAGTGCCAGCTTTTGCCTTTCCCTCAGTCACCCCCTCACCTCCCTCTCTCTCCTTACTGCATTTTTAATACTTTCTTTTCTTTCCTGAAAAAAAAAAAAATGAAAAAAAAAAAAAATCCTTTCCCCAACTGGTGTTAAGAAAGCATGCAGGAGATCAAAGCCACAGATCCAAAGATGCCTTTCCGCTGCTCATCCATTCTTTGGCCCATTTAAATATTTTAGCAAATAAATGTCAAGTCGATAAAGCTACCAGATCAGAGGATGCCTGTAAATTATTCGTAGAAAATAATTCAACTCTCTTGATATTCACTGTTATCTCCCCCACGAAACACACCCACACAGCAAGAAAACGTCCGGCAACACCCCACCATCTCAAGGTGAGGAAGATAAATAGCAGCTGAACACAGGCCTGGCTGGTTCACAGAGGGAGAGACGTGATTGATGGCGCTGGTTTGAGTAACCTGCGCTCCATCCTCACCCACCCTCCTACCGATGACAGCCCAGGAGCCAATGGGGAGAACTTGAGCATCGCCTGACCCACAGCCAAATCCTCATGCCCGGGCTGCGGACTCCTCCAGGCTGCAAAGTCTCCGGTCACTTTTCATGCTTTCACCGCCATGCTTAGTGTTTGGCACATAGTAGAAACTCTAAAGTTTGAGAATTCCTAATTTATGAATGGGCAGAACCTTCTCCCTTTCCCCCTCGGGTCTGCTGTGTAGCTCCTCACTCCACTTGGTGCCGGGGAGACTGACCAATGGATCGCATCACTCTGGCCCCTTGGCCTCTGCAGAGGGTGCCGAGCAGGAGGAGATGGGGTGGGCGTGGGTGCTCCCAGCTCCTTGCAGCCGACCTGCCCCACAGAGCGGGAGGGCCATGGCCTTCTCCCTGCCCACGGCCTCTCCCCTTGCCCTGTAAGCCTGGACCGCTGCTGCCGGTCCCTGGCACCTCATTGTCCTGCTTTGTTCCTTGCACTCTGTCCACGCCATTGTGAACAGTGTCTCTGACGCAGCCCCTTCACCAGCACGGGGGGAGGTGCCATGCATTTTCCGCTGAGATCCTGACTGGCACGATTAACCGTGTTCTAGGCGGTGGTGGTCTCGTCTGTTTGTTTTTGGGACAGGCTTATTTTTACTCCCTTGAGAAGACAGATTTAGGAGGTTAGTGAGGAAACAGTGTTCTTTATCTGGGACCAGATTTGCCAGATAATTTTTCCATTTCCCTCCGGGTCTTTGAGCCGCACTCTGTTCTGTGTTGAGGGAGCACCGGGTACTGTAGGGGGTATGAAGTCAGGCAGGATTCCTGGCTCGAAAGAGCTTCTTGCAAGGTGCGGGAGCCTGCACACACGCTTCCGCGGAAGGTTCCACACCCACGTGGCCCCCGTGTGCTGCTGTCGCCTGGGCGGCCTGCTTTCCTCTCTAGAGTGGGACTTTCCTGAAGGCGAAGCTGGGCATTTCTCATCTGGACCCTCCCAGGAAAGACTGAAGTCTGGTTCCTGAATCTGCACCCAGGAAAGGTTTGTTGGATGAATGCTCAGGGTTCAGGAGACGCCAATACCAAATTTTGCTTCTTTTCGGAGCCAGGATAGGTCCCACGATGAAGCATTCAGATGCTTCTGCACCCAGTGTGATCAACACTGCTAGAATTGCAGGTTTTAATAGGCGACGAGTGGTCTGGCTGATTCAGATATGATACTATGCAATTTTCTTCTCTGAAACAAGTTTTCTGGTATAAACTTTGTTACTGTATAGAAGTAAAAAAGTAAGCCAGGTGCAGTGGTTCACACCTGTAATCCCAGCACTTCGGGAGGCCAAGGCCGGTGGATCACCTGACGTCAGGCGTTTGAGACCATCCTGACCAATATGATGAAACCCTGTCTCTACTAAAAATACAACAATTAGCCGGGTGTGGTGGCGGACATCCCAACTACTTGGGAGACTGAGGCAGGAGAATTGCTTGAACCTGGGAGGTGGAGGTTGCAGTGAGCCAAGATCATGTCATTGCACTCCAGCCTGGGCAACAAGAGGGAAACTCCGTTTAAAAAAATAAAATAAAAAAAAAAGTAACAAAGTAAAATACTAGTTACTGGCTTTAAATATTCCATAGAAACTAGACCATTAACAATAGAAAGCTGTCAGAAATGTGAATTTCTTCCAAGTATGTGTCATATTTGTCAAGCCCTGAGTTGAGATAGGAGAACCCTGCCTGTTATCTTATATTAAAAGGAAGGCAACTGTGTAAAATGCTCATAAAAGTTCTCCTATTGTTTGTGATCATGGTAATATGATTTATATTTTCCATTTTAGAGGCTTCAAATCTATATATGATTATCACTAACAATAATTCACCGTGTTCAAAATCAGAAAGCCTGTCATTTTATATCTTTCAAGCCCCGTCTCTTTAATTTGAGATTGCTGGGTGAGCCTCTCTGCTGAGATGATATACTTTAACTTTTAATATCTTTTTCATTGGATGAAATAATGAGTATTTTTGAATGCTTTGCCCATTAATTAGTGGCGTTGCACTCCTGCTGAGAATAGAAAGGTGTGCATATACATTCTTTGTAGAAAACTCGTTGCAACATTCTAAAAATTGGAGTTACTATAAACAGAATTTTCAAAAGTAGAAGTGAGGGGTAAGGAAATTAGGATGGGAAGAATGACATGATAACGTCAATACCATCACCACCACCACCACCATCTTTGCCATCACCGCCATCATCATAATCATTGTCTTCATCATCATTATCACCATCACCACCACCACCACCATCATCATCATCGCCATCACCATCACCACCGTGATCATAATCATTGTCTTCATCATCATTATCACCATCACCACCACCATCACCATCACCACCACCACCACCATCATCATCATCGCCATCACCATCACCACCGTGATCATAATCCTTGTCTTCATCATCATTATCACCATCACCACCACCATCACCATCACCACCACCACCACCATCATCTTTGCCATCACCACCATCATCTTTGCTGTCACCATCACCGCCATCATCATAATCATTGTCTTCATCATCATTATCACCACCACCACCACCATTATCTTTGCTGTCACCATCACCACCATCATCATAATCCTTATCTTCATCACCATCACCACCACCATCATCATCATCATCACCATCTTCTTCATCAGGACACTAGTAATAATACTGACACTTATTGACCCCTTACTCTGTGGCAGGCACTGTGATAAGCATGTTTCATGTAATCTTTCACCTTTGCTATAACCTTTGAGGTAGGTAGAGGCTTACTGCCATTTTACAGATGAGGAATATGAAGTACAGGGAAGTTTAAATAAATTGGCCAAAGTGTCTAAGCCAGCAGCTGGTGGAGCTGAAATTTAAACCCAGCACTCTGACCCTAGAGTGTGTTTTCTTAACAATTAAGCTAATCAATTGGTATAGCTGTGAACACATTGGCATTTCATTTGTATAATAACACCTTATCATTAAAAGGCAGGTCAGGCGCACATAACCTCTTTGCTACAGCTAGTGAAACAAAGTCCCAGACATGGAGGAAACAGTTGCGTCTTCTCTGTGCAACTTCCCTCCTTTGCGCGATCCCTGTGCTTCCTGCTCTTCAGAGGTGTCCATTCCCCTCAGATCTTTCCCTCTCGGAGTTCTGAGGCTTGACAGCTCAGTGGGAAAGGCACACAGGACACGTCTTCATGACTTCTGACTCCATGATGCAGAAGGATGCTCCCCATTTCCCAAGCCATCTTGCAACTCTGCGCTCAGGAAACTTTGTCCTACTCTGACACTGGGTGTGGCCACAGGACTTGCTTTGCTGATGGGACAGAGATAATCTTGATGTCCACTGAGGATGGAAAAGGTGCTCATGCATTTCTGCCTCTTCCTCTGGACCCCTGCTTGCTGAGGGAATTGAGGGGCAAGGGAAGGAGAGCTGAGTCCTCCATCTAGGCCCAGGATGGTAATCTCAGGTGCATGGGCAAATCCAGCCAAGAGCAGTGCACCTGCCCTGCAGGCACTAGACCTGTGAACAAGAATAAATGATTGTTGTTTATTTTTATTTTTATTTTTTCTATGGCTTTGGGATTTCTTTTCTTTTCTTTCTTTCTTTTTTTTCTGCTTCTGTTGCCTTTTAAAAAACTTTTAAGTTCAGGGATAGAAGTGCAGGTTTGTTCCACAGGTAAACTTGTGTCATGGGGGTTTGTTGTACAGACCATTCTGTCACCCAGGTTCTAAGCCTAGTAACCATTAGTTATTTTTCCCAATCCTCTCCCTCCTCCCACCCTCTGACAGGGCGCAGTATGTATCGTTCCCCACCACGTGTCCATGTATTCTCATCATTTAGCTCCCACTTGTAAGTGTGAAGATGCAGCACTTAGTTTTCTGTTCCTGAGTTAGTTTGCTAAGGATAATGGTCTCCAGTTCCATCCATGTCCCCACAAAGGACATGATCTTATTCCCTTTTTATGGCTGCATAGTATTTCATCATGTGCATGTACCACGTTTTCTTTCCTTTTGCTTTTCTCTCTCTTTTTTTTTTTTTTGAGATGGAGTCTTGCTCTGTCACCCAGGCTGGGGTTCAGTGGCGTGATCTCGGCTCACTGCAAGCTCCACCTTCTGGGTTCACACTATTCTCCTGCCTCAGCCCCCCGAGTAGCTGGGACTACAGGTGCCTGCCACCACGCCTGGCTAATTTTTTGTATTTTTAGTAGAGACAGGGTTTCACTGTGTTAGCCAGGATGGTCTTAATCTCCTGACCTCATGATCCACCTGCCTCACCCTCCCAAAGTGCTGGGATTACAGGTGTGAGCCACTGCGCCCGGCCCTATGTACCACATTTTCTTCATCTAATCCACCATTCATGGGCACCTAGGGTGGTTCTATGTCTCTGCTATTGTGAATAGTGCCGCGATGAACGTACACATGCATGTGTCTTTATGACAGAATGATTTATATTCCTTTGCATATACACCCATTAATTGGATTGCTGGGTTGAATGGCATTTCTGTCTTTAGATCTTTGAGAAATTGTCACACTGTTTTCCACAAGGGCTGAACTAATTTACAATCCCACTGGCAGTGTATACGTGTTCTCTTTTCCCCACAATAGTTGTTGTTTGAAACCACTAAGTTTGGGGTGGCTTATTATGCAGCACTATCACGGCAATTGGTAGCTGATGCAGCATCTAGATAATTTCCAAGTTACAATGGTTCAACTTAATGATTTTTTGACTTACAATGAATTTGTTGGGGTACTAAGTTCAATTTTGACTTATGATATGTTTGATTTACAATTGATTTATTGGGACACAACCCCCATCTTAAGTTGAGGAGCCTCTGTATAATTGGAATCAAAGCCTTACAGAAAGGAACAGAGCAGGACACAGATGAGCTGTCAGGCACGGGGCTTTGGTAGGGACTGAGGGTGTGCACACATGAGGTCCTCCTGAGCCTCTGGCCACCTCCTGAGGTCCAGCTGTCCCTGGGCCCTGGGCTGCCCTCCCCACCCTGGAAAAGGCTGTTGTTGTCTTTCTCCCCATTGCACTGACTCTTCAATCTGATGCCCTACTTTTATTTTCTGTCCGAACAATTGTTAAACTTTAGAGAAGGACACAAATGCCTGTGCACAGAGGTTGTGAAAACAGATAGTGTGTGGGGTACAGTGGCTGCCCACAGACTGGCTCTGTCTCCATTATTCCTTGAACAGGGACTGACGTGAGCTGGAATTAGCAACTCCTCGAGACGAGGTAGTTGCTTGTGTCTAGCTGAACACTTACCGAGAGTGAGTCCACCCGGTAACCCTCCACTCAGGGTGCAGAAATGAAGGCCAAAGAGCCCTGGGATTCAGGTGTTTGTGCAGCCCTTGGAGCTGGGGGAGCTGGGTTCTGTTTTCAGCCTTGATTCTGTTTTATGGTGGCACCTGGGACAAGTGACCCGTCCTCTTGGCACAGACACCTGACCACCTGTGTTGCTGCCATTCTTCCTTCCTGTCCCCTGCTGCATTTTTCCCAGTGTTTGCCGACATGCATCTGATGTTGCTGGCATCCTGCTGCTCCTCCGCCTCGGGCAGCTGGGCATCTACTTGTGGGGACAGAGGCCTGGACAGCAGATCCCTGCTACCCCCAGCCTGGGATAGTGCCTGAAGTGCTCACTGTGGAGTGAGCACAGTGCCCCACCTAGGAACAGCAGAGATTGGGGTCACTGTTCCTGAGGTTCCAGTGGGGAGAACCCCCGCACCCCACCACCGCCCGCCGTTGGCTGGCTAAGTGGCCTCAGCAGCGACCGTGCTGCTTTCCAGTTCTCCTCTGTGGAGGAGCAGAGCTCCATCAGTGGTGCCTGCTCTTCTCAACCCAAGAAACACGTTTTATTATTATTGTTCTTAACCCTTCTCTCTCTCTCTTCCTCTAATTTCAGGAGCAGAAGAAATTTATTAACTAGATGATAATGTTTATTAGGAAATAATTTGTTCTCTTTTCATCAGCCAAATTTACACTCCTCATCAGAGCCCATGAGCAGCAGGGTTCCTGGTGTTACCTTCCCACAGCGACAGTTTCCCCACTTGAGAAGAGCAGGTGGTTCCATGAGCTCCGGCAGAGCCGGGGAAGGTGTGTGCTCTTGCTCTGGGCTGGAGGCTGTGGTGTTGCTGCTGCCTTCGTTGCTGAGGGACCTGGGGCCAGGCTGAATGAGACTCACTCCCATTTCCTTCAGCTCACGTGTACTGTTTCTTCATGAAAACGAATTTTAGGTGTTCCTTTCCATTTCCTAAATACCCCAATCTGTCGGCCCAGTGCAAATGGAAATATAGGACTTTTTGGAAAAAAAAATTAAGAATTTCAAAATGCGACAGCAGATTTTTTTTTTTTTTTTTTTTGAGACGGAGTCTCGCTTTGTCGCCCAGGCTGGAGTGCAGTGGCCGGATCTCAGCTCACTGCAAGCTCTGCCTCCCGGGTTTACGCCATTCTCCTGCCTCAGCCTCCCGAGTAGCTGGGACTACAGGCGCCCGCCACCTCGCCCGGCTAGTTTTTTGTATTTTTTTAGTAGAGACGGGGTTTCACTGTGTTAGCCAGGATGGTCTCAATCTCCTGACCTCGTGATCTGCCTGTCTCGGCCTCCCAAAGTGCTGGGATTACAGGCTCGAGCCACCGCGCCCGGCCGCGACAGCAGATTCTTAAACCAAGTTTAAGGAGGCTTCTGAACACAGAGGCCCTGTTCTGGGCCTGTTCTGTTCCTGTTTTTCTCGGTGTTTCTAAAGAGGCATAATTTATCAAGTGGATGTTCTACGTAATACTGGATAGATAATGTTTCCAAAGCGCATGACAAATCAGGGTGCCAAATACTATATAGGAAAATAGGAATTGCTTAAGGAAAATTTTCCTAATTCATTCTCTGAAGGTGATTTTTTTCTCTTTCTACAATCAGATGATGTAAGTATTTACCATGCATACTGGTATTGGTACTAGTAACATTGGCATTAGTAAAATCATTAATTTCATTGGAAATATATTTTTATTTACATAAATATCAATGCCATTAGCATGTGGAACTATTACAGACTTATGTTCTTCCTCCCTACCTCTCTTTCTTCCTCCCTCCCTCCTTCCGACTTTCTTCCTCCTTGTGGAGTGAGAGCTGAGAAGAGAGCAATCAGTCCAAGAGAAAGGGGAGACAGGGCTCATCACCTGCATCCTGCTCCCCAGATGTTCATGCTGCTCGCTCCCCCCACACACTGGGCTCCTCCTCCAGATGTTCACCCTGCCTGGATTCTTCCCTCACCTGGACTCCTCCTCCCGGGTGTTATGAGGACTAAATTATATAAAGCAGGTGATGTGCCCTGTCAGCTGTTTGCTTCATAATGCATGCCCAGCTCATCGAGGTCATTTTTGTTGGTAAGAAAATAGCAAAGAAACCAAGACCTGTTGAGTGTGGCAGGTTTGCCAGGCGGTCGTTTGGGGTTTCTTTTCAGTTCCATCTGCGGAAGGTTGCAGGGCAGGCTCGGGGGGCAGTGCCCATATTGACACGGTGCCCAGATCATAGTGCAGTCTTGACTTTGCAAGGGACTCTGATGGTCAGGACAAGGACAGACATGCAGGCGGAACAATGACCCCCACTTGCTTCCAGCCTGGAAGGTTGTGCCCTATGGACCCTGTGGTCCCGGCAATGCTCCCCGGGAACTCTCTGCCTTCATTACCCACTTGTACCCTGGTTCTGCTCATTCTATTTTCTTGGCGTAAATTCATTGCACCTGAGACTCTATCAATTACAGAATCAATTTCACTGGGTAATGGAGAAGAAACAGCAGAATAATTCTCATCAAAATGACCTTTATGTGAATACTTAAAGTTTTACTAAAAAAATAGAGCTCTTCTGAAATCCTCCCACAGTATCAAACACCAACCTGAGACTATCCTCGCGATTTTATTTTCCTGAACGTGGTCACTCTGTTGATACTTGCTGGATACGGGGCCTATTAGAGAACGCTGTTGGCATGGGCTGCTAATTTTTCAGGAGTTGCATCTTGGAAGACATGAATCTTTCTGATAATCTCAGGTGTGCAGTTTATTTGAAGCACTGAGCACCTGCATTTGTCAAAACTCTTTTGACAGTTTACGTGATCCCTTTCACCTAAGCTTAAGAAAAATCCAGGAAGCCTGAGGGGGGACATGGGCTCTGGGGACAGCTGGTGCCAAACGCTCTCCTCGAATCTCTCCCCCTTCCCATCTGGTGGGTCTGCTCACCTCTGCTTGGCTTTATTCTTGAACAAGCTTCTCCAAGTGGCAGTAAGATGGCTACTGGCTGCCATGTGTCACTCGTGCCTAGAGAGATCTCAGAGAAAAGAGACAGCCTTTCGCTTTCAGATCCGCCCAAATTCCTAAAAAGATGTTCACTAATTGGCCTGCTTTGAGTCCCATGCTTGCCATGGAAACACGTGGCCTAGGTGGGAGGTGGTGGGAGTGGGGGTGAGGGTCAAGCGCGGCCAAACCCAGACAACATGGATGTGTGGAATTGTTCTAGGCTGGAGGAGAGGGCTGTCTCCAGAGGAAAGAATACTGAGCAGACAGCACTAATGTCAACCACACTAGTTATTCCAAAAGGGATCATCTTTTTAAAATAAAAAGTTTAGAAAGACAGAAGGATTCCAAGGAGTGGGCCCCAGAGTCTCAAGTTTTGGGTGCCATAAGGCGTTGAAGTACTTTGTAAGCAGAAGGAATGGTTTCCTGGTCGATTTGGAGGAGATTTCACAGTATTGAATCCTCAGAAGGTTTAGTGATGTGTACCAGCCAGTCAGGGATGGTCATTAAGTCATCGGCACTGCGTATGAGAGGCATGGTCAATCAGAGTCATGAGATGTTGCATTATTAGGAGTTGTGCAAATACCAATAATGCCAGCAAAGCAACTGTGCAAAATAGAATCCAGGAAAATAATGGTTTGCCAGAATTTGTGCTAACGACCGTTGGTTGCTGGGGGAGTTGAGAGGCTAGAGAGAGACACGAAGGCTGGGACAGCAGGGAGGGTCCTGGAAGACGTGAACCCAGTGCCAGAGGAAGGGCAGGGTGAGGAGAAGAGCTGATCAGTCCTGATCAGCCACGAGGCCTCCTCAGGGCCTGCCTTTCAATCCTTTCCCTGCCTGTGGCTCTGAGCCATCCATTGTGTAGGAGCTTGTGGGCTCCACTTAATGGAGAACTTGTAATATTTTTGGTTTTGTCATTTGTTGTGCTTCTGCAGAACTGCGTTTGACGTTCCCTCTTGCTTTGCTCTGAGTTGGGTGATGTAGTGACCACTTCCTGGCCATCAAAGCTGCTCTCTGAGCACTGTTTGCAAGAGAGAGCTTATCGAGAAATGGGCTTCTTGTCTAATGGATTGGGCCATCTTAGTCCCTCTTTTGTTGCTTGTCGCAAACTTTCAAGCAAACCACTTGAAACTGAGTAGTTTATGAAGAAAATGAATTTCTTTCTTAAGGTTACAGAGGCTGAGAATTCCCAGGTTGAGGGGCCACGCCAGCTGAGAGCCTTCTTGCTGTGGGGACTGTCCGAGGACTCCCAAGGCAGCCCAGGCTGTCCCTGGCAGGGAGGTTGGACGTGCTCACGTGCCCAGGCCCCTCTTCTTTTTATAAAGCCAACTGTCCTACTCCCATGACAACCCGTTAATCCATTTATCCCCATGAGTGGTGAATCCATTCAGGAGGGTAGGGCCCTCACGACCCAGTCACCTCTTAAATTCCCCACCCCTTGATACTGCCCTGTTGGGGATCAAATTTCAGTTTGAGTTTTGAAGGGGTAATATTCACGCTCCAGCATGGACCATAGTGTCAGTTGTTATGCTTGGGGAAAATAAGCCTTTTTTGTTTCAACACCTTGAGATGAAAGAGCGTAAGTTTTTAATCCTTGTTTTCTAATGTTATCTAGGCAACGTTTTTGGCTAATTCCTTTTAGCATTGAAACATTGATTATATAGCTTAGACCTGTGTTTATGTAAAGAAAGACAACTAGTATTAGCAAAGTGTATATTGTGACAGACATTGGTTATTAATGGCTACAGCAGGATTTTGACAAGTCGACAGATGGCTAAAAATGTTAAAAGGTTTCTGGAAAGCATTCTGTCAGAGTTTGGAGGAAACTCAGCGAGGATCACCTCTTGATGGTCTTCCTGGAGGAGGGAAGTGTTGGTGCAGGGGCAGAGGAAAATGTCAGTCTTCTGTTTCCTGGTAACAGAAGGCAGTCTGGCGTCAGGACGCCTGGGTCCTAGATTCAGTTCTGATGCCAACTGTGACTTGGGCAAGTTTATAGAACTATCTGGCCTCAAAATTCCTCATCTCAAAATATTGTACTGGATCCTTTTTTACCTAAATTCATATGGTTTTGTGATTGAGCCCCATTGAAGTAGTTCAATTCTCTGCCACTTAATACCTGAATGTGAAGGTGGCCTGTTTTCTCCAGGGGCCAGGTGTGGGTCTCTGCTGGAAGGTGGAGGAGACGAGCCTCTGAAGGCATCAAAAGGTCTCTTAGCACTGAGGCCACACGTCACTAGGATTCTTCTCATTCAGAAAGGAAGAGCCTCCTTCCCCATGGAGTTGGAGATCTGAGGCTAAGCTTCGGTGTTGGCCCTGCTGTTACCCAGCCATGCGCCCTGAGCACTGCTGTTACCCAGCCATGCGCCCTGAGCACTGCTGTTACTCAGCCCTGCTGTTACCCAGCCCTGCCGTTACCCAGCCCTGCGCCCTGAGCACACCCTTTGCCTTTTGGGGCCAGTGTCTTCCACAGTACGATGAGGGCTGGGCCACGTGACCTTGAAGGTGGCCTCTGACTTCAGCAGTCTGTGCTTACTTGTTTTCCTCTGTCCTCAAGAACCAAGCTCAGAAGCTGCAATCCTTCTTCATTATTATATTTTGGGATGGCTTCTCATTGCCCGAAGGAAGTGCAAAATGCATCCAAATTTCTTTTTAAAATAAAAGTGAATTAACATTTGATTTTATTTGGATGTACAGATACTGATAGAGAAATATGTTTAGATGTATTTTGAGGTGAAAAAAGCAGGTAAGACTTTGTGTACCTGATGCCATTTTTTTTTTTTGAGACAGAGTTTTGCTCTTGTTGCCAAGGCTGGAATGCAATGGTGCGATTTCGGCTCACTGCAACCTCTGCCTCCTGGGTTCACATGATTCTCCTGCCTTAGCCTCCGTAGTACCTGGGATTACAGGCGTGCACCACCACGCCCAGCTAATTATTTCTATTTTTAGTAGAGACAGGGATTCACTATGTTGGCTAGGCTGGTCTTGAACCCCTGACCTCAGGCGATCCACCCGCCTCAGCCTCCCAAAGTGCTGGGATTACAGGTGTGAGCCACTGCGCCCGGCCCCTGATGCCATTTTTGTAAGAAGAACAAACTTCTCTGAACATATTTTCAGGGGAAAAGTCTGGAAGGATAGACACCAGAACTTTCCCAGTGGCAGTAAGATTTAGGGTTGCTTAATTTACTTTACTTTTGTTTGGTTTTGTTGTATTTTCTACCTTTTCTATAATGACTATATTTTACTTAGAAAAAAATTGGGGGTGTGGAATTTTATTTTGTTCGTTTCAGGATGCATGTCGACCACTATCGGAGACAGCCCTGGGGGGCAGTTTCTATTGTCTTAGATGCGTGACCTACCGCTTTTTAACTCTGTTTTAAAATTTTAAATATACTCAGAAAAAGAGGAACAGCATAATAAATTCAGGTATCCATTGCCCACCTTCAATCATTCTCAATATTTCATCGATCTTATTCTATCTACCTATCACTTCTTTTTATTTTTTAGGAATATTTTCCAGCCAATCCCAGATATACCATTTTACCTGTAATACTCCAATTTATCTTCAGAAGTTAATTTTGTAAACATAGCGTCATGGTACCTAACAAAATGAGCAGTGCATTAGTATCATCGATGTATGGTTCAGCTCTCCCTGACTGTCTCTTGGAGACAATTGGATATAATTTTGTACATGCCTAAGGGAGGGAGGGTACACAGGTGAGGAGCTTTGGAACACGGGCCTCACTTGACTTGCTTGGGCACTGGGTGCCTTTGCTGAAACTATTGGATTCCAGACCCCAGGTGCTTGATTCGTTATTGTAAGAGAATGTATTAGTCAGGGTTCTCTAAAGGTACAGAACTAATAGGACAGATGAATAAATTAAGAGGAGTTTATTAGGGGAATTGACTCACATGATCACAAGTTGAAGTCCCACAACAGACCGTCTGCAGGCTGAGGAGCAAGGAAGCCAGTCCAAATCCCAAAGCCTCAACAGTAGGGAAGCTGACAGTGCAGCCTTCGGTATGTGCCTGAAGGCCCAAGGCCCCCTGGCAAATCACTGGTGTAAGTTCAAGAGTCCCAAAGGTGAAGAACGTGGAGTCTGATGTTTGAGGGCAGGAAGCATCCAGCATGGGAGAAAGATGAGGCCAGTCTAGTCCTTCCACGTTCTTCTGCATGCTTTATCCTAGCCACGCTGGCAGCAGATTGGATGGTGTCCACCCAGATTGAGGTGGGTCTGCCGCTCCCAGTCCATGGACTCAAATGTTTAGTTCCTTTGGCAACACCCTCACAGACACACGCAGGAACAATACTTGTCATCCTTCAATCCAATCAAATTGACACTCAGTATTAACCATCACAGAGAATGGCATTGTGCTTGCTTGAAAATTGAGGAAAGAAGCATGTGATTACTATTATTATTATTTCTGCGTGCATGGTAGGCGTATATGTTTGTGAGGTACATGAGATGTTTTGGTACAGGTGTGCAATGTGAAATAGGCTCATGGCAATTAGGTTGATGATTCCCTGATGTGCAAGGGTCACCCCCTAGAGCCAAGGCCCAAAGGTGGATTTGCGGGGGGCGTCAGCTTCCCAGACGTCCAGGTGCACTTGCTGAGGGCAGGGCAGGCCTTCCTGAGCTTCCCGACGTCTGCAGATAGAACAGGATTTGAATAAGAGCCCTCAGCCATCCCACAGGGATAGTCTGTCTCGGAGATCTTGGGGATCTCCAAGAAGGCCCATGGCCTTGCTTTGGAATGCATCCCAGTATCTGCCAGCCCCAGTAAAGCATCACTACGGGGAGGGGGAGTGCGGGGAACAGTGAGGCTCACAGAGCCATGGAGGCACCGGAGCCGCCATCAGGGGTGGCTTTCCTTTCCCACATGGCGCTGCATCTATCATGTAGGGGATGTTCATGTATTTCCCTTCTTAAAAAACGTGGTTTTGGTACAAAATACTATGAAATAGAGCCCACAGAGGATAATTCGGAGGATCAGCAGGTAAGGAGGAAAGCTCAGGGCCGCCTGGCTGTGAGGCCCCATCCCGAGGCCGAGTCCCAGGGCCAGCTGCGGTGTGTAAGGGCCACGCCAGGAGCCTGCTTTGGGTCAGACCCAGCTCCTCATCCTGTGGCTCCATTTAGGACGATGGCCATCAGCTCCCAGGATGAGTGGCCAGCACCCTGCCTGGCCCCTGGTGGGGGCGATGAACCCCGTGCTCCTCCAAGCAGGGGGCTATGGGCTTGCAACCAGGGCTTGGAGGGAGAGGGACCCCTGCCCTGAGCTCGCCATGGAGCACGGGATGGGGTGAGAGGGGATGTGGGTGGGTAAATGGTTTGCACACCTGCTGTGCACCAGGCCGGCACCGGCTCCCGCACAGGGGCGAGTGGCCGGAGCGCGCAAGGGCAGAAAGTGTGTTTGGGGGCCCCACTCACCCTCCTCCGGCAGCTGCAGGCGGCAGCAGCCACGGCAGTCAGAGTGACGGTGACGCAGGCGCTGCTTCACAATGTGGGGGGCTGCTGTGGCATCTGGGCATCGGCGCCACCTCACCTCACCACACAGCCACTCCACTGCACCCCAACAGAGCAGCCACCACACCGCGCACCGACAGAGCAGCCGCCACACCGCGTCCCAACAGAGCGACCACCCTACCGTGCCCTGACAGAGAGGCCACTGCATTCGTCTCGATAGAGAGGCCACCCCACCAGCCCCAAGAATGGTCACTGCACCGCACCCCCGACAGAGTGGCCACCCCACTGCACCCCCACAGAGCGTGCCCCCCATAAGCCCCCAGAAAGAGGGACCGCCCCACCACGCCCTGACAGGGAGGTCACCGCACAGCACCTCAGTAGAGAGGCCATCCCACCGCACCCTAACAGAGTGGCCACCTCCCCACGCCTGGGCATAGCATCCACCCCACTAGCTCCCAGACAGAGTGGCCACCCCACTGTGCCCGGACAGAGTGGCCACCCCACCAGCCCCCAGACAGAGCAGCCACTGCACTGTGCCCCTTCAGAACGGCTATCCCACTGCACCCCGACAAAGAGGCCACCCCACCATGCCCCAACAGAGGTGTCTGCACCACACCCCAACAGACAGGCCATCCCACATCACCCCAGCAGAGTGGCCACCCCACCACACCCTGACAGAGTGGCCACCACACTGCATCCCAAGAGGTCGCTGCACAGCACCCCAACAGAGAGGCTACCCCACTGCACCCCAACAGAGAGGCTACCCCACTGCACCCCAGACAGAATGGTCACCCCACTGCACCCTGGACAGAATGGCCACCACACTTGCCTGACAGAGAGACCACCCCACCACCTGCCACAGAGCGGTCACCCCACTGCAGAGATGAGGAGCGGCTTCCTGGGTAGACCTGGGAGAAGCGGGAGCTTTGTACACACACACCACACACCATACACATCACACACCACATACGTACATACACACTACAAATACAATACATACGCCACACAACACACACTATATACAGAGCACACCTCACACACATACAAACATCACACACTACACACATACACACATCACACAACACACACGTCACAACGCAAACACTATACACACACCACACACATACATACATATACACTACACACCACATACATGCACATACCACACCACACATCACACACCACACACCTACATACACACATCACACATACAATGCACATACCATGCAAAACAAATACAATACACACACCACACACACCATACACCATACACACACATACATACCACACACCACACACACCATACACCATACACACACACACATACCACACACCACACACACCCACATACCACACACATTACACACCACACAATACATACCCCACATACAATGTGCACACCACACAACACAAACACTATACACATACCACACACCACACACACCACATATACAAGCCACACACCACACACACAGGATTGGTTGGTCTGATTTTGCTACTAAAAATCTGAATTATTAGAAATACTTCAAAAATAAGTGCAACTGAATCCTTTTGGGAGGTCAGTGCGAACCTGGAAGAACTCTAATCACATGTAATTCAGTCATGGTCCATCAGGGCCTAATTTAGTGCATTGTTAAGAAAGACTGTAGTTAGCATTGCAATTATTTCTGTAGAAATAAGTGCCACAAGGCTGAAGGAGATGGAAAGTTTTGCTTTCTTTAGGGGGCACTCTTCTCCTTTTAATTAACATTTATTTATTCAACAATATTTATTGAGGACCTACTATGTAGTACTATTTCTTGAGTTCCTTCTATGTGATCCTGCTTGTTGAGTTACTATGTGGTTCTTCTTGTTGAGTGCCAATTATGTGGTGCTGTTTGTTGAGTACCTGCTGTGGGTATTATGTGTTGAGTGCCTACCATGAGTGCTATTTGTTGAGTACCTACTATGTGGTGGTGTTCTAAGTAAGTACTAGGACACAGTCGTGGAAAACACATCAAAAATCCCTGCCCTTTTGGAATTTACATCCCAGTTTATAATCCAGTCATCCTGCTTGGCAAACCCTTACTTTCTGGAGATTTCTGGTTTTCAGAAAAGGCTATGAGCCTCACACTGGAAAGGGCACGTGTGCCGGGCAGCCTGGGAGGCTGTTGATCGTGATTATGATTCCTTGGGGCTTCTGAGCTGGCATGTGGGGTGGTGCAGAGGACCTGCCCTTTCACACCTTCCTGGAAACGGTTACTGTCTGTCACACAGAAGCTTTGGATGTGTTGTTGTCTGAGGGACCCTTGTCACCCAGTGGTGCAGATCTCATTATCCCCACTCTACAAACAGAAGACCTCCAAGAAGCTTAAATGCAACTCATTCAAGGTCACTGCTGCTAAGTGAATGATATGGGCCCAAGCTAACTCCAAGTTCCAAGCTTTTTTTGTGAGTAGTTTCCATGCACTGACTGCCTCAAGGCCTGCATGAAATTTCGGTCTCTGTCTTCCATTTAAAAACCAAACAGCAGTGACCAAAGGCTCCCTATTGGGTTCTGTTTGAACCAGCACCTGGGGAGGCTCAGCATCAGCTAGACGCAATTCACAGCAGGCAATGCAGGCCCAAGTATGGCCACAGATGCTACATCGGAACAGCTGGCGAGAGACTTGGAAACACACATGCACAGACACACTCAACATACACAAATGCACGCACACTACCCAGATACACACCACACACATACACACACACCACACACACACACCACACACATACACACCATATATCTACACACATGCACACACCTCATGCACATACACATCACACACACACACTATACACACACACACCCTATATCTACACACATGCACACACCCCATGCACATACACATCACACACACACCACACACATCACCCACACTACACACACACACCTTACACATACACATCACATACATACACACATGCACACATCAGCACACATACATACCACACATGCACACCACACACATGCACACCACCCCTGCATACACACACCACACATGTACACACACACCACATATCCACACACATACACATATACCACACACACACCACACATGCACACACAACATACATACCACGCACATGCAAACTACACCTACACACACACATGCACATGTACACACCACATATCCACACACATACACATCTACCACACACACCACACATACATACACACACATGCACACACTACACACCATACAAATACCACACATATACATACACATGCACACACGCCACACACATACATGCCACACATGCACACCACACCTACATGCACACACCATACACATGTACACATCACACACATACACACATGCGCACACACCTACACATACCACACACATACACACACCCACACATGCACACACACCACATATCCACACATGCACAAACACTACACATATACACACCAGACAAGTGTACACACACATTTCCACACATATGCACACACACCACACACAATACACACATACACACATGGACACACACACACACCACACACATGTCCACACATACCACATATCCAGACACATGCCATGCACATATACACCACATACATGCACATGACATACAAGCACACACATCACATATACACACAACACATACATCCACACAAGCACACACACTGCACACATATGCAACACACACACCACATATCCACATACATACATACACACCACATACATACCACATACATGTGCACTACACATACATATACACATGCACACACCACACACACAGAACATAGCCACACACATGCATACACACATACACACTACACAGGCATACACACTACACACACCACGCATACACACATACACACCACACATGCACAAACATCACATATCCACTCACACACCTACGCCACATGCATACACACCACACACCCACACATCACATATCCACACATGCACACACCATGCACATAGGCACCACATACACACACCACACATACATTCACACATGCACAAAAACCACACACCTGCACACACCACATATACGCATGCATGCACACACCACACACATGCACACCACACATACATAAAAGCACATGACACACATACACACTCCACATGCAAACATATAGCACATATCCACACATGCACACACACCATGCACATACACACCACGTGTACACACACCATATGCATACACACATGCACAGATGCACACACACCACATATCTGTACACACACAGCATGCACATACACACCACACAATACACACCACACATACACACTTGCACAACACACGCACATACACATAAGATATTCACCCACATTGACACATCATATGCATACACACCACACATTCACACATATGCACACACTGTATGCACACATATACATCACACATATGCACACATTACATGCATACACACATTTATACCACATATTTACACATGCACACACACCATGCACATACACACCACACATACATCCCCACACATGCACACACACACCACACACACATGCACACACACCACATACTCTGACATATACATGTCACCCATGTGCACACATCCACCACATTACACAAACATATATACACACACAAACCACACACCCCCAAAATGTACACATCACACAGTACATATCATAGATATGTACACACCCTACACATGTACTCAGACACATACGTGTCACCTATGTGTACACAAGTCACATACCATATCACACACACACCAGACACACGCACATGTACACAAACCACATACCAAATCACACACACACCAGACACACGGCACACACATACATACACATCACACACATGTACAGACACACACCAGAGATGCACCACACATTCATACACACATATCGCACATGTGCCACACACATCACACACACTCACACGCATAGAGATACATATACCACACGGAACATTCACAGGGGTGCACACACAGATGCCCCCTCGCCACTACCCACACAGTGCTCTCTTCAGGATAAGCTCATTTTTGTAGTGAGTTTCTGAGGTGAGACTCTAGGAAGAGAAGCACCCAGCGTGACTGAGCCTGCTGTCTCACTGTGGAGGAGGCAGTGACCTGCAGACCTCCTCTGTTGCTCAGGAGGGTGTGTGGTGAGAGCTGGTCCTGGAGGTGCAGCAGGGTGGTCATTGGCCAGTGAGGACGTGGAGCCCAGGCAGGTTACTGTGCTTAGAGAGCAAAAAAGTCTGCGTACCACTGCAAGCAAGGATTGTAAACTTTCCTCATTGTGGAGCGTGTTTATTCTTCCCTTCACTGTTCCTCCCCCTTCCTGCCAGGGTAGAGGTCACAGAAAGTGATCATCCAACTGTGGACAACCAGGCAGGACTAAAGGTGGCTGTGCAATGCCCATGAGAGATGCGTCAGGTGCAGGAAGCCCCACAAACCCTCCTGGACTAAAGGCGGCCGTGCCGTGCCCATGAGAGACAGATCAGGTGCAGGAAGCCCCGCAAACCTTCGTGGACCCCTGCAGAGCCACCTGCCCCCACAGCTGGCTCAGATCCACCCTGACACACCCCAGCCAGGGTGCATGGCCACCCAGGGAGGAAGAAGGAGAGAAACATCTGGCCAGGCACCAGGCAGCGCCTGCCTCCCTGCACCCTGGCAGTCTGCGAGTCCTGGGACACACGCCGTGCCCAGCAGTGCCACACAGAGACCCAGAGGTGGAGCATGTTCCCTGTGCCTGTGGCTATTTGTGTACTCCTTGGAGTAATGCCTGTTCAAATCCTTCACCCCTTTCTTTTAATGGGGCTATTGGTCTTTTTATTATTGAGTTGAAGAGTTCTCTATATCTGGATACCAGATCCTCATCAGACATGTGATTTCAGATATTTTCTCCCATTCTTTGGGTTGTCTTCTCGTTCTCTGAAGAGTGTGCTTTGGAGCAGAAAAGTTTTTTAATGTTCATGAGGCCCAACCTCTCCATTGTTTTTTGTTGTTACTTTTGTGCTTTTGGTGGCGTATCTAAGGAACCATGGCCTGAGGCAAGGTCATGACAGTTTACACCCGTGTTTCCTTGTAAGCATCTTATAGTTTCTGCTCTTCTGGTCAGGGTTTTATCCAGTGAGAAATTCAGCATGGCTCTTTGAACAGATCATGGTCCTACTCTCTGTGTAAGATTTCAACAACATGAGCTTGCGATTTCTCCCAGATGAGGGACCGGCTGAGACCTCAGACACAGGAGCAGGCATGGCTGTGGTGAGGCTTCCCGTTCACAAATGGCCCCTAAATCCCCCTCCAAACAGAGGCCCCTGTGACCATGTTTGCCTCACATGACCTGCCTTTAGGGTCACTGGTTGTGGAGCTAGAGGAGGACTCTGGTGCCAAAGTGGCCAGTGCGGCCCCTCCCCCGGGCATTCCTGTGCCCAGTTCTCGCTGCTCTTTGCTCCCCGTTCCCAGGCTGGGCTCCCTACCCTCGCTGCCTTTTCTGTTTTCCTCCCAGCTTCCAGGACTCTGCCTGTGGGCTTCAGAGGAATGCTCTGTCCGGGCACCGTTTGTGATCAGTGCTCAGCAGGCTACGTGCAGGAAGATCTGGCCTCAAGAATGGGGCCCAGACATCCCTTTGCCCTGTGTGCAAAACACAGACTCATTCTCCAGGCCCACCTTAAACCTTCTCCCGGGCTGAACGGCTTCTCTCTTTTCCTCCCTCTGTTTTTCTCTCTCTCCCTCTACCCTTGTCTTTCCTCCTCTCTGTCTCTTCATCTCTGTCCCTCTCTCGTCTCTCTTCCTCCCTCCATCTCTCTGTCTCTGTGAATGTCTCTCTTCCTCCTTGTCTCTATCTCTGTCTCTCTCTCTTCCTCCATCTCTGTCTCTCTTCCTCCCTCCCTGTCTGTCCCTGTCTCTCTCTCTTCCCCTCTCTCTTCCTCTCTCCTTCTACTTGCTCTTCCATGTGAGCTCCTGACGCTTTATCCCTACCCTGCCACAGCATGCCCGGCTGCCCTGGAGTGGGCCTATTTCTGGACATGAGACCCTTGTGGTCAGGGACTTTTCTCATCCACTCTGTATCTGAAGCCAGACAGCCCAAGGCATCGTAGGTGCTCAGCGACTGTTTGCTAAGTTGATGAGCTGAGGCGACCCTGCGGTGCCTACAGGGGCATGCTTCCAGGTTGTTCTCCCAAAGGCACTTGTGTGTGTGTGATAAACACCTGTGTGCCTGTCCTTGGCATGCCCCTGTCCCATACTCAGCTTTGGCACGCCCCTGTCCCGTGCTCAGCCTTGGCACACCCCTGTCCCGTGTTCAGCCTTGGCACGCCCCTGTCCCATACTCAGCCTTGGCACACCCCTGTCCCGTGTTCAGCCTTGGCACGCCCCTGTCCCATACTCAGCCTTGGCACACCCCTGTCCCGTGCTCAGCCTTGGCACGCCCCTGTCCCGTGCTCAGCCTTGGCACGCCCCTGTCCCGTGCTCAGCCTTGGCACGCCCCTGTCCCGTGCTCAGCCTTGGCACGCCCCTGTCCCGTGCTCAGCCTTGGCACGCCCCTGTCCCGTGCTCAGCCTTGGCACGCCCCTGTCCCGTGCTCAGCCTTGGCACGCCCCTGTCCCGTGCTCAGCCTTGGCACGCCCCTGTCCCGTGCTCAGCCTTGGCACGCCCCTGTCCCGTGCTCAGCCTTGGCACGCCCCTGTCCCGTGCTCAGCCTTGGCACGCCCCTGTCCCGTGCTCAGCCTTGGCACGCCCCTGTCCCGTGCTCAGCCTTGGCACGCCCCTGTCCCGTGCTCAGCCTTGGCACGCCCCTGTCCCGTGCTCAGCCTTGGCACGCCCCTGTCCCGTGCTCAGCCTTGGCACGCCCCTGTCCCGTGCTCAGCCTTGGCACGCCCCTGTCCCGTGCTCAGCCTTGGCACGCCCCTGTCCCGTGCTCAGCCTTGGCACGCCCCTGTCCCGTGCTCAGCCTTGGCACGCCCCTGTCCCGTGCTCAGCCTTGGCACGCCCCTGTCCCGTGCTCAGCCTTGGCACGCCCCTGTCCCGTGCTCAGCCTTGGCACGCCCCTGTCCCGTGCTCAGCCTTGGCACGCCCCTGTCCCGTGCTCAGCCTTGGCACGCCCCTGTCCCGTGCTCAGCCTTGGCACGCCCCTGTCCCGTGCTCAGCCTTGGCACGCCCCTGTCCCGTGCTCAGCCTTGGCACGCCCCTGTCCCGTGCTCAGCCTTGGCACGCCCCTGTCCCGTGCTCAGCCTTGGCACGCCCCTGTCCTGTGTTCAGCCTTGGCACGCTCCTGTCCTGTGCCTGGCATTGGCTGCCATGCCTGGCCCCTGCATGCCCCTGCCCTGTGCCTGGCCTCAGCACACTTCCCACGAGCAGGATTGTCAGGGAGCACCCAAGGGGAGTTTCCAGAACCATCGGTGAGTTGCTCCTCCAAAGTCATTTTCTTTGCCTTGATGGAAAACTAGGGACATGCACTTTATTATTTCTGGCACCAAGCCATAGATGAGGCCCCACTGTCATCTGGTTATTCTCAAATCTTTGTGGGCACAAGAGCATTTTAAATTATGCCAACGAACCTGCTTTGGATGTCTGGCTGGTCTAGGGCTGTGCAAATGTAAAGTGGCAGGCACCGGCTCTGTGGATTCGGGGCACAAGGGCCCGTGGGGCCTGTCTCTACTTGGGATGAAGGGGTTAAACTGAAACCTTGAAGGAGGGGACCGTGGCTTGGCTTCAGCTGGCCGCTTCTCTCTGAGGATCAATGGATGATGGTATACGAGTTGCACGGCTGGAAAGGGGCAGGCCCTGCGGAAGCCGCCTCAGGGTGGGGAGGCCAGACAGCAGCCACATTCACTTCCAGGGCAAGATTGCTCAGAATTCTGGAAGTTCTTCTAGACCAGCCACTTGCTAGGGACTTTTCAGTTAAAGAAACTGAAATCCAGGCAGTTCAAATGAGGTCAGGCTGAACAGGCCCCGCAGCAGAGCAGAGCAGCAGAGGCCGCGGCCAGGCCAGGGACAGCTGGGCACCAGGCCCATCCCTGCCTGGGTTGAGAGCTCCTGGGCTTGTTCTCCCAGGCAGACCTCAAAGCCCTGCAAGGGAGCACCCCAGACTTCCTGCGGAGAAGGCACATGAGAGATGCTGAGTAACCGATAAAGAAAATGAAAAATGGAGCTGACATTTACCCCAGGGTGGTGATGTGCTGGTGAGTGAACGAGTGGCTGTTGTGTGGGAATCCAACTCCAAACCAAAGACCGCTTGGGACAAACCAGGAGATGGCCCCTGCAAGCCCCTGCTGCTCCCCAGCAGCTCACGTTCCAAACAATGAATGAAAAGACCAAAGGAATGGTCATCTGATCCCACATGCTAAGTGAAAAATAAAGTCCTGCTTCAAAATATTCCCTGCACATTGGTAAGTTCTGTTTTGTGATCTGACAGCATTAAGAAAGATGAACAAGGAAGAAGTTGTATCTTTTCTTCTAAATCATTAATAACAAAAGATCCAGGCCTTCAAACAAGATCTCCAAGAAAAACTGTCTTTCCCACTCCACAAATGTCATGACCCATTTTAACCCAGCGCTAGGAGAACTTTGACTGGGGTTTCCAGGCCTGTTATCTTGAAGCAGTCAAAGCAAGAGCCTCTTATGTTTTCCTACTGATTAACTTTGATGAGCCCTGAACAATTACTCCTGTGGTTGCCGATGCTGCAAACACACCGAGCTTCCTGGCGGGGTGAGAGAAGGAGGCATCACGTGTCATGCCTGGGGCTGCCGTGTTCCTCCAGTGAGCCTCCCTCCTGTGCAAATTGCGCTGGCTGCAACCACCCTCGGGCGAACTGAGGTAAAGCCACTCAAATCGACTCTGAGGGCCTTATGTCCTCATGGAACCCTGGTTGAGAGAGGATGCAATAGACATTTCAGACCTGGATTCAGGCAGGGCTCCATCTGGAGAACGCTCCAGGCAGGCACCACTGGTTAGGAGCAAATCCCACAGCTGGGCCTGTCTTGGCTCTGACCACTGGGTGTCTTAGTAGTCTCAAATATTAAAAAACAAACAAACAAACAAAATGTCTGGGGGAGCTAAGAAGAAAGTTAAATCCTTAGATTTAAAAACATCCTCACATTGTTATGACTTAAATACAATTTTCTCTTTCACAAATCTTTCTTAGTCAAATAAAGACGTGCCCCTTCTCTGCAGAACCAAATGGTCCTTTGTTCGCGACTCGGAAATGCTTCACCTCCCCGGGGGACTCTCCCGAGGCTGCCAGGGAGTCGTGTTGGCTCCACTGCTTCTGCAAGGATGAGAGCACACGTGGTCACCAGCACAATTCCAGCGGGAAGATGTCAAAGCATTCAACACAATCTCAGATAGGAGCACAGGGGATTACCAGGACTTTTTAGATTCACATTCATTTTCATAATGTGCTTCATTTTCTGAGAATTTTGTGGCATTTTGGCCTCTGCCACAAGGAATACGTTCTCATTCTGACAATTCAGAATTGTCTCTTTGTAGTGTTTGTCCTTGGGGAAGAATAAATTGTTGGAGAAGGTGTTTGAATGACCTTGTGCTTCGGAGCTAATCAAGAGCCATCCACAGAATCCATCTGAGCATCAGCCTTTCTTCTGGGCTGCTGGGCTGTCATTCTCCAGCAGCGCAGGGTCACGGAGGTAGGACGCACTTTGGAGTCAGGAATCTAGGTTTGAATCGTGTTTCTGCCACTTACAAACTATGTGGCCTTTAGTGAATTACTCAACTGTTTTGGGCCTCAGTTTCCCTATTTGTACAATTGCATTTTATGATCGCAGCCTGAACAGACCAAGAAAACTACCTTTGAAATGTGTTCAGAATTTAGCTCGTTGTCACCTCCACAATTCCCACCCCGCTCTGAGCCACTGTCATGTCTCATTTGGAATTCTGTCTTAGTCTCCTACCTGGACTCCCTCTTCTCCCTCCTACCTGGACTCCCTCTTCTCCCTCCTACCTGGCCTCGCCTCCTACCTGGTCTCCCTGGCCCTTGCTCCTACCTGGTCTCTCTGGTTCTCTTGTTTACCTGGTTTCCTTGGTTCCTCCTACCCAGTCTTCCTGGTTCCTCCTCCTTGGCCTCCCTGTTCTCCCTCCTCCCTGGCCTCCCTGGTCCTCCCTTTCTACCTGAATTTCCTATTCTCCCTCCTACCTGAACCCTGATTCTATTTATGTCCCCAACAGTCTGTTCTCCACTGAACAGCCAGATAGGTCCTGTGAGAACTCTAATAGGATGGTGTCATTGTCCTGCTCACATTCCTCCAATGACTTCCTGCCTCATGGAGGGCACAGCCCTCTGCTTGTATTCACCCCGTCGACCTGCTATGTTCTTCCATTGTGTCCCCTCTCTCCTCCAGCTCCTTCAGTCTCATCCACACTGGCACCGTGCTGCTCCTTGGAGGCTCCAACCTCATCTCTGCCTTCAGCTCTGCCCTTGCCCATCCTAATATCTGGACACAGTTGTTCCTGGTGACTGCAGTGTCCAGCCCTTCCTTCTGGCCTCATTTGCTGACCACCTGCATTATTTAGAATAGGATTAACTATCAGAGACCCAAAATAATAGTGCCTGAACAAAATAGAAATGAATACATTTCAGTCTGACTATGTGGTTTGGGTTGACATGGCAACTCTGGCATCGTTTGGGACCCAGGTCTCTCAACCATGACTCCAAATGACACAGGCTGACACCTGTGGTTCACCTGGCCACTCCAGCTCCCACCTTCAGGCCGAAGCCCAGCCCGTGGGAAAGAGAGAGAAAACAGGGGTGCACCCTTCTCCCTGAAAGGGCCTGGCCTGGAATAGGCACCAGCATTTCCCCAGGGCCCATTGGCTAGAATTTGACATGAGCACCCCTAGCTATGAGGGTGTCAGGAAATGAAGTGTCCATCAGCGAAGCAACGCGTCACATTGTAAAAGAAACACAGGTCCTGGTGTGATGCCCTGGTCCACTGTCTCTGCCCCAGGAGATATTTCTTCACCCACTGTCCTTCACAGCCTCATGTGAAGTGGGCATGAGGCCATGTGGTCTCCTGGGGGCTGTGCAGCTCTGTGAGCTGTTTTCTGCTAAGGGGGTTTTGGGGGACACAGTTTGATTTAGGAGTAGAATCCTTAAGTTTTGTAGTCCAGACTTTTATTTTTTGACAGAATAATTTCCACAAAGACTGTTGGCTGTGACTTCAAAATATACCTAGAATGCAAATACAGCCACTGTTAATGTTTCTGTCCCTGTGGGTCTCACCTGCATGGGCTCAGCATCCTCTGTTGGTCACGTGCACTTGTGCCTCTCAGCAGCCAGAGGAGCCCACTGGAATGACGCTGGGAGTGAAAGCTCAAGTTCTCACACAGGCTGGGAGATCCTAAACCCTCTGTGCCTGGTCACCTCAGAGGGTCCTCTCCTGACTGACACCCCACCAAATACAATGGACTCCCGGCTGTTGCCCGAACTCGGCCTTTCCTCACATCTGAGGCTGGTCCTGGCCCTGCCTTTACCTTGGGAAGTGCGTCCTCCTCACCGCATGCTATGCCCCAGCCTCTT
This sequence comes from Rhinopithecus bieti, assembly GCF_001698545.2. Classification (NCBI taxonomy): domain Eukaryota; kingdom Metazoa; phylum Chordata; class Mammalia; order Primates; family Cercopithecidae; genus Rhinopithecus; species Rhinopithecus bieti. Next base: position 2,983,259 of record NW_016821253.1, on the reverse strand, counting down.
CCAAGTCGTGGTTCATACCACAACCCCATGGCCACCTCCACGGGCCTGTCTGCAATGCTCCTTGCAAATTCCAACCCTCAAACCTCCTCCTCAATAATACACAGGACTTACAGAACTGACCACTTCTTAAATGTGCTATTTCATTCACTTGCTTGGCACCTAGAACATGAGTTCAAGAGGGCAGAGACTGGGTTTCGCTACTTGTTCTACCCTCTACGCCTACCACAAAGCCAGGCACACAGTAGGGACTCAACACATATCTGCCCAGTGGTTGAATAGTAGGTGATATTATTAACACACACATTCGAGAATCAAGTCAATTTAAAGGAGGTGGTATTTTGTTGTTGTTTTGCTAACAGCTAGCATGTAAGTGGCACTAACTAGACTCCAGGAGGTTAACCAGGCGGAGTGAAAAGCCTTGATTTGGTCATCTCATGCTTCATAATATTTTCTATCACATTTAAACATAATATTCTTCCTTCGATAAGTCAGTATCCTTAGTCAACTGCTTTTGTGAGTATTGATCCTGATAATTTATACGTTTCTATTTAATGCAACCACCTTTGGTTGAATCTTTAATTTGTGCAGGCACTGTTGAAGGTGGGTGGGATGAGCGGACACATTCATGGATCCTGACCCCAGGGAACATCCATCCTGGGGAAAAGACTGATGTGCAAACACAAAACCATAGCACGCTGGATGAGGTCATGGAAACGCACATGGAAGCAGGGCTGTGGAATGCGGAAGAGGGAGTAGTCCGTCAGCATGTTTCAAGGTGGAGCTTTCCAGGAGGTGTGGCGTGAAGATACTGCTGCGCCCAGCTCACAGGCTCTTGACATCACTTCTGATTTCAGCCTTTCTCGGGCACTGACTCACTTCCTCTGAAGACCCGTGTGTCAGGAGCACCAGTGGTCCTGACTGTCTTACCCCCAGGCTGTGTTAACTCTTGCTGTCTGTCATAACGCCATCAACAGGGTGCAGTGGCCTGGACCTGCTGCTGAACGTCTCTTGGGTCCCCCTAAGTTGACAACGCCAGGCTAACTGGACCCAGAGAACAACAGGTAGGTGTTCTAGGGGTCCTGGTGAGACCACACATGCCAGAGGAGCCCAGGCCAACCCTGCAAAGACTCAGGCTCCCGCCATGTCAGAGCAAGGTTTCACATGCAAGGATCTGGGGCATGCTGGCACAGTCCTTTCAAGGTAAAAGACAAATTATTGTACCTTGTACCTTTAACCACTCAGAAGCACAGAACTGTCCCTGGAAATACTGATTTGACTCATCTGTGCAGAGGGCTGAAGGCTGAGGAGCCTCTGATGCAGGGCGAGGCCACTATGTGAGCTGCACTGCCACTCGGGCTGGACCCCGCAGATGCACGGGGGATGGGTGTAGCCTGGCAGAGAGGTTTGCTCTGGAGTGGATCCTCTAGCAAGCCCAGGAGGGAGTCATGGCCTAGACCCCCCGGTTTTCAAAGCAGAGCTACACCTTCTGTGCCAGAGAACCATTTGCCATGGAAAAGACGCTCCTAGCAGGCTACCGGGCCCTGGCAGATACCGAGGGCTCCCTGTGGAATAGGGGTGACCATGGCTGGCTCTTGCCTTTGTGAGCTGGATTTTGTCAGACACACCAAGTCTAAGGGGCTAGGGGCAGCCACGATTCACCACATAGTGAATAATATACCTTTGGGGTTGGGCCTGTGCAGGGCCATGGTGCAGAGGTGAGTTGACGGATTGGGGGTTCACTCCCTGGGCTGGCACCCGACACTTTCTCTACCAACTCACAATAGTGGTTCCATCCTGGTTCCTCACAGCCAGTGACAGGAACAGGCCCTGTTTGCAGCCAGTCACCCCAGGGATGGGGCTTGAAGCAGCACACTGGGCCTTTGCTGTGTGAAGCGAGAAGGGGCCTTTGGGAAAGGTATGGAGGATCCTGGGCAGTGACAAATGGCCCAGCTGTTTGGTCAGAGCCTGGCAGGAAGGTCAGGAAAGGGATGTGGTCTGGGAAAGACCACAGGGGTGCACAGGGTGCAGGTCCGAGTCTCATGGGACACCCACCGCCCACCAGAAAGCACATTCGCTAAAGAGGCTTCAGGACTAGGGCGATGGTCCAGCCTCTGTCTGGGGCTGCCCCGTGGGCTGTCCCAAGGCAGAGGAACCACAATGGCAGGGGTTGAGGCTGTACCTGGCCCAACACCATGGGGTCCTTCTCACCAGGGCTGATCTACCCATGACTGCTGCGTGCCTGGCCTGCTCCCTGCAGGGATCCACACGGAGCAATGGAGGAGGAAGACAGGGCGTCATCTCAACAGCACCGCGTGGGAAGAACCTTTTCCAGATTTGGGGAGGAGGAGATCCATGACAGGTTTTCACTCGAGTGTTCACGTGTTCTGGACACGATATCGCTCTTTATCTGGATACGGTATTGCCTCTTATCTCACGGTGCCTCTGCCAGCTCACGAAGCTGAAGGGTAACAGAACGCCTGTTTAACCGAAAGGTGATCTTGTTGGATGTGGGTCGGACCTAGGTGCCAATTTTGTGGTGAAGGAGGTGCAGCCGTGGGTATGTCCCGGCATGTGGGCTTACCATACAGCCCACCACCTGGAACCACCTGGAGCCAGAGAGCCTGCTTAGATGACGGAACGGGTTTTAAGACCCAGCTAAGCGGCCACTCAGCTTTGCTTGGCAAACTCTGCTAAGCCCATGCGAGGTGCAGGTGTGGCCTGACAGGGGCTGTGATGCTTTTCAGGTGGATCGGGAGTAGAAGTGCAGGGTGCAGGGAGCAGGCATGAAACTGGTGAGGGAGGGGACCAGGCGAGGGCTACTGGGGCTGGGATGTCACGTGCAAAGGGCATCAGGGATGTGACATGGGGCCTTTTGTGACAGGCTTCCTGTCTGTAGGCAGCGCTGGGTCTGCAGCAGCATGCAGGAAGGTACAGAGGTGACTTCTGGCCTCTGCCCCCAGCTGCGGCCTCCTAAACCACCTTTCACATTCTGCTGGGAGACCTCAAACATGGTGCACCAAACACCTCACACCCTGGGACGGAGAGATGAGGCTTTATCCTCTAGGTCAGCGGCAGGTGGACAGTGACCCACTGGCCAACACAGCCCAGCCCAGCTTTCACAGCGTTCTTGGGGAGCACAGCGGGGCAGCTGCGAGCTGCTCTCACGCTGCCATGAGAGCTGAGTCACTGATGGAGACTGCAGGGCGGCAAAGCAGAAATACATCCTCTCTGGCCCTTACAGTGACGGCTCTCGGACCCCTGCGCTGGGCAACAGGGGCCCAGTGAAAGACTTTAGGCAGGGAAGCGGCACGGTCAGGTGTATCTTTAGAAGGCCTCTGTGTTAGCATGTGTAGGAAGAAGGGGTGGCCTGGCCACGTGGGCATTGTAGGGCTACATGCAGTGACCCCAGCAAAGGCAGTAAGGACAGTCGAAGACAGAGGCCAGAGGCAGGGATTGGGGGGAGACGCTGAGGACAGGAGCTGAGCAGAGGTGCTGGGAGGCGAGGCGAGGACACAGGTGAGGCCCCACACAGCGAGGGCAGGGCTGGAGAGACACTGAAGGACAGGAGGCTGAGCAGAGGTGCTGGGAGAGCGGGGCGAGGAGCCATGCTCGGCCCCACACAGCACAGGGCAGGGGCCTGGAGGAGACACTGAGGACAGGAACAGGAACTGAGCAGAGGTGCTGGGAGGCGAAGGCCAGGACCGCAGGTTCGGGTCCCACACAGCGCAGGGCAGGGGCTGCCTAGGGGCTTCTAGGGCAGTGAGGGTTTCCCTAGTCTTGGACTTAAGGCGGCCCTGGTGCTTCTATTAGGGGCCTGTGTCATTGCCAGAACTAAATCTTCATGGGCTGTTTTCGCGTAGGTGATAAACGGACTTGCCCTCCTCTGTTACTTTTCACATATTGTTAGTAATGTGTAAAGCCACATGCTTGTGTTGGGAGAACCACAGTTTTAAGGCCTGATGATAGATTTCAGGGCCGATTTGAGAGGGCTTTGAAACGCCATGCGTGTTAGATTTCACACAGCTCAAAAGACTTCAGGAACAGGGTTTGAGTCAGCAGCTGGGTGGGAGACACCTGTGCTTGTCACCACGGGGCAGGGGTGGACGCTGGTTTCATGTCCCTGCTTGCCAATGTAGACTGAGATGTCACAGGAGCCTGGGCTAGGCGGGGCACAGAAGCCATGAGAGATTGGCTTCTGAAATCATTCCTGACAGCAGGTGTCCTCTGGTCATCTCTTAGTCATATAATTCCTCTTGTAAATGAGGACCGCGGGAGGAAAATGGAAAACGTGTGGAAATTTCACTTCAGTACTTAGTTTGCTTCTTTCCATTCATACTTGAAAAGAGCGATAGGTGTAAACTTCAGTTGATTTTTTCTCAGCCTTTAAACTTGTAACTTCTTCTGCGTTTGTCCCTTTTTTCCTTTCTTCATTTGTGTATGTTCTCAGCTTTTCTTATTTATAAAATTATTTGATACTGTTCAAAATTTAATATCATGTTAAAAAGGTATCTTGATTGCCAACTTACTTTATCTCCCCGTGACCAAACTTCATCATCTTTAACTTCTTATTCCTGGCAAGAAGTTTTACAAGGGCAATTACAGCTGGACTTTCTCAATTTAAAACAAAGAAAACTCTTGATGAATATTTTGGAATTCCTTGGCTAGTTCACAATACTCTAACAGAAATTGCCCCATAAATTATACTACATCATTTGAGCTTTAAAGTAAAAAAAAAAAAAAAAAAAAAAAAAAAAGTAAGATATACATCCTTCTTAATGGCAGCATAATTATTTGATGTGACTACTTTACATTATATGAGGCATTAACTATTTTTCTATTAGAAGAAAATATGATCTAACCTTTTTTTGTGTGTATGGGAACTTTCTGGGACTCTAATCCTGCAGTTCTTGGGATGAGTTACATTGTTCAACAGCTTTTGCCGTGTGAGTCTCACCACACTCTTCCAGCTCCTCCACCTTTGCTTGTCTCTGCTGCGAGCTGTTCTGCCTGAGTCCAGACTCTAAATGTCGGTGTGTCTGGGACACAGTCCTTCACCCTCTTTTCTATGGCACCTTCTCCTAGACGGTGTCCTGTGGTCCTGTGACTGTGTGTGGATGTGTGCGGATAACCCCCGAGTGTGCTTCCCTACCTCTGACCTCTCCCCTGGGTGAGGGTGTCCTCTACGGAGCACTGACCTTGCGGCTCTCTGCCTGATGTCTGGTCAGTGTCTGAAAACCTCGTGCCTGAACTGCTCCTCTCCAGCCCTCCACGTCTTGGCTGTTGGCATGATTATCCACCACAGAATGAGGTCAGAGGCAGGAATCATCCTTGAGTCCCTGCTCTCTTTCATCTCCATGTGAAGTTAATCCTGGTGCTCCACCTCTGACACTTCCCAAACCTGAGTCCTCCCCTCCGGGTGCTGCCACCCTGGCCCCTCACCTCTGTCAGCCCTGGCTCTCGAACGGGTTTCACCTTCTATCTCCAGCCCATTCTCTATGTGGGAACTGGAATTATCTTCTTAAAATGTAAATCACTTCCCTTTACTGCCCCTCTTAAAACCTTCTTAATAGTCTTCTCTCACACGTGGACTAAAATCCAAAATCCTCATCACCACCTGTAAGGCCTGACTTGCTGTGGTGTGGATCTTTCCTTGACATTCACTGGATGACTAGAGTTATTCCATGTCCGCTAAAAATCCTCCTGTCGTTACTTCCTTTGGTGTAGTTTGGTATTGGTTGCTATATTGAGATGACATAACACATATTTTATCAATATATGGTGTTAGTGATATGGCCTTTACATCTTTAGATTAATGTAGCAGTTCCTCTTGATATTTAATTAAAGACAATGTTTTCTTAAGAAATGAGCAAAGCCTGCAAGAAGTATGGGATTACGTAAAAAGACCAAATCTACGTCTGATTGGGGTGCCTGAAAGTGAGGGGGAAAATGGAACCAAGTTGGAAAACACTCTTCAGGATATCATCCAGGAGAACTTCCCCAACCTAGTAGGGCAGGACAACATTCAAATTCAGGAAATACAGAGAACACNA
>NW_016821253.1:2967156-2972637 GCF_001698545.2 Rhinopithecus bieti | reverse complement strand
AAAAAAAAAAAAAAAAAAAAAAAAAAAAAGACAATGTTTTCTTGAGAATTGTGACAAGGAACATGGGCTGTGTGAAGTCCTCCTCTGCATTTTAGAAATGTGTCATGCGTTTTCTGGTTGAGGTAGTTTTACTGGAAAAGCATTGTTCTCCGCATGCCTCACTCCTGCCCTCTTCTCTGGGCGGTCACGCCTGGCCTCCCTGTTCCTTGAACACACCAGGCTCATTCCTGTTCCAGGGCTTTACGAGTTCTCCTCACACTGCCCCTGTTCATCACCTGAGTGTCTCCTTGTCATCATTCCAGATGTCACATTATTAGGCCCTTCCTGGATCCCTATCCTGGGTGGCCTGCTCTGTGCCCTCTCCCGCCCCGCACATCAGTCATCTGTCATCCTTATGTCTGCATGTTGTCAGCACCTGAGTTGCACGGTTTGTGGATGATTGTGTATTGTGCAAGTCTCTGCACTAGAATGTGAGCTTCGGGAGGGCAGGAGTGATGCCGATCGAGATCGCTGCTACATCCCATCACCCAGAAAAGAGCTCAGCATGCGGTGTGCACTCATTTGACATGTGCTAAATGAAAGAAGAGCATGAACGGCCAGCCATTGGCACATGCCTTTTCAGACCCAGTGTCTTTGCTTCCAGCAATACGCACAGATAGTGAAAGAACGCCCCAGGAGGTCGAGGGCAAGGAGCTGTGGAACTTTGAGATCTACATCATTTCCCTACAGTTAAGGTTCTTTGTCTTTTAATTGTCAGTGGTTCTGACCTTGTTGAGGATAAAGAGATGACCTATATGATCCACAGAGCAGCTTGGTCCTCAGTAAATAGTGGGCCCCACATTCCTTCACCCTGAGGTTCGGCTTCATACTCATGACCACACACTTATGATCTTTTGGGCTTAGTTTAAATATAACTTCATTTGTAAGAATTCCAGCACTGTGGTGTGATCAGGAGACCCAAGCATCGGTAAAGATGTGTCTGTGTGTGAGCATGCGTGCATGAGTGTGTCCCTGCCCCCTAGCACTAGAGACGGGTGGAAACATAGTTGTAATTCTGGAAATATTGGTAAAGTGCTACAGGCACATCAATGGGATGATTTTGATCATCTTATATGATTGCTAGTTGTTTACACAACTACCCATAAGACTGTAGGTTGCTTGGTGATGGAGATGCAAAAGAATCAGTATTTTGAAAAACTCTTAAATTGAACTAGAACACATAGTTTTTTTATTTTTATTTTTAACTATTTTATTTCAAGATAAATGTATGTTGACATACAGTTGTAAGAAATAATATAGAGAGATGCTATGCACACTTTACTCGCTTCTCCCCATGATAATATCCTGCAGAAAATATTGTATCCCATAGTACAATCTCGCAGCCAGGTTGACACTGGCAGTCATGACACAGCACATTTCATTTCATAAGAAACCAAACTGCTTTCCAGATTCAGAGAGGCTGTATCATTTTATATTCCTATTAGTGACGTATGAGTGATCCATTTTTTCTGCATCCTCATCAACATTTGGTGTCACCGATATCTGTTGTTTTGTTTCGCGTTTAGGCACTCTGGTAGGTGTGTAGTGATCTCATTGTGTTCTTTGTTTGCATTTCCCTAATAAATAATGATGTTGCATATCTTTTTCATGTGCTTATTTGTGCCATCTGTATATTCACTTCAGTAAAATGTGTCTTTTGCTCACTTTCTAATTCAATTGTTTCTTTTACTGTTGAATTTTGAGAGTTCTTTTATATCCTAGATACTACTCCTTTATCAGATATTTGGTTTGCAAATAATTTATCCCCATCTGTTCCTTGTGTTTTCATCCTCTTAACAGGGTATTTTACAGAATAAAAGTTTTTAATTCTATGATGTCCAAGGTATCAGTATTTCCTTTTGGGGGTCATATTATTGGTGGTTACATCTGAAAATTTTTGCCTAGTCTTCGATCCTGAAGATTTCCTCCTATGTTTTTCTAAAGGTTTTATAGTTTTACATTTCATATTTAAATTAAATCTATGATCCATTTTGAGGTACTTTCTGTATGATGTGTGAGATTTAGACCAGCGTTCATTTTCTTGCCTATGCATGTCTAATTGCTCCCACACTCTTTATTGAAAAGGCTATCATTCCTCCATTGAATTGCTTTTTCCTCTTGCCAAAAATCAGTTAGGCACATTTGTGTGGGTCTATTTCTGGGATCTCTATTCTGTTCTGTAAATCTAAATGTCTATCTCTTTGCCAAGAGATACACTGTTTTGATTATTGTAGTTATATTGTAAGCCTTCCCATTGGGTAGAGTGATTTCTCCCATTTTGCTTGTCTTTTTCAAAACTGTTTTTAAAAATTTATTCTAAGTCCTTTGCTTTTCATATGATTTTTTGAATAATCTCATCTATATTTACAAAAAAACTTGCTGGTATTTTGATAGCAGTTGCATTAAACCTGTATGTCAATTTGGCAAGAATTGACATCTTTGCTATACTGTCTTGCAGTCCATGAACATGGTATATCTCCCCATTTATTTTTATCTTCTTTGATTCCTTTCATTAGCATTTTGTAGTTGTCAATGTACAGGTCTTATACATGTTTTATTATATTTACTTGTAAGTATTTCATTTTTAAAGTGATTCTAAGTAGTATTATATTTTAAATTTCAGTGTTATGTTTTCATCACTATCATACAGAAATACAATTGATTGAGTGTTGATCTTGTATTCTATGACATTTATAAACTCTTACTAACTCTGGGAGGTTTTGTTGTAGATTCCTTGGGATTATCTGCATGGAAAATTATACCATCTACAAATAGGAGTCACTTTATTCCTTGCTTTCTGATTTGTATGCTTTTTACTTCCTTCTTTTGCCTCATTGCATTGGCTAGATTTTCCAACACTATGAATAACAGTGGTGAGAGCAGAGATCTTTGACTTGTTCCTGATGTTATGAATAATACAGTGTTTCACCAGTAAGTATAAGGTTAGCTTGGGCTTTTTGTAAGTGTTTGTTATCAAGCTGACAAAATTCCCTTCATTTTAACTTTTCTGGGAGTTTAATTATACATGGGTGTGATTTTTTAAAATGCTTTGTCTGCATTGATATAATCGTGTGATTTTAACTTTTTAGCATGATAATATGATCATTTACATTTATTGACTTTTTTTTTCTTTTCTAGAGACAGGGTCTTGCCTTGTTGCCCAGACTTGTCTTGAATTCCTGTGCTCAACTAATCCTCCTGCCTTAGCTTACCAAAGAGCTGGGATTATAGGCATGAGCCACTGCACCTGGCCTTGATTGATCATACCAGCCTTACTTCCCTGAAATAAATCTTGGTTATGGTGTGTAACCCTTTTTGTATAGTGTTAAATTATATTTGCTAATATTTTGTTAAAGATTTTAATGTCTATATTTATGATGGATCTTGGTCTGTAACTTTAAAAAATATCATCTTTGTGTTTTCTTTAAATCAGGGTAATATTAACTTCATAAAATCATCGCAAATTATTTCTTTCTCTTCTATCTTTTGAAAGACACTGTTTAGAATTGCTGTTAATTCTTTAAACATTTGATAGAATTTTCTAGTGAAACCATCTAGGGCTTGGAGATATCTTTTTATCAGAACTTTTAAATATGAATTCAATATTCTTAATAGTTATAGAGGTATTCAAATAATCTATTTTATGTCAGGCGAGTTGCGGAGTCCATGTTTTTCTAGAAATCAGCTCATTTCATTGAAGTTGTCTAATTTATGTGTGTAGAGTTGCTTATAGTATTTCTTTGTTATCTTTTTGATGTCAGCACAGTCTGTAGAGATATCCACTGTTCAACTGCTGGCATTAGTAATTTATGTCTTGTCTCTCTCTTTCTTTTTTAGGATTGATGGAGGTTTGGTAATTGTATTGACTTTTTCCAAGAACCAGCTTTTTGTTTCATTGATTTTCTATTATTTTCTGTTTTAATTTTATTGGTTTTGCTCTTATGTTTATTATTCTCCTGCTTGCTTTGGGTTTCTGTTCTTCTTCAGGTTCTTATTTATTTATTTATTTATTTTACTTTAAGTTCTAGGGTACATGTGCACAATGTACAGGTTTGTTACATATGTATATATGTGCCATGTTGGTGTGCTGCACCCATTAACTCATCATTTACATTAGGTATATCTCCTAATGCTATCCCTCCCCCATCCCCCACCCCGCAAAAGGCCCCGGTGTGTGATGGCCCCAGCGTGTGATGTTCCCCACCCCGTGTCCATGTGTTCTCATTGTTCAGTTCCCACTTATGAGTAAGAACATGCAGTGTTTGGTTTTCTGTCCTTGCGATAGTTTGCTCAGAATGATGGTTTCCAGCTTCATCCATGTCCCTGCAAAGGACATGAACTCATACTTTTCTATGGCTACATAGCATTACATGGTGTATATGTGCCCCATTTTCTTAATCCAGTCTATCATTGATGGACATTTGGGTTGATTCCAAGTCTTTGCTATTGTGAATAGTGCTGCAATAAACATACGTGTGCATGTATCTTTATAGCAACATGATTTATAATCCTTTGGGTATATGCCCCGTAATGGGATTGCTGGGTCAAATGGTATTTCTAGTTCTAGATCCTTGAGGAATCGCCTCTGTCTTCCACAATGGTTGAACTAGTTTACAGTCCCACCAACAGTGTAAAAGTGTTCCAATTTCTCCACATCCTCTACAGCAACTGTTGTTTCCTGACTTTTTAATGATCGCCGTTCTAACTGGTGTGAGAAAATGTCTTCTTTTGAGAAGTGTCTGTTCATATCTTTTGCCCACTTTTTGATGGGGTTGTTTGATTTTTTCTTGTAAGTTTGTTTAAGTTCTTTGTAGATTCTGGGTATTAGCCCTTTGTCAGATGGGTAGATTGTAAAAATTTTCTCCCATTCTGTAGGTTGCCTGTTCACTCTTATGGTAGTATCTTTTGCTGTACAGAAGCTCTTTAGTTTAATTAGATCCCATTTGTCAATTTTGGCTTTTGTTGCCATTGCTTCTAGTGTTTTAGTCATGAAGTCCTTGCCCATGCCTATGTCCTGAATGGTATTGCCTAGGTTTTCTTCTAGGGTTTTTATGGTTTTAGGTCTAACATTTAAGTCTTTAATCCATCTTGAATTGATTTTTGTATGAGGTGTAAGGAAGGGATCCAGTTTCAGCTTTCTACACACAGCTAGCCAGTTCTCCCAGCGCCGTTTATTAAATAGGGAATCCTTTCCCTATTTCTTGTTTTTGTCAGGTTTGTGAAAGATCAGATGGTTTTAGATGTGTGGTATTATTTTGAAGAGCTCTATTCTGTTCCATTGGTCTATATCTCTGTTTTGGTAGTACCAGTACCATGCTGTTTTGATTACTGTAGCCTTGTAGTATAGTTTGAAGTCAGGTAGCATGATGCCTCCAGCTTTGTTGTTTTGGCTTAGGATTGTCTTAGCAATGCAGGCTCTTTTTTGGTTCCATATGAACTTTA
>NW_016821253.1:2961626-2964625 GCF_001698545.2 Rhinopithecus bieti | reverse complement strand
AACATTTTTTCCTTCATTTCAACTTTGGTGAATCTGACAATTATGTGTCTTGGAGTTGCTCTTCTCGAGGAGTATCTTTGTGATGTTCTCTGTATTTCCTGAATTTGAATGCTGGCCTGCCCTACTAGGTTGGGAAAGTTCTCCTGGATAATATCCTGAAGAGTGTTTTCCAACTTGGTTCCATTCTCCCCATCACTTTCAGGTACACCAATCAGATGTAGATTTGGTCTTTTCACATAGTCCATATTTCTTGGAGGCTTTGTTCATTTCTTTTTACTCTTTTTTTTCCTCTAAACTTCTCTTCTCGCTTCATTTCATTCATTTGATCTTCAATCACTGATACCCTTTCTTCCATTTGATTAAACCAGCCACTGAAGCTTGTGCATGCATCACATAGTTCTCATGCCATGATTTTCAGCTCCATCAGGTCATTTAAGGACTTCTCTACACTGTTTATTCTAGTTAGCCATTCACCTACTCTTTTTAACAGTTTTTAGCTTCTTTGTGATGGGTTCGAACATCCTCCTGTAGCTCAGAGAAGTTTGTTATTACCAGTCATCTGAAGCCGTCTTCTCTTGACTTGTCAAAGTCATTCTCTGTCCACTTTTGTTCCGTTGCTGGCGAGGAGCTGCGTTCCTTTGGAGGAGAAGAGGTGCTCTGATTTTTAGAATTTTCAGCTTTTCTGCTCTGGTTTCTTCCCATCTTTGTGGTTTTATTTACCTTTGGTCTTTGATGATGGTGACGTACAGATGGGGTTTTGGTGTGGGTGTCCTTTCTGTTTGTTAGTTTTGCTTCTAACAGTCAGGACCTCAGCTGCAGGTCTGTTGGAGTTTGCTGGAGGTCCACTCCAGACCCTGTTTGCCTGGCTATCACCAGCGGAGGCTGCAGAACAGCAAATGTTGCTGCCTAATCCTTCCTCTGGAAGCTGTGTCTCAGAGGGGCACCCGGCCTTATGAGGTGTCAGTCACTCCCCTACTGGGAGGTGCCTCCCAGTTAGGCTAGTCGGGGGTCAAGGACCCACTTGAAGAGGCAGTCTATCTGTTCTCAGATCTCAAACTCCATGCTGGGAGAACCACTACTCTCTTCAAAGCTGTCAGACAGGGACGTTTAAGTCCGCAGAAGTTTCTGCTGCCTTTTGTTCAGCTATGCCCTGCCCCTAGAGGTGGAGTCTACAGAGGCAGGCAGGCCTCCTTGAGTTGCAGTGGGCTCCACCCAGTTGGAGCTTCCCAGCTGCTTTGTTTATCCACTGGAGCCTCAGCAATGGTGGGCGCCCCTCCCCCAGCCTTGCTGCCACCTTGGAGTTAATCTCAGACTGCTGTGCTAGCGGTGAGCGAGGCTCCCTGGGCGTGGGACCCTCCGAGTCAGGCGCAGGATATAATCTCCTGGTGTGCCTTTTGCTAAGGCCGTTGCAAAAGCGCTGTATTACGGTGGGAGTGTCCCGATTTTCCAGGTGCTGTGCCTGACAGCTTCCCTTTGCTAGGAAAGGGAATTCCCAGACCCCTTGTGCTTCCCAGTGAGGCGATGCCCCACCCTGCTCCGTGTGCTGCACCCACTTGTCTGGCAAGCCCCAGTGAAATGAATTCTGTACCTCAGTTGGAAATGCAGAAATCACTGGTCTTCTGCATTGTTCACGCTGGGAGCTGCAGACTGGAGCTGTCCCTATTCAGTCATCTTGGCGCCCACCTCTCTTCAGGTTCTTAAAGTGAGAGCTTAGATTATAGATTTGAGACTTTCTATTTGCTAATATAAGCATTTAATACTGTAAATTTCCCTTTCAGCATTGTTTTGACTGTGTCTCACAAATTCAGTACATTGTATTTTCATTCAATGTATTTTTAAAATTTCCTGATACTTTCTCTTCAATACATGTATTATTTATAAATGTGTTATTTAGCTTCCAAGTTTTGAATATTTTCCGTTATTGATTTCCGGTTTGATTTCATTCCATTGTTGTAAGATAACAGATACTACTATGATTTCAATTTTTTAAATATCTGTTGAAATTTGTTTTATGGCACAAGGTATCGTCTAACTTGGTATATATTTCAGGGACACTTCAAGTAAATGTGTATTTTGCTGTAATTGGGTGGCATGTTCTACAGAAGTGAATTCTATCCTGTTGGTTGATTGTGTTACTGGGTTCTTCTATATCCTTGCTGATTTTCCTGTCAGTTGTTCTATACATTATTAAGAGAAAGGGGTGTTAAAGTTGGCAACTATAATTATGGATTTATTTTTTCATTTCTATCAGTTTAAGTTTCAGATATTTTGCAGCTGTTTCTGGTGCATATATATTGAGGATTGTTGTGTCTTCTTGGTGGACTGACTCTTTCATCATTATGTAATCTTCCTCGCTGTCTCTGGTAATTTTCTTTGTACTGAAGTCTACATTATCTGATACTAATACAGAAGCTCCTGTTTTCTTTTGACTAATGTTTGTGTGTTATGTATTTTTCATTCTTTTACTTTCAACCTATATAGTTGTATTTAAATTTAGCTTCTTGTAGACAGTATGAGGTTGGATCAGTTTCCTTTTCTCCCCATAGTCTTTGCCCTTTAACTGGTGTATTTTAACCATTTACATTTTAGGTAGTTATTAATATGTTAGGCCTTAAGTTTTCCATTTTGTTTTTTGTTTTCTGTTTCTCCTCTCTGTTTTGTCTGCTTACTTTTCATGCCTTATTGTTAATTACTTGAACTTTTCAAAATTCTATTTCAGTTAATCTATAATGTTTTGGGTGTATCTCCTTGCATAGCTTTTTAAAAACCGATTATTCTAAGTATTACATTATATATGCATTACATTACAGGCTACTACTGTTGACATTTTACCAATGTCACTCAAGTGAAGTGTATCATCTTTTACTTTCCCTGTTTATAATTGTCTTAAATATTTCCTTTTCACAAATTTAAAACCATATCAGGCAATAATCTAATTTTTATTTTAATCCTCTTGATAAAACTCAAGAGAAGAAAACTTGTTATACTTATTCATATTT
>NW_016821253.1:2945436-2961422 GCF_001698545.2 Rhinopithecus bieti | reverse complement strand
TTTTTTTTTTTTTTTTGCATTTTTTTCATTGTGGTTCAGTTGTTTAATTTCTATTATTATGTTTTTAAGTTCAACAATTCTTTCTATTGTCCCCTTTATTCTACTTTGGAGATCATCCATTGAGTTTTTAAAATTTCGGTTATTGTACTTTTTGGTTTTAAATTTCTGTCTAGTTCTTTATATCTTCTATCCCTGTGTTGAGACTATTTTTTCATTTGTTTCTAGTGTTTTTGCAATTGCTTATTAATATATTTTTATCATGGGGGCTTACAATTTTTGCTAGGTAATTCCAATATGTATGCCATTGTGTTTTTTGTCTGTTCATTGTCTTTTCTCATTCGGTTTGAGATGTTACTGGTATTTAGCATGACAAGTGATTTTTATTGGAACCTGAACAACCTCACTATTACAGTATAATGCTGAATATTATTTAAATATTTTTTTTCAGATTCTTTGGTGTGGAAAGAGGGTGTCGCTTCATACTGTCAAGTAGAGGTATAAGTGCAGGTTTCCCACTTGGCTTCCACTGACACCAAGGTGAGGGAACTCCCCAGTACTGCTGGGCAGAGGTGGGAGGGTTGATTTCCCAATAGGCCCTCATTGATACCTCCTCGTCTGGAAGTGGCAGGACTTCCTGGTTATTGTTCTCCACCTGGCCTCCACTGGCACCGTGGTGGTAGGATACGTTTGTTACTATGGGTGTTAGTGAATTTCCTGACTCTCCACTAGACTTCCTCTGATACCACCCCGCTGGGGGCTTGGTGCACCTTATTAAACAGCCTGGTGCAGGTGGAAGTCCATCCTTCATGCTCGGGCTTTGCTGGCTTGTGGAGAAGAGGAGAGACACGTTAGCTTTTCTGCGGTGTTTGTCTGGAATAGAGTGGTTATCGTTCAAGAGTTTTATGTCTTGCTTGGCTGCCCATTTTCTTGTCCTTTGACTACAAAGAACAGGCTTTCATTAGGAATTTAAATATATGTGCCCACTTGCTGTTTCCAAGGTTGCAGACTTCTTCAGCTCCAAGTCTTGGATTTATCAGGCAAAATGAAAACCCAGGGAACTAACCACTGTGTCAATCTTCAGGTTCTGAGGTCCCTAGTGGATCTTCCCTCTTCTCTTCACCTTGTCATACATTCCTTTTGTTTTGTTTTATAAATAATTTCCAGAGTTTCATTATACTTAGTGGGCAGAATATGAAAAAGTATGTCTACTCCATCCTCCTAGAAAAACAACTTAAGTTGATAATTTTTGGCTACCCCCCATACTAGGCTCTTTAGAAACTTTTCTTATTTAATTATCTCACTTCTCTGAGCCAGATATTCTCACATTAATTCTAAAGATGGGGAGACTGAGGCTTGGTGGAGTTGAACAACTTGTTCAAGGTAAATGGTTAAAGCTAGGCTACAAACACAGGTTAGTCTGGCTATGAAATCTCTGCTGTTTTCCCTGTATAATAAAGGGAAGTCCCTTGCTTATCATTTTCATCTGTTATGATCCCCAGCACATAGATAAACATATAGAAGGTGCCCAGTAAGTACTGGTGGAATGAGCTTTACATGGGAGCTAAGTTAATGCTTATTAGAAGAGCACCTCTGTTCCAGGGGGATTGGTAGTTATTGTTCAGCCGCCTGTCACTTCCAAACTGAGTAGCTTTCGCTTTTCTAATTTCTCTGTTTATTTCAAAAGGGCTCTGCCCAACTGAACATCACCATCTTCCATTCATCATCAATCTGGTATAATTGCAAATTCCTAGAAAAGAGAAGCTTCCTGGAAGATTTCTACTGCTCTGGAGGCAAAGCTAGAGTTGCATTACAATCACAAAATAGGATTTTTCCTATCCAGGTTGCAGTGTCTCATGCCTGTAATCCCAGCAATTTGGGATGCTGAGGTGGATGAATCACTGGAGGTCAGTAGTTCGATACCAACCTGGCCAACATGGTGAAATTCCATTTCTACTAAAAATACAAAAAATTAGCCAGGTGTGGTGGTGTGCACTTCTAGTCCCAGCTACTCAGGAGGCTGAGGCAGGAAAATTGCTTGAATCTGGGAGACGGAGGTTGGTTGCAGTGAGCCGAGATCGTAGCACTGCACTCCAACCTGGGTGACAGAGCAAGATTCTGAAGAAAAAAAAAAAAAAAAAGATTTGTCTTGCTCTGCCTACACTCATCCTAGAGACCATAAGATTTCTCTTTGATAGCTCTGTGAGGACCAGGAGAAGTGTGCCATATATCTGGTGAGTAAGGACTGCCTGGTGAGGTAGTCCTCTCAGCAAGAGTGTTGAGTCTGTGCATTGCAGGAGAGCATGAAGTCTTCTGGAGCGGGCTGTCAGGGTTCAAAGCTCAGCTCTGCTATTATCCACAGTGGGACGCTGTGTAGATTCTTAAACCTCCATGACCCCTACTTCCTATACTGTAAAGTGGGGATAATATAATGCTATATAGTAAGAGTTAAATGAGTTAATATGCATCAACTGCTTAAAATAGTACCTGCCACACTGTCTTCCACAATCGTTGAACTAGTTTACACTCCCACTAACAGTGTAAAAGCGTTCCCATTTCTCCACATCCTCTCCAGCACCTGTTGTTTCCTGGCTTTTTAATGATTGCCATTCTAATTGGTGTGAGATAGTATTTCGTTGTGGTTTTGATTTGCATTTCTCTGAAGACCAGTGACGATGAGCATTTTTTCATGTGGCTGTTGGTTGCATAAATGTCTTCTTTTGAAAAGTGTCTGTTCATATCCTTTGCCCACTTTTGATGGGGCTGTTTGATTTTTTCTTGTAAATTTGTTTAAGTTCTTTGTAGATTCTGGATATTAGCCCTTTGTCAGATGGGTAGATTGTAAAAACTTTCTCCCATTCTGTAGATTGCCTGTTCACTCTGATGGTAGTTTCCTTTGCTGTACAGAAGCTCTTTAGTTTAATTAGATCCCATTTGTCTATTTTGGCTTTTGTTGCCATTGCGTTTGGCGTTTTAGTCATGAAGTCCTTGCCCATGCCTATGTCCTAAATGGTATTGCCTAGGTTTTCTTCTAGGGTTTTTATGGTTTTAGGTCTAACATTTAAGCCTTTAATCAATCCTGCACGTTGTGCACATGTACCCTAGAACTTAAAGTATAATAAAAAAAAATAGTACCCGACACACAGAATATAATACGTATGAGCTGTTTTTATTGCTGTCAATATAATCAGTTAGGGAAGGTGTGACATCTGTCATCTGACTCCTTCTCTCCAGGGCTCCTTGGTCATCTTGCTTCTCTTGGTCACTGTCTGCTGCAAATGCTGCCATGTGTCGAGCTCCTCATGCTGAGATCAGGACCTGGGTCAAGGAGAGCTGGCTGTGCTTCTATGGCTGCCACGGCTGCTGAGCCCAGATGGAAGTCACATTGCACTCCTGGGTGAATCCTCCCTACCCATACTGCTTCTTTGTCCTGGACAAACCCGCACACCTCTGCCTATCTTTGTGGGGTGCCCTCCATCACACACTAAATCACTCTCTTCTATTTCTATTTCTAGAAAGTTTATATTTCTAGAAATCCTCCAAAATCTTCCAACCCTGACTCAGCTCCTCCTTCCAGAAGGAGGCTGAGGCTTCTGCTTCTCATACACACGTGGGGCATCCCAGAGGTGGCTGCTTCCTCTTCCCTCCTCCACATTCTTCCTGAATCCTGAGTCTTCAAGGAAGATTGCTCACTCCTCCAGGACTCCAGGGGGTGTTCAGGCCACATCAATCCAGGCTGTGTGAGTTTCCTGGAGCTGCTAAAACAAGTGATCACAATCCTGGTGGCTTAAAACCACAGTCATTTATCGTCTCGCAGTTCTGGAGGCTGGAAGTACAAAATCAAGATGTTGGCAGGGCTGGTTCCCTCTGAGAGCTGTGAGGAGAATCTGTCCCAGGCCTCTGCTTAGCTTCTGGTGGTTTCCTGGCAATCTTCAGCATCCCATGGCTTTTAGATGGATCATCCAGTTCTCTGTCCTCACATTCACATGGTGCTGCCTGTGTATGTCTGTATCCAAATTTCCTTTTTCTTGTAATGACATCAGTCATATTGGATTAAGCATCCACTCTTTTCCAGTCTGACCTCATCTTAATTTAACTAATTACACCTACAAAGACTTTATTTCCAAATACAGTCACCTTTACAGGTACCAGGGGTTAGGACTTTAACATATCTTTTTAGAGGACACAGTTAAACTTACAGTAAAGCATAACAGCAACATCTCAAACTTGGACCTCTTCTGAGTTAGAAATGTCACTCTAGGGGTAGTATGCAGAGAATTTTGGAGGGAAAACGTGTCCTGGGAACAGGTGTGTGAATTAGGATGCTGTTAAAATGGTCACAGAAAGAGATTACATTCTGAACCAGAATGAGGTTTGGGGTAGATTATTTTGTCTCTATTTAAAATTTTGTATCCAGAAATTCAAAGGCTTTTTGAAAAATGTGCTTCCCTCCTCCCCTTCAGTGCCAGGTGTCTGAGCTTCGCAAACATGGATTTTCTTGCAGCTCTTCTGTATGTTGTTGGAGGCCACGCTCATCAAACTGCCCATAGTGGGGACTGAGCAGCTGTGCATCGGGGCTGCTGAGAGCTGAGTTTGTTTATGTAAATTTTGTTTTATTTTAGTCTTTCCAACAACTGCCATGGGGCCTAATTCCCAGCCAAGGGCTAGGAGGAAGGCCTTTATTGTTTAGATGTAGGCATTTGGGATAACTTGAGAAGCAAACTCCACCATGTAATACGTGAGCCCTTCCTGGGCAGCTCTCCTCATCCAGTGCTTCATGGAGAAGCAAGACTGTTGCTGCCTTGGGAAAGGCTGCGGTCTTATTGTGAGTCAAGCACAATTTTTCCTTTTTAATTTCCACAGCTTTATTTAGCTTTAGAAACATTCCTTTCAAATATATTATGTTATTCTGGTATAATATCTTCTATGATAAAGCCATGGAAATTATAATTAATCTTTTATAATAAAGCCATGGAAATTATTCTAAGCATAGCCTACAACAAAGGAAAAACACTCAACCACAATAAAGAACCCACAGACAATTACATTCTTACAAATTCTTGTATTCTAAATACAAGCATCTTTCCAAATTTCATGTATTAAATAGATGGACACGAAGAGGATATAAATAAATATTGTTTAAGTAAGTAAAAAATATTTAAGTCTGCATATGTGTTGTAATTTAAAAGGACATTTAAGATGATTGAGAAAACACTGGTAAAAGCAGTCCTTCCTTGAGCAAATATTTATTGACACTGACAATGACCAGGAAATGGCTACAGAGATTGGGAGGGGAGCAGGGCTTGGTCTGGCCCCGAGACCTCACATGGTGAAGTGTTCCGTGATTTGTCTGCAGATGCCTGCTATAACACTGATGCCTGACCCTGCTGACTACCTGACTTCAGGGTCCCTCTTTTCCACGTGATTCCCGGAAGCTTCCCAACATCTTCAAGCCCTGACTGAGCTCCTTGGTCCAGCAGGAGGACGGGGTGCATGGCGCTGACACCGCGTGAGGCCTCTCGGGGGCAGTTGCCTCCCCTCCCCTCCTCTGCACCCTTCCTGTGTTCTTGGCGCCCATCTCCTAGGAAGACACTTTCCCTCAAGTGCTCTTGATCCCATTCTCTCCACCTGACATAAAGCGATTTTACACCAACCTGAGCAATAAACATTGTGGACCATCGCACAGCAACACCTGTGGAAGATTGCCCAGTCCACCCCAACCCCTGAGGTTCAGCCTGGCTCTTGGAGTTGAGGGGATGGTGTGGAGAGGCCGCTGGGGAGGGCAGGCCATGGCAACAATGAGAACAGGAAGGTCCAAGGTGTTCAGTGGGAAGAAACAGGACATATCAGTACTTTAACAAGGCTCAGAATCGCCCTTCCAAAATATCTCCAGGTTCATAATCTCCTGCGCTGCCCAGCAACGGCTTCCTTTCTCCATCAATCATCTCTTTGCATTTTGCATCTTTGCTCACCTCCCGCGTCCTCTCCTGTGGCCGTAATATTCATCAAGCATTCCTTACCGGGAAATGCAACAATAACAACAACAAAACCAGGAAGTGGCGACCAACTTCTCTGGGCCCTGTCTCCATCTTCAAGGCTTGAAGGGGACATTCTTTCCCTCTTACTCTTTTCAACTCAGTATTTCTTGAAAGAGTATCTGACTCCAGCAACCTCCTTTCCATTCTCATCCCCGCCGCCTCCTCCGCCTTTTGCAGCTTGGCTCTGTCCCTGTCCATTTGTGGTTGTCCTTCTCTCCTGAGCTCCCTGGAAACACGGTTGCGGCCCTGGGGTCCTGTGCCTGAGTCAGTACAGTTGTACCTGGGGAGGTTCTGCCCTCGGCTCAGGGTGCAGCACCCACAGCACGTAGAGTCCAGCTCGGGCAGATCTCTCTGCCGTGTGCTTCCTTGTACAGGGTAGGAAGTGGTTCTGGGTTTTTTATACCTACGTATTGAGGCTTGTGCCCAGGCATCCAGATCAAGTGGATTCAGGAGGAGCCACATAACCACCATGAGAGATATTGTGAGGCATTAGCACGTGCTTTCTTTCTCTGAAACTTTTCTTTCCTGTCCTCCCACTCAAGCCATTGCCTAGCCCTGAGCTCATTGCATCAGGAAGGGGTGTACAGACATGGCCTGGGTCCTCCTGGCTCTTCCCTCCCACTGTCTAAATCTAGAGTTGGATGAAGATCCTCAGAAATAGAATATTTGGGGGCACAGTCAGTGAGGAGAGAAGATTTACCCAGGCTTGGGAGATTAAATAGAAAAAAGGATGGATGAGAATTGGGTATCCCAAGAGAGAAAGAGGAAATGCTCTGTCTGCTTCCAAAACAACGCCTCTGGAGAGGGAGGGACATTGCTTCCAGAGAGGACGGCCACTGGGGCAGGGATCCAGATGGGAGATGGCCACTCCAACAGCTTCCTGTCCTCACTTCGGTCCTGGCACTGCAGAGACAGCCATGTGCAGTTATCAAGGCTGAGGAGGAAATGGCTTAGAGAGGACTAGGAGGACTGGCAGCCTGGATGCCAATAACCCGCTGCCACCCCAATGCCTTGGAATTGTGGCATGACCCAGGAAGCGTTCACTCTAAGTTGGTTGTCAGCTTGGGGTGGGAAGTGAAAGCTTTGAAACAGGACTTAATGCAGTCAAGTTGAGAATAAGAACTGTGGCATGTATTTTGTACTTGACCTTGAGAACCCAGCACTCAACGAAGAGTCATTCTCTTCTTAGGAGATGTGCTTGGACCTGTGAGGAAAGTGGCCCATCGGCAGACACACTGTCCAGGTCCAACCTTCCCGATCATCCTGGATCTCAACAATCGTGTCTGTTAATTCCAGCATGTTCCCTCCCCAGTTCATCGCCGCACGGCAGCCTGGGATGGGACCAGGAGTAGTTGGTGCTCTTGGTACAACTTCAACTACTTCTGCTTTGCTAGAGTCTGACTTGTTTAGCAACAATTGAGTGATCCCTGGGTTGTAACAGTGTTTCCCACTGTCTTGAGCACCGATGTTTACATTCCTGTTACAAGGCCAGAAATCTTTTTTTGTTTTTCCCCCAGATTTGCCACTCTATGCTGCCAAGGACCCAATCAACACTGACTTGATTCTAGGTGAGGACCGAGGACCTGGGTTATCCCTTCTCCACGTGGCTGCTGCTTCAGCAGCTCTTCCTTGAGGCACTCATCCATGCACAAGCAATGTGTGTTTTTAAAAATGAAATATTTTTTAGAAGTACAAAAATCATCGATGTTTAGGTATCCACCACTGAGATTAAGCAGGTGTTACTATTTTGATATACGTTCTTTATCTCTCTAGTTTAAAAAAATTAAACAAATAAAAAATCATAGTGTCGGGTGCGGTGGCTCACACCTATAATTCCAGCACCTCGGGAGGCTGAGGCAAGTGGATCACCTGAAGTCAGGAGTTCAAGACCAGCCTGACCAACATGGTGAAAGCCCACCTCCACTAAAAATACAGAATTAGCTGAGTGTGATGGCATGTGCCTGTCATCCCAGCTACTTGGGAGGCTGAGGCAGGATAATCACTTGAACCAGGGAGGCAGAGGTTTCAGTGAGCCAAGATCATGCCATTGCATTCCAGCCTGGGCAATGAGCAAAATTCCATCTCAAAAAAAAAATTATGGCCACAGAGATGCTATAGTGATGGATACATGCTATTATGCACAAAGAGTGAACCCTGAAGCAAACTATAGACATCAGTTAATAATCATATCAATATTGGATCATTAACTGTAAAATATGTGCCTCACTAATAGAAGATGTTAATGGGGGCTGAGTGCTCTCTCTCTCTCTCTCTCTCTTTCTCTCTCTCTCTCTCTCTCTCTGTGTGTGTGTGTGTGTGTGTGTGAAGGGGTGTATGGAATACTCTGTACTTTCTTCTCAAGTTTTCTATAAACCTGAAGTAGATCTAAAAATCAAACCTAGTAAATATATATTAGATTATTGAATATACTTACATATTATATAAATAGCTACAGCCATATTCTGTCTCCATCCTCCTCCCTCCGTCCTCCTCCCTGCTTTCCTGGAAGCACCTGCCACCTTAGAGCTGTGTGTGGCCCTACCTGTCACTCTGAGAGCACCGCCCCTCCCCTAGCTCTTCCTGTAACCCAGTCTGTGGCATGGCTGCCCTGTCCTGCCTCTCCACTGGCCAGCCTTCTTCCTTTCAAAGACCCTGTGGGCCATTGCTTGAACTCTTTGGTCAGTTTTAAATGATGAAAGCTCCTCCAGGCTCTTGTAGGCATAAGGAGAGTCTCATTTGCATAATTAGAATTCCTGTTTATGAAGGCGAATATCTAAACTTGTGATTCCATTTAGAACCCACCTACCTGGATGACCCAGGGAGACTTCTCCATCTCAGGATCCTTCACTCAATCATATCCCCAGAGATCCCTTTTCCATATCAGGTCACATTCTGAAGTCCCAGGAATTAGGACCTGACATCTCAGGACCATTATATGACCTACACACCCTCTTGCAGGTCTGCCTCTGCTGCCGTAGGTTGGGCTGTGGAGTGTGGGGTAGGGATCAGAAGGAATAGGTAGAGTCCTCCTGGACTGCATGGAGGTAATTCTGCCTTGGTGCCTTTGGGTGCTGGTAGTTCCCAATATTGACCTTCTTATTTTTATGATATTTGAATATTTCCTGCTTTCTTTGGCTCTTGCTTCCTGGGAACATCTCACAGGTGAGGCCAGACAGCACAGGGTTTCCAAGGGCTGGCTCGTGGGTGAGTCAGGTGATGGCTGTGCCTACCACTTGTTTATTTTTAAGACAGAGATAATAGTAACGCATCTCACAGGTTGCTGTGAGGATTCTGGTACATGGAACATATTTAATGTGCTGCCTGCATCACAGCACCTGTTTGGGGAGGATTGGCCATTTTTGTTGGTAGAAGCTGCAGCTTCTCTTATGGGGCAGTGCCTCCCCATCATAGCCCTCCACATCCAATGCTGCTGAAGCACCTGTCAAAGTGGACTCTTCCTAACAAGAAGCTTCCCAATTGTCTATGAACAATGTTTATTATGTTCTATCCTTTTTCTGATTTAGGATCTGATCAAGGATTGTACATTTTGTTGGCTGTCATGTGATCTTAGTCTTCTCTATTCTAGCTGTACCTGGGACTTTAACAAATGCACATGTACCTTAGAACTTAAAGTATATAAAAATGTTTCCATGCTGTTTATGTTTTTTAAGGCCCAGGCTGATTGTTTTGCAGGATGCTTTTCAATTTGCATTTGTCTAATTGTTTGCTCATGATTAGATTCATTTTTGCAGGGACTTCGACAGCCAATGCTCACCTTTCCCACTGCAGCCCAGCAGGAGGGACACACTGTTAGTTCATCCCATCACTGGGATGTTCAGCTTGGTCACTTGCTTCAGTTGGCATTTGCTGAATTTCTCCATTATAAAGGTATCTTTCTCCCTTTGTGCTTAATAAGTAACTTGTGTTGTAATTCTTCGAGACTTTGTGAATATCCTGTTCCTCCATGCTCTTTTCCCCAGTGGTTTCAGCGTTCATCACTAAATGTATTTTGAGTTATTGCTATGCTGGAGGCAAAGTAGTGATTTTTTATTTCCCTCATTTCTTTTGTTTTATCTTTAGTTAACACATGATAATTATATATATTTATGGAATATAGAGTGGCGTTTTTATACATGCATACAGTATGTCATGATCAAATCAACATAATTCACACAGACATTACCTCAAACATTTATCATTTCTTTGCATTGGGAACATTCAAAATTCTCACTTTTAGGGAGCGTAAATTAGTTCAACCATTGTGGAAGACAGTGTGGCGATTCCTCAAGGATCTAGAACTAGAAATACCATTTGACCCAGCAATCCCTTTACTGGGCATATACCCAAAAGATTGTAAATCATTCTACTAAAAGACACATGCACACATATGTTTATTGCAGCACTATTCACAATAGANGGGAGCGTAAATTAGTTCAACCATTGTGGAAGACAGTGTGGCGATTCCTCAAGGATCTAGAACTAGAAATACCATTTGACCCAGCAATCCCATTACTGGGTATATACCCAAAGGATTATAAATAATTCTACTATAAAGACACAAGCACATGTATATTTATTGCAGCACTATTCACAATAGCAAAGACTTGGAACCAACCCAAATATCCATCAATAATAGACTGGATAAAGAAAATGTGGCACATATACACCATGAATACTATGCAGCCATAAAAAAGGATGAGTTCATGTCCTTTGCAGGGACATGGATGAAGCTGGAAACCATCATTCTCAACAAACTACCACAAGAACAGAAAACCAAACACCGCATATTCTCGCTCATAAGTGAGAGTTGAACAATGAGAACACATGGACATAGGGAGGGGACCATCACAGACTGGACCTGCTGGGGGCTGGGGGGCTAGGGGAGGGATAACATTAGGAGAAACACCTAATGTAGGTGATGGGGTGATGGGTGCAGCAAACCGCCATGGAACATGTATACCTATGTAACAAAACTGCACATTCTGCACATGTACCATAAAACTTAAAATATAATTAAAAAGAAAGAAAAATTCTCACTTCTAGCTTTTTGAAAATATGCAATAAATCATTATTAACTATACTCATCCTACAGTGCTATAAAAGATTATATTGGGTTGGTGCTAATAATGGTAAAAACTACAATTACTTTTGCACTAACCTAATAACTCATTCCTCCTATCTAGATGTAACTTTGTGTTGGTTAACCAGCCTTTTCCCATCTTCCCTTCTCTTCATCCTTCCTAGCCTCTAATAAGCAGAGCTCTACTCTCTCGTAGTAGTTTCGTAATAGTTTATAATAGTTTACTTCTATGAGTGCAACTTTTTTTTTTTTTTTTTAGCTTACACATATGAGTGAGAACATGTGGTATTTATCTTTCTATGCCTGGCTTATTTTACTTAACAAAATATCCTCCAGACTCATCCTTGTTGCTGTGAATGATAGGATTTCATTCATTTTTATGGCTGACTTGTATTCCATGGTGTATATGTACAATGTTTTCTTCCTTAATATCTGTTGATGGACATTTAAGTTGATTCCACATCTTGGCTATTGTGAATAGTGCTGTAATAAACATGGGAATGCAGATATCTCTTTGATACATGGATTTCCTTTCCTTTGGAAAAGTAGCCAGTAGTGGGATAACGGGGTCATATGGTAGTACTACTTTTAGTTTTTTTTAATACTCTTTTCCATAATGTCTGTGCTAATTTCCATTCCTATGAAGACTGTATAAGAGTTCCCTTTTTCTGTGCATCCTTACCAGCATTTGTTATTTTTTGTCTTTTTGATAATAGCCTTAGTGGAGTGAGATGGTATCTCATTGTGATTGTGATTTGCATTTTCCTGATAATTAGTGATGTTGAGCATTTTTTCATATAGTTGTTGGCCATTTATATGTCTTTTTTTGAGAAATGTTTATTCAGATTCTTTGCCCATTTTAAAATCAAATTATTAGATTTTTTTTTTTGCTGTTGAGTTGCTTAAGTTATTTGCATATTCTGGAAATTAGTCCCTTCTCAGATGAATAGTTTGCAAACATTTTCCTCCATTCTGTTAGTTGTCTCTTCACTCTGTTGATTGTTTCCTTTGCTGTGCAGAAGCTTTTCATCTTAACACAGTACCATTTATCTATTAGGCTGGTGCAAAAGTAATTGCAATTCTTGCCATTTAGTTTACTTTTGCAATTTACTTTTAAATGGCAAAAACCGCAGTGACTTTTGCATCAACTTAATATTTTTGGTTTTTGTTGCCTGTGCTGTTGAAGTCTTACCCATAAAACCTTTGCCTAGACCAATGTCCTGAAGCATTTCTTCTACATTTACTTCTAGTATTTAATAGTTTGGAACTTATATTTGAGGCTTTAATCCATTCTGAGTTGATTTTTCTATGTAGTGAGAGATAGGGGTCTGGTTTTCCTCATCTTCAAATGGCTATCCAGTTTTCCCAGAACCATTTATTGAAAAGGAAATTCTTTCCCCAGTGTATGTTCTTAGCACCTTTGTTGAAGATCAGTTGGCTGTAAATATATAAATTTATTTCTGGATTCTCTACTCTGTTCCATTCATCTATGTGTCTGGTTTTATGTCAGTACCATACTGTTTTGATTAGTATAGCTTTGTAGTATATTTTGAGGTTAGGGAGTATAATTTCTCCAATTCTTTTTTCTCAGTATTGCTTTGCCTATGTATGATCTTTTGTGGTTCCATACAAATTTTAAAGTTTTCTCTATTTCTGTGAAGAATGTTATTTGTATTTTGATATGAATTGTATTGAATATGTAGATTGTTTTGGGTAGTAGGCTAATTTTAATTGATTATTTCAATTAATTCTTTTGATTCTTTCAATGCATGGGAAGGAGATGCCTTTCCAATTTTGGTGTGTCTTTAATTTTTTTCATCAGTATAGATCTTTCATTTATTTGGTTAAATTTATTCCTGAGTATTTTATTTTATTTTGTAACTATTGTAAATCGAATTGATGTCTATTTGTTTTTCAGATAGTTCATTAGTGATTTATACAAATGCTACTGTTTTTGTACATTGATTTTGTACCCTGCAACTTTACTGAATTCATTTTTCGGGTCTAGGAATTTTTTGGTGGGGTCATTAGGTCTTTCTACATATAAGATCATGTATTCTGCAAAGACAAACAATTCAACTTGCTCTTTTCCAATTTGGATGATCTTATTTTCTTTCTTTCATCTAATTGGTCTGGCAAGGGTTTCCAGTACTATGCTGACTAAGGGTGGTAAAGTGGGCATCCTTGTCTTGTTTCAATTCTCAGAGAAAAAGCTTTCAGCTTTTCTTTGTTCAGTATGATGTAAACTGTGGGTTTGTCATATATGGCTTTTATTGTGTTGAGGTATGTTCCTTCTATACCTAATTTGTTGAGAGATTTTATCATGAAGGGATGTTGAGTTTTATTAAATTCTTTTTACTGAATCTATTGAGATGATCATATGATTTTTGTTTTTCATTCTGTTGAATGATGTATCACATGTATTGATCTGTGTATGTTGAATCATCCTAGCATCACTGAAATAAATCCCACTTGGTCATGGTGTATTATGTTTTTGATGTGCTGTTAGAATTGGTTTATTAGTATTTTTTTGAGGGTTTTTGAATCTATGTTTATCGGCGATATTGCCATGTAGTTTTCCTTTTTGTTGTGTTCTTGTTTAGTTTTGGTATGCTGGCTTCATATAATGAGTTAGAAAAAAATTTCCTCCTCTTCAATTTTTTTGGAATAGTTTGAGAAGAATTGATGTTAATTCTCCTTTATACGTTTGGTAAAATTCAACAGTAAAGCCATCTAGTTCTTGGCTTTTCTTTATTGGGAAAGATTTTTTATTACTGATTCCATCTCTGCTATTATTGGTCTATTTGGATTTTCTCTTTCTTCTTGGTTCAATCTCAGTAGGTTATATCTGTTCAGGAATTTATCCATTTCCTCCAGGTTTTGCAATTTGTTGGTGTGTAGTTGTTCCTAATAATTTTTAATTATCCTTTGTATTTCTGTGGTATTAGTTTTAATGTCTCCTTTTTTTGTTTATAATTTTATTTATCTGAGTTTTCTCTGTTTTTTCTTAGTCTAGCTAATGATTTGTCTAGTTTCAAAAAGCCTTTTTTCTGTTTCATTAATCTTTGTGGGTATTTTATATCTGTTTTGTTTAGTTCTTCTCTGATCTTTATTATTTTTTTCCTTCTACTCTTTTAGGGTTTTGTTTGTTTTTGCTTTTCTAGTTTCTTGAGATGCATTGTTAGGTTATTTACTTGAAATCTTCCTACTTTTATGATGTAGGTGCTATTGTTATAAAATTCCCAATTAGTACTGCTTTTGTTTGTCTCCCAAAGGTTTTGATATGTTGCATTTTTATTTTCACTAGTTTCAAGACTTTTTTTGAATTCCTTCTTAGTTTCTTCATAGACCATTTGGTTAGTGAGGAGCACGTCAATTGACAAATACATGTCAATTTCCATGTAATTGTATAGTTTCCAAAGTTCCTCTTGTCAGTGATTTCTAATTTTATTCCATTGTGGTCTGAGAAGATAATTAATATGATTTTTATTAACAAATTATTTTGAAACTTGTTTTGTGATCTAACATATGGTCTATCCTCAAGAAGTTTCCATGGACCAATGAGAAGAATGTGTATTTTTGCAGCTGTTGGATAAAATATTCTGTAAATATCTCCTAGATCCATTATGTCCACAATGCTGTTTAAGTGCAAAGTGTCTTTGTTCATTTTCTGCCTGGATCATCTGTCCAGTGCTGAAATTGGGTGTTGATGCCCCCCAGCTCTTACTGTGTTAGTGTCTACCTCTCTTTTTAGCTCTAATAAAATAGGTTTTAAATCTCTGTGTGCTCTAGTACTGGTGAATATGTATTTACAATTTTGTATTTTCTTAGTGAATTGATACCTTTGCCATTATATAATGACCCTCTTTGTCTCTTTTAATGTTTTTTTTTAACTTAATGTATATTTTGTAAGAAATAAGTGTAGCTGCTACTGCATACATTTGGTTTCCATTTGCATGGAATACCTTTTTCTATCTTTTCACTTTCAGTCAATGTGTGTCTTTACAGGTAATGTGAGTTTCTTGTGGGCAGCATATATAGTAGGGTCTTGTTTTTATCAATTTATCCAGTATATATCTTTTAATTGGGAAATTTAAACTCTTTACACTGAGGGCTGTTATTGTTATGAGGACTTACTTCTGTCATTTTGGTAATTATTTTCTATGCGTTTTGTATACCCTTTGCTCCTTTCTTCCTCTCTTATTTTTTATCTTTTTGGTTTGATGGGGTTTTTTCTTTATAGTGATATTTTTGATTCCTTTCTCTTTCTCATTTGTGTGTCTGATTTACCAGTGAGTTTTTTACTTTCATGTGTTTTTATGATGATCTATATCCTTTTGCTTCCAGGTCTGGGGTGTTCTTAAACATTTCTTTCAGGGATGGTCTAGTGGTGATGACTTTCCTTGGTTTTTGCTTGCCTGGAAAAGACTTTGTTTCTCCTTCATTTCTGAAGGTTAGAATTGCTTGGCATAGTATTCTTGATTAACAGTTGCTTTCTTTCAGCACTTTGAATATATCATCCCATTTTCTCCTGGCATATAAAATTTCTGCTAAAAAAGTCTAATGTGACCAGGTGTGGTGGCTCATACCTGTAATCCCAGCCCTTTGGGTGGCTGAGGAAGGCAGATCACTTGAGGTCAGGAGTTTGAAGCCAGCCTGGCCAACATGATGAAACTCTTGTCTCTACTAAAAAAAAAAAAAAAAAAAAATACAAAAATTAGCCAGGCATAGTGGCATGTGCCTGTAATCTCAACTACTTGGGAGGCTGAGGCACAAGAATCACTTAAACCCAGGAGGTGGAGGTTGCAGTGAGCCCAGGTTGCACCATTGCACTCCAGCCTGGGAAACAGTGAGGCTCCATCTCAAAAAAA
>NW_016821253.1:2919995-2945314 GCF_001698545.2 Rhinopithecus bieti | reverse complement strand
TATATATATATATAGTTGGTTTGATAAGGATTCTCTTATATGTGTCTAGAAGCTTTTCTCTTGCTGGTGTTGAAGAGGACTTTTATCGGGGGGATAAATGTTTTTGGGATTCTTTGAGTTTCCTTTGTTTAGATGTCTCTATCTCTCCCAATACTTAGGAGCTATTATTTCATGAAATAGTTATTCTTTGCCTTTTCCAATCTCTTATAATTTTGGAACTCCCACATGTGAATATAAATTTACTTTGTGGTGTCTCATATATCATGTATATCATGTAGGCTTTCTTCATCCTTTAAAAATTCATCATTATTTTTTGTTGTCTGACTGGATTATTCAAAAGATAAACTATCTATCTTCAAAGTTCAGAACTTTTTACTTTTGCTTGATGTAGTCTATTATTGGAGCTCTCAACTGTATTTTGAATTTCCTTCATTAAATTCTTCAGTTCCAAGATTTATGTTTTATTATTTTATGATATCTCTTTGTTTTTGATTTTTTTTCATTTCATGAATTGTTTTCTTGATTTCTTTGTACTGCCTACCTGTGTTCTCTTCCTTCTCACTGAGTTTCCTTAAGATCATTATTCTGAATTCCTTTTCAGGCATTTCATATATTTTCTTTTCTTTGGGGTATGTTACTGGAGAATTATTGTGTTCCTTGGAGCTGTCATGTTTCCTTCCTTTTTTGTTTCTTTTGTTCTTACATTAATCTAGTGCATCTACATGGATCTAGTGTTAACAGTTGACTCATCAAGTTTTGTGGAGTAGCTTTTGTAGGGAAAGACTTTTTCTTGTAGATCTGTCTATACTGTTGGTTGGGTGGAGTGTTATGGCTTTGGTCCTGGGTGGATGCAGTGGTGTTATCTCCGTAAGATTTCTTCAGCTCTAATTAATATCAGCAGTGTCTGTGAGTTCATCAGTGTCTTAGGCTGCATTTGTTTGTGCATTTCTTTCTGTGGAGCATTTTTGCTGGGGACAGGGACATCAGGTGGGCCAGTCCTTAGGTCCCTGAATGGCACATGTAGGCTGGTGGTGGCAGCAGTGGGGTCAAAGCAGGCTGGTACTCATATTCCTGGGTGGAATGCACAGTTGTGTGGTGACCTCACTGCTAGAGAGGCAAGGTTGCTATTGGCAGCTGCAGACCCAGGAAGGTGAATCTCAGGCTCTGGGAAGCATGTATTTCGGCTTTATATTTGTCCTGGGAGCAGCCTTCCTGATGTGCTGGACCACTTATTCCCTGCAGTGTAGGGTGCTGTGCGGACTTGAGTGCCAGAGACCAAACACCAGGGTTGTATCACTGAGTTCAGCAGGTGTTGCAATGTTGTAGCCCTCTGGGTGGAGGTGAGGGAATGTCAGCTAGGCCCCAGGGATGTGGAGATGCAGGGGCTATTAACCCCCAGGGCAAGATGGACTCTGGACTCTGCTCTCAAAATGGTAACCTACTGCAGCGGTATGGGTCCTGTGGGCCTGGGAAGGGGGTGTGTCCCAGTGTGGATTCCCTTTCTGGGGCAATGCAGTAGCATGGACTCCAGACACCTTCTTATACAGGGTTCAGGGCTTTGTGAAGGCTGAGGGGCTGTCCTGTAGCCAGCACTGCAGGTGTCTGTCTTGAAGATGAGAGCTCTTTGGACCTCCTCCTTATATTTTTCCCCACAACAGGGATTTCCACTTGACCATGAGTGGATCCCAGATCCCAGCCAGCTGTGTTGCTTCCATCTCTGTGCTGTCTTCTTGAGTTTCTGTGCCTTACAAGGTCTTTGTCATTCCCTTGATGAATCCCAGTGTTCTCCTTTAGATCCTCTGTTTGACATGTGGTTACCTATTTTTTTGTTTTGGTCCTTCGTGAAGGAGGTAAGTGCTGGGTGCCTCTAACCAGCCATCTTGATGATATCTATTTTTATTATTGTTTTTTCTCATCAATAAGGTACCATTTCTTTATCCTGAAGACCTTCTCTTCAGGTAATTTTTAGTATCAGAAGAGATTAATAGATTCTTTTTAAAAATAGATTTAAATAATTACAATTCACTCTTTTATTATTTATTTTGATGTTTAAATTACTCCAAATTCAGTCAATGGACTGTCTTCAATCTACCTTCTGGGTCCTTTTTAGAAATCCAGATCATTTTTTTTGAGAACCAAATGGTGTCTTTAAAAAATTGCACTTTTCTATGTTTCTTGCTTGTATAACTGATTTTGCTATATTGACTTTGCAGCCAGTGACCTTGCTGAACTTTTCTATTAGTTCTAATATGGTGACTGGAAATTTAAGACATTTTCTCTCTTGATAATCATATGTTTATGCATAATGACAATTCAATTTTATTCTTTTCAGTTCTCTTTTCTTTTGTTATTAAGATGGCAAGAACCTTTTATATAAGGCTAATTCTATGTGATAGAAAGATGTGCAGGCACGAGCTTCTTCCTGACTTTGAAGTTTCAACATTAAATATGTTTGTCCTGGCTTATTAGTTGCTATACTTTCTCCTAGTATGGAAGGTCTCTCTCTTTCTCTGTCTCTCTCTCTCTCAATGAATAAGTTAAAAAATCACTAATGGGTTTTGAATTTTATCAATTTGTTGTGCATATGTTACGATGATTATAAGTGTTTTCTCCTTTAATATCTTAATGTGGTAAATTATAATAATATCTTCATAATGTGTAAACCATCCCTGCCTTATTGATATAAACCTTATTTGATATCTTTTAATATATTTTCATATTTAGTTTGGCAATATTTTATTTAGCCTTTTGCATTTACATGTGAGATTGGCTTATAGTTTTCCTTTCTTACATTTCTCTTTTTCCAATATCTACTTGCCTGAAATCATTTGTATTTTCATGGTTTGTGTATTCTGTTCTTGACTGTATGGAAAACGGTGTTTATACTTACCTGGATCTGTTTTGTGTGGGAGGTGGGGCAAGTAGGAGGAGTTTAAAACACACACTACATTTCCTTAGTGAATGTACCTCCATTCAAGCATCTAGGCCTTTGAGTAGCATCAGTAGCCATAACATCTACAAGCGTCCTCCAGTGTAGGTCCCAGCCATTCAGGGTCACACAACAAAGGAGGAAGAATATGGAAAATTGGGTCTGGGGGCTGGGTCACACAGTCCAGGTACACTCAGAGGCAGGGAGCCGTGCAGCCTGGAGCCCAGAGGGCTCTCTGTCTCAGTCACGTGTTCCTGCCTCAGTGTCATCATTTCTTCTCATGTTCCCTGTCACTCACAGTCTCTGCACATGCTGTGAGCAGGTATTTAGTACCAAGGAGGGAGCGGTGAGTTCTGAGACTCTAATTGGAGTGGAAAAGATGTACGGAAGGGCTTTGTCATGCTGGCTGCATTTGCTTCCCTTTAGGTCTCTACAGAGTGGGCACATCTAGCACTGTGAGGATTAATCTCCTGCCCAAGACTGTCTTCAGGGGTGCCTAAGATTTTCATTTCAACTCTTGTCAACCAGCATTTCCTTATTGTGCCCACAGAAATCTTGCTTTTTTCTGCCCCAGCCTGTATTGCGAGCTTGCTGGCACTGACAAGGGAGGGCAGTAAGCCTGACTCCTTGGGAGGCTGCAGCTCTCCCTACTGTAGGTGTGTGCGTGTGTATGTGTGCATAAGCGTGTGTAAGTGTGTGTGTGTGTAGGCATGTGTGTGCATGTAAGCATGTGAGAGAGTGGGAGTATGTGCCTGTATGGGAGTGTGTGCATGTGTAAGAATCAGTATGTGAGTGTGCAAGTATATGTGCATGTGTGCACATCTATGTGTGTATGCATATGCATATGTGTGTAGATGTGTAAGTGTGTGAGCATTCTCGCATGCATGTGAGAGGATATGTGTGCACATGTGCAACTGTGTGCATTTGTGAGTGTACACACGTGTGATATGAGTGTGTGAGTTCATTTGAGTGCATGTGAGTGTGCATTTGTTAGTGTGTGTATGGGTGAATATGCATTCGTGTGTATGTGCATTTGTAACTGCATGTGTGATATGTGAGCTTGTGTGAATTCATTTTTGTGTGTGTGCATTTGTGTGTATGTGTGAGTGTGCATTTGCAAGTATGTGTATGTGTAAGTGTGCATTTGTGAATGTGTGCACGTGTGATAGGTGAGCGTGTGTGAGTTCATTTGTGTGTATGTGTGAGTGTGCAATTGCGACTGTGCATATGGGTGAATGTGCATTTGTGAGGTTGTGTGAGTGTGTCTGTGGCTGTGGCAGGGGAGTCAGAGGCGAGCCCTGCTTGGTGAGTTCGTCCTTCACTGCACCCTCTCACAAGCTTCTGCTCCACTAACCAGGTCACCAATTGTCCTGGGAACCTGCCCTCCCTTGCCTGGTTTCTCGCCCCTGCTTCTGCTGCTCTTTGTGTCTGCAAAGTCTCTACTCTCCTCCCCCGGTTATGAGCTCAGTCTTCTTCTTTTCTTCAGGATCCAGATGAAATGCCTTGTTCTCCCTGACATAGCTCAGTCGGGGATAAACATTTCCTCCTCTTTTAAGACTTAGCACATCTGCCTTGAATTATACATGCGAGCAGCAGAGGCTCCTGTAGGATACGGATTATGACTTATTTATCTTTATATTTCCCCCAATAACTCTCTCCATCCCGGCACTTAAGATAGTGTCTGGCACAAAGAAGGTGCTCGATAATTATTTATTAAAATTCACTAATTCTTGCCTCTCCTTTTTGGTATGTGTAGTGAAAAATTTCAATTCAGGGATAAATGATACAATCTTGGTGAGAAATGGGTGCTTTCTGCCTTATGCCCGAGGCTAAAATCATCCCACATCCCTTTCATCACCCGTCTTTCTGTCTCCCTGCCTTGAGGAGGCATCCCTTACCACCCCCCACGCCCGTTCTGTGGCTCTGACATGGGCTTCTGCACCATTCCTGCCTCCTTCAGCTCTGAGTGCACACACAGGATCATCCACACACCCTGGGCAGGGTTTTATGTGATGCCTCAGAGCAGTGTTCCCAGATCCGGATGCTAAAATGACAAGAGTTGCATTTTCATGCATGTCACACCTTCTGGGAGAATTAGTGGAGGACTAGAGAAACGATTCCTAACCCCTACCATGCCTTCAATTATCCCAAAGGAGGTTGGAAGTTTTCAAAACAAGGTTAATTGCAATTCGTGGTAATCACACACATATTTAATGCTACACAACACTTTGAGGCTAAGATAAATGTTATGAAAATTGAAGTGTCAGAACTCTAGGAAGATTGGGATACAGGGCAACTGAATTATTTTTCTCTAAAAAAGAAAGAAAAAAAGGCTCCGGAAATAATATGACTTTACACATTTGAAAGTCAAATAAGCCTGTGTGCTGTGGCGAAGACCCCAGGGAATGTGGCTGCCTCTGACACCCTCCAGTGTTGAGAGCCTCGGGCAACCTTCCTGAGCGTGGGTTTCCTCTACTCTCAGGTTCTTCTCTCCGAAATCCCATGCCGCACTATTTGTTTAGATTTGCATATTATGATGGTGATATTCAGTCGCATTTGCATTTACTTGGTACCTACAGCATGCCAGGTTTCTGGAAGCACTGATGAAACGGGTAGTTTATGTGATGCCTAAAAATGTAGAGGGAACTGCCTGCTTCTTTGCTCATTTATCTCTCTTTTTTTTTTTTTTTTTGGCAGATCTTTGCTCATTTCTCTTTTTTGTTTTTTTTCTTTTTTTTGTTGGCAGAACCACTTTTCTCATCTTCTTGCCTACCAACCCCCAGGCCCCAGGTGCCCGAGAAACATCTCTCTAAACTCACAGCTGCCTTCGGTTCCCCTGTAAGCACATTGTTTGCTTCATTTCCTCATAAGGACCCCCGGAGGCATGGAGACAGCTATTGCTCCCACTTGCTAGGAGAGGAGAGTGAGGCAAAGAGGAGTTTCATGGATCCCAGCTTCCATCCCCGTCTCTGACTCAGCATGGAGAATGGTCCACACCTCCCTACAGCTACAGCTCACATTTCCTTGTGTAGCTTAAGCTGACCGGACCGTGGAACTCACACTTGATTCCATCCCTGCCTCTGCTGAATGTCCTTCTTTCTGAGGTGGATATCCTCAGGGTCCACCATCTGCAGGCCACAAAACCTTCCTACATCCTGGGCTGGAAACATCTTGCCTTCCCTGCATGCCCAGCACCATCTCTCCATTCTCCTGGGGCAGTTGGTGCTTTAGGCTTTGTATCGGAATCACTGTCATAGGTCTGTTGGCTCCCGTTCTAGATTGCCAGTTTCTTCAAGGTAAGGTGCCAGTCTAAGTGATTGTCCGAAGTGAGACCCTTTGGGAGGGAGTGAGACTGCTACTGATAAGTACTTCCGGGCAGCAGGTGGAGTCTGGGACTGTCCCAGGCAAGCCACGCTGTCTAGACGCCCAAATTAAGGGGAGGACATGGGACATGTGAGGGCACCTCTGTACTTCCTGTGGCACTTAGAACACAGCTGGGAATATTGTAATGATAACACAAGTGTTGAAAAAAGGGAAGAAGGAACACACGGCCGTTACGTGGAGAATACATTTTTATTTAACTCATGCTCTTACTGTGCATGAGGCATTGTCAGCGCCCAAAAGGGAAGGTTGCTATTGTTGCAATTATTGTTGTTTTCAGCTGTTACAGAAACACGAGATACCCGCAATCAACAGGGAGATGGCATTTTCCATAAAAAGGGGATTTTCATTTCAACATCCTGTACAGTGGAAATGAGAACTGACTGATCTCTTGATGTCCATGAGGGCACATCAGCAGACTCTCAGAGCGTAGCAACGGGGGAGCCAGAGGAATCTCTCAGCCCAAAGACCCTATTTTCTGATAAGGAAACTATAGCCTAGAGATAGGATGAGGAGCTCAGACCTCCTGACTTCCGAAAAGGTACATTTCCTGGTAAACTGTCCAATAAAAAGATAAAGGTAGTTGTAGTATCATATAATGGATTATGTTTATGGGATGTTAATGCCAATCACTCAGTGCCCTTCAGTTTGGGAAAATAACTTGAAGGAACATTGATTATAATGTTTCTTTTTGCACTTAGCATGTAGAGAAGGCTGAGAGCCAGGGAACACTACTTGAAATATAATTCATACGACTTAGCAGAAGAAATTATTCCAGCTAATTTCTGAGCCATGAAACTCTTGACTGTACTCAGATTTCCTAGAGAATGTGGAGTATGTATGTACGTGCACACGTGTGTAGGTGTTTATACATGGCCTTCACAGCAAATCAAACATTCTATGAATGCTCATGTATCTTTCCCATGTAAAGTGATTCACCTTCCGTTTCTGATCAAGACAGTCACGCCTTTGGCTGGCCTCTCCTTATGCTGCACAGACGCATTTGAAATCACTTCACCGGATCCAGCACAGCACGACAGGAGCCAGAAGTCACTGTTGAGTTATATATCAAGTGACATAAATCACTCTGACCTCTTTTGGCTTCCTATGGGGAAGAGACTCATATGACCAGAACTGACCTGCCATTTCAGGTTCTCAAGAGAACGGCCTTGAAGTGAGTGGTGCAGGGAGCCTGTCCTCTTCTTTCTTGGCTGGTTTTCACTCCACACATTCACATGCACAGGAGCCAGGTGCCCACCTTTGTCTTCCACCTCGGCCATTGCAGACCCAGGTAGGAATCCAGGTGTGTCCAGTTCTAGGGATGCCACCAGTTGGGTCATCACATTGTCCAAGTTTCCGACCTGCTTAGGGTCCTGTACTAGGGTCAGTAGGGGAACATTCAAAGATAATGGTGATGACATCTCTCCGTCGAGGAGCTTAGCGGGAGCTGGAGACAGGACATACTTTTTCTTTGAACTATAAAAGTAACACAGGAGAATTCAAGTTGAAGGTGATAGAGAGAAGCTAAATCTTAGAATGATTGTCACAATACCACGGGAAATACAAGTAGAAAACAGCAAACACATTCACGGGCAGCTACCAGACATTCATACATTCCTCATACATTTGAAGCTGGGAGGTTCAGCAAAGGAGCAGAGCCTGGCTCAGCTCTTCATGGCTCCCACTGTGCCTGCCCCCTCCCACCTCAAAGTAAAGCATGGAAAGATGACTAAATAAGATATTAGAATTTCACCACATCCTTAATTTGGAGGGACGCCAACTGGGCGGGTGAGTCGGCAGTTTGTTCCAGGACTGATGTGAATATTGGTGCAGAACCACAGAAAAATTAAAGGGGTAACAGTGGATAAATTTCGCAAATCCTCACACTGAGAAAGAATTTTGAATCCTAAGCAGAATGAATAAAGATAAATGTACCTAAGAATGCTACAGTAGGCTGGGCACAGTGGCTCATGCCTGTAATCCCAGCACTTTAGGAGGCCAAGGCGGGCAGATCACAAGGTCAGGAGATTGAGACCATCCTGGCTAACACGGTGAAATCCCATCTCTATTAAAATTCAAAAAAATTAGCCGGGCGTAGTAGTGGGTGCCTGTAGTCCCAGCTACTTGGGAGGCTGAGGCAGGAGAATGGCGTGAACCCGGGAAGTGGAGCTTACAGTGAGCCGAGATCATGCCACTGTACTCCAGCCTGGGCTAAAGAGTGAGATTCCATCTAAAAAAAAAAAAAAAAAGAATGCTACAGTAACAATATTAAGGACAAACAGAATCACGAAAGCTGAGAGACAGAGAGAGAGAGAGAGAGGGAATCCCAGATAACCTGAAAAGGAGTAACAACAATTAAAGCGACTTTCCCATTACCAACCACAGGACAGCTGATGGTGGAAGACAATGGAGTGTCTTCAGTGGTTAAGAACAGGCTTGCAATGCTGTACCACGCTGACTTTCATTCAAAGTAAGGGCAATATGAAAAGCATTTTCAGACACACTAAATGTCCTTGCTAATAAAAAAGAACAACTAAAGGATATGCTCCAGTAAGAAGAAAAGCACACCTAGAGGGGAAGAAGTGGCAGAAAGAAGCAATGGCGATTAAATACATGAGAAAAAAGAAGTTTTATGTGAGGAATGCAAGTCCTTTTCATTATCAGCCCCGCAGAGACGTTACAAGGAGGCAGCAACCAGGCCCCACTTCTTCTTCCCTTGAGCTGTGTGCCCGTCCTTTCAAAGCTGCCTGCTTTTGCTACAGGTTGCTATGAATTAACCTAATAATGCCGTGCTGGACATTATAACCCATGTCTTGTAGACTAACAGTGTGTAGCCAATCACTACTTAGTACTATTCCTGTAAGCCAATTATTCCTGACAGGAATAGTATTTGCATCAGCCCACTCCCTGTTCCCCTTTTGCCTTTAAAAGTCCATTTGGAACTGTGGCTAATCTGAGC
Source organism: Rhinopithecus bieti (assembly GCF_001698545.2). Taxonomy (NCBI): domain Eukaryota; kingdom Metazoa; phylum Chordata; class Mammalia; order Primates; family Cercopithecidae; genus Rhinopithecus; species Rhinopithecus bieti. The sequence goes on along the minus strand of NW_016821253.1, from coordinate 2,936,045 downwards.
GTAGATTCAGGCAACTTGAGTCCATGCTCTTGGGTGCAGTCCTCAAGCTTGCCCCGTATCAACCCTTTACTTTCATGTAACGTCAACCCAACAGCATTCATGTTGCCTCCACTACTTCCTATTGGATCGACATGAGTAAAATCACGTTGCTGTGAAAATGTTATAGGTATTTTTTCATAATTTGAAAGCAAGATGGATTGAAAATACATATTAGACAATAGTAATATGAAATTTGGGAGAGGGATTTTGTAGGAAAATTATGGATTTGTAAGTTTTGTTTGGTGAGAGTGTATGAAAATCGAGTAACTTTATATTTTGTTAGCAAATACAAAAAATATGGAAGTTGGAAAAAAATAAAAGTAATCACTAAAATAATAGAATGGGATATAATACTTTTAGGGAAGTGGAGGAAAATAGGGATTAAAAAGACGATGACTTACCAAACAGAAGGTAGAAAAAAGAAATACAGTATAAAAATTAAAAATAGTACATGGAGAACACAGAATAAGGTGGTAGAAATTTATCAGTAATCACAATAACTGAAAACAGATAAAACTCACTTCTTAAGAGACAGAGACTTGATACTGAAAAAATCCTGCTATATGCAATTTGTAAGGCATGCTTAAAGCACAGTTACACTTAAAGGTTACGGATAAAGTCTTAGGAAAATGCATACAGAAAAGTATCATCTAAAACAAAATTAATATAGCTATGTTATGGAATAAAGTATAATTTTAGGAAAAGTTATGCATATAATAGATGATAAAAGCAATAATCTGTCAGTAACATACTGCAGTTACAACCTTGTATGCACCTAACTTTGTAGTCTTGCAAACTACATGACATAACTCAACAGAATTACAAGTAGAAGTTGAAAAATCAGTAATCAGAGTGGGAGTGATCCCTAAGGCTCATTGATAGATGAGGGTGACAAAAAGTAAAGCTGTAGATTATTTAAATAATACAACCAATCTTGATGGTATACACACATGTGCAAATAACAAATAATGCATGTATTCATTAATAAATAGAAGATTTAAAAAATTATTCATAAGTGGGTCACAAAGGAATTCTTAATAAATCCAAGAGATTTATATAATAAAGATCATCATTGCCAACAATGGCACAATGCAATTAGAGATAAAAGGTGAAATACTATTTTGTCCCCCAAATTACACATTTGAAAATCAAGCTTATAATTATTAAAAATCATAATGGTCATATGATTACGTTTACTTGTGTGTGCACACGTGTACACGAGTGCATGTGCATAAGAACATGGGAAGGTGGTATGTGACGGATAATTAGCAACATAGAAGATGGTCATTTCAGAGTCGTGACGTTCAAGTATTTTAAAAAATATTCTTCATTATGCTTTTATTTAGTGATTGTTTTTCCATGGAGCATGGTTTATATCTATTGTAGATATTGATGTATATTGACATATATCTAGTGTTTATATTGTATTAATTTAAATTTACATCTATTATAAATAAATAGAATTTTATTGTGAAAGTAATTCAAAATAATTTATTTTAAAAAATGCAGTTGAATAAAAAAGTGAAATTCTTTGTATTGGACAATAACAAATGCCCTATGCATCTAAATAGCTAAGGAAAGTTCTTAGTTTTAAATACAAATATTCAAAAATTATTAATTATAGACTTCAATTAAAGAAAATGAACAATTGAATAATTTCAAATAAAGCACAAAGGAGAACATAACAAATATAAAAGCAAGAGGAATACAATAGAAAATAACAAATCACTAGAGATGGCTTAAAATTAGTTTTCCAAAATAAAATGTTGATTTAAATAAAAAGAGAAAATGCAGGCTAAGTGGTATTAGAAAGACATGAACACACACCGGATTGAACTGTAAATTAGATGGAAGTAAACAAGAAAGAAAGAGAGAATACAGGCATTCCTCACTTTGTGTGGCTCCCATAGGCAGGAATTCGGTAATGTGGTTGGTTAAATAGTACCTGTTCCCACAGGCACATAATAAATGCCTATGAACCTTCGCAGGATATGGTGGACAGTGGCTTTTATTTGCTTACTTGTCTGAGTCAAGGACATTTTAATTCATGTTTGGGCTCCTCTGTCCTGTTGTGAAATTTTGGAGGGTGTAGGGAGAACTGCGAGGTGACCTGAGAGAGTTTGCCCATCCAGTTGTCACTCCAGTTTGTGTGTTCACGTTTGGATATTTGATCAGCGTAAAGCTCGCGTTGATCACAGTCTCTTCCTTTCTCCATCATCCCTGTTGGTAAATCACATTGTTCACGTGCCCTCCCTCCATTGTCTTTTGAGCCTGAATTAGTGAGCATGGCTAACATCTGAAGAGGTCACGCAGTGAGCAGGGGGGAATCAGAAACCAGAACAAACCCATCTCCACATATCCTGGCAGGCAAGCTCGTGCATCCTCAAGACTGCCCTCCCGAGAGAGAACTCGCCCGTGAATCTTTTAAGGATTTCCGTCTACTATTGATTTGTGGCCTGTCAGCATCCAACCGGTTAATTTAATTTGATACAAAAACATAAGGAACTGAGAGTGAACCCAGTATGTCTGGGCAGGGAGGTGGGGCAGAACGTGGTCAGTAGCTGAGAAAACCTCACCACCTACTGGCAGGGAGAAGAGTGGAGGACGCTCACAGCATTCTTTTGGTTCTTTGGGAAGTCATGTTCACTGACAAGGTTTCGAGGGAGGAAAAACTGTTTTATTGGTCTAAAATGATGACTCGAGTTATTAATTACGTTATTAATATGTAGAAGAATCTGAATTTAAAAATCTACAACCATATTCAGGCAAAATGGTGGTCACAAATTTCTGACAGTTTATTCTCCAAATATACTTAGCCTTTTGTTTTTTTAAGTGGGTTTTGCCCCCCTGCTTTTCTTCCTCCTGCATCTCCCAAAGCTCTCGGCTGGAGCAGAAGGGCTGTTCTAATACTCCAGACTCTGTTGAGTCCAAACTCCAGAGGAAGTGTATACATTTACATCAGCAGGTAGGTGAATGTACAGCGCCTTTGATTCTTCTCTGATTTAGACCATTTATTCTTGTTACTTCACAGAGGTTTGTGTTTGTTTCAAGAACACCAATGGTAACAAAAATTCAGTTTGCCTGAAAGTGGCACCATTCCCTAGCATTGCTGTCTCTGTCCTCTTTCAAACCAGGGATGACTCTCATGACGTCAGTTCCCAAACCAGGTTGGGCTTTCATAAAGAACCTTGTGTTCTTTGAAGGAAAACACTCTCCTGATAAAAAGTGGTATCAAATTCCCATTTAAAGACATGACAATATGTTTGTGCTAATAGCAATGTTATGTGCAGACAGAGCCGTGGCTCATACACATAACGGCTTGATCCTCCAAACTATGGTTTGAGAGATTTTTTTTTTTTAATGCAGGTACTCCCTCTCTGACGGTGGCTGGTTTAGGAACTGGCAGTGTCACCTCTGACCACTGAAGTTTGAGGGCAGAGATGTTGGCATACTTCTGGGAGATTTTTGTTGCTCTTAAAACATTTCTGTTCTTAAGCTGTTTTGTGCTGTTTGAGTTTTTACAGCCTGAAATATGCAACTTAATATGTATAGATGTCATATAATTTATTCAGCATTCAGATTGTTTTAGCTTTTATTTTATTTTTTTCTCATGGACAGTTTCACATTTGATCTCTCCATATATATATATATATATATAGGCACTATATATACATAGTGTGCATACACACACATCCACACATATCTATACATAGATGTGTATGTGCCTGTCTGCATACACATGTCGGGGCTTTGAAAAAGATCTCACTAGCTGGATGTGGTGGTGGGTGCCTGTAATCCCAGCTACTCAGGAGGCTGAGGCAGGAGAATCGCTTGAACCCCGGGCAGCAGAGGTTGCAGTGAGCCGAGATCGCACCACTTTACTCCAGCCTGGATGAAAGAGCGAGACTCTGTAAAAAAAAAAAAAAAAAGAAAAAATCTCACTAGGCGAATGGGCAGGTGTGCAGTGTTGAGTTGAATGGGTGTTGCCAGATCAGTCTCCAAGGCCGTCCATCCTCTGATCAGCAAATCTGGTTGTGTGCGTTTGCCTGCACCCGTGTCAGTCCTGGAATTAGTGAAGATTTTAAAGAGATGGGTTCATCTGATGATATGCATGCCTCTTCTTTTCTTTTTGGATTTCTCGAGGGGTTAGGTGTCTTTTCATGGGATCATATCTATCAGTTGCATTTCCTCTGTCCTGAATTGTCTATTCATAGATGTTGTCCATTTTTCTTGGGTTGAATTCCACTTTTTTTTTTTTTTGAGACAGAGTCTTGCTCTGTCACCCAGGCTGGAGGGCAGTGGTGCGATCTCGGCTCCCTGCAAGCTCCGCCTCCCAGGTTCACGCCATTCTCCTGCCTCAGCCTTCCTAGTACCTGGGACTACAGGTGCCCACCACCATGCCTGGCTAATTTTTTTGTATTTTTTTAGTAGAGACGGGGTTTCACCGTGTTAGCCAGGATGGTCTCGATCTCCTGACCTCGTGATCCGCCCGCCTCGGCCTCCCAAAATGCTGGGATAACAGGCGTGAGCCTCCGCGCCCGGCCGAATTCCACCGTTAATACTTGTTTTTTCTTATTTTATAGGCATGTCTTAGAATAAATGTGTGTATAAATGAAAAAAATTACCATTCAAGAAGAAAATTAATTCTTAGCAAAAATTTTGAATTTTCTTCCATTGTGTACTGGAGGCCTACATTTCATCCATTTGAGATTCAAAACAAGTTTCTATTTAATAAAATATTATTATAAAATGCTAAACTAAAATATTAATTACAATATTTAATTTTACTGTATTATATTTTATCTCTGGGAAATATATGAGCATTGGAAGGAGTGGAGGATACTTTTAAGCTAATTGTTTTAGGTAATAGTATTTTAATTGTAAATACGATTACAGATTTTCTTTGCAGTGAACAATTTTATATCGTGAAAACTTCATTTTGGTTTTCTAGTGTGACATACCATGCATGCCCATAATTAGATTTCTCAAAACTGACACTTCTTTCTGGATCTTTATGCTTTTTAAGGGAATACCTGCTCAGAGACAATCCGAATTAATCAGTTGTGACTGACTTAAACGAAGCCTAATTGTCTTATCGCAGGTGCTTATTTGTCTAACAAACCTGAATGAGAACAGTGGCCCACAGCCCTGCACGGGATGTCTTACGCTGTGTTGCGGAGGTTGCTGTGATTGGTCATTGGGAGCCTGGACACTTGCAGCCCCGCACGGGGTGTCTTACACTGTGTCGCTGGGGTTGCTGTGATTGGTCATTCGGAGCCTGGACACCCAGCTGTCCGTGGATCCTTGGTTGGTTTTTCCTATTTGGGGAGAAAATAACTGAGAGTGTTCTTCTTGGCAGATGATGGTATTCCCAAATTTCCTTCTCAATATGCAGAATGAAATGGATTGTGAAATGGAATCCACTGGGAATTGAATTCTTTTTGTCATTTTTTTCTTCAAGAATGCACCTTGCACTCTGACAGAAAATTGTTCATTAATGCCCACAGAATGACCAATTTTCCAATGCAGTCACTCAAGGGTACTAGAGCTATAAAAAATTTCCAAAGACCTTGGCTGCCATTAATTGCTTGCTGTGGCTTTCATCAGGCTGTGCGTCCCCACAAAGGACTCCAAGTCCCTGCTCGTCACCATCTCCAGGTTGTTTGTTTTATTATTATTATTATTTTACCAAATTGTGAACAATACCTTCTGAGCACTGTGAGTCTGAGACAGAAGTTTCAGGGGATGAAATAGCCACAGCCTGGGAAGGATCCACTGTTACTTAGTATCAGAGTCGAGCCACACATGGTGGGATGTTGGATAAAATGGGAGGCAGTTTGGGGAACAGGTTGTATATTTAACTCTGTTAATTCTGAATATTAGAAAGGCAAGTGGCACCCGAGAAAGTTGAATCTAGGATCAAATCTTATGAAAGAAAGTGAGATTCACTTGAGAATAAGGGAAAGGACTGGTTGGTAACCATGATGAGAGCTCACTTAGAGGTGGCAGTGGGAAAGCCGGGGCTTTCCTCAGCTGTGACTTGCGTGGGGTCACACAGAGGCTCTGGAGGGTCAGTCATGGGGGAACCAAGCTCTGGAGAATGGATGGATTAAGGTCCAGTGACATGAAATATGACCGGGCTAGACAATTAAAATTAGGAAATTTTCCTAGCACCTGTTTCTTGGAATAGCAAAATGTTTCCTCTCCAGAACTGTGGCTCCCACTGAATGAATTGCAGTATTTCAATCCCAGGAAGACAGGATTAAAGCTGCAGACTCGAGATAAAACCTCAGCTCTGTGATATAGCCCCAGATGTGCCATTCCTGCATTCTGAACTCCACTGCCTTATCTGTAAATAAGAAAATACTACCGACCTTGCAGGACTGTTGTGAAAATTAAATAACATAAACAGATAGGAGAGTATTTTGTAAATCGGAATGGAGTAAACAATTGCACAGCAGCGACACACTCAGCCTGACTGTGGCGCTGGCATGGCTGGCTGTATTAGTCTGTTCTTGCACTGCTATAAAGAAATACCTGAAACTGGGTAATTTACAAAGAAAAGAGGTTTAACTGGTTCATGGTTCCACATGCTGTACAGAAAGTATGGCTGGGGAAGCCTCAGAAAAGTTACAATCATGGTGGAAAGAGAAGGGGAAACAGGTACGTCCTACATGGCCAGAGGAGGAGGAAGAAGTGAAGGGGGAGGTGCTTCACACTTTTAAACACGCAGACCTCGTGAGAACTCACTCGATATCATGAGAGCAGCAAGGGGGAAATCTGCCCCTATGACCCAATCACCTCCCACCAGACCCCTCTTCCAACATTGGGGATTACAATTCTAGATGAGATTTGGGTGGGGGCACGTATCCAAACCATATCACTGGCCTGGTTAGGAAAGGCATTCCCAAACATGGCAACTTTGCTCTTTTTACATTTAATGTTTACTAAAAATGATACATGTACATAGTTTGAAGAATAAAAGAACACTTTAATATCAATTAACAAAATACAACTTCAATGATATTGGCCCCACCATGCTCTTTGCCCAGTAAGGCTCCCAAGAAAAAACCATTTCCAACTTTGCCGGGAGATTTCAGATGTGGCTAAATGGTGTGACTGTGTTGCCATAATTAATTCACCAATTTCAGACGTCAGGTAAGGGCCTCTTTTGCGTATGTGTAAGGATTTAGCTCTCATTTTCCACCCCTTCTCAGTTCCCTTCCTTCCCGTTTTATTATGTCATTGTTGTAGTTAAATTTGTAATCAGTGCTTATATCATTAAACTGCATTAATATTGTTCTTTTCAGAAGCATGTCATGCACTGAGATTGCATCCTGCTTTTGTTTCGTCTTGTGTTAATGCAGTCATTTTTGCTACCATTTTTCCCAGATGTTTTATCGTATCACTTACCACGTTATTTGAATGTATAGATATTATTCTTGGTAGAACCAAGTAGTGAACCAGGATTATATTCTTTCTGTTACCTTTTTGTTTTTCCTTGGTTTAATAATTGCTCATTTTCCTCCCCGTGTTTAATTTCCTAAACAAATATCCTCACTTCTTTCCGGATGAGCTGTTGTATAATCTCCCAAGGGCATCCACCCTCTCCAGCCAGCTGTTTTCCTGAAGCCCCCAGGCGTCATTGCCGCTCTCTGTCTTTCTAGGACTTCTCTGCTCTGCTCTTCCTCCTTGAATGTGTTTCCCGGGGCTCTTTTTGATTTATTTTCTTGTTTTGCTGGATCACACCCTCCAGCAGCTTCCAAAGAAAGGGTGCATCAGAGGAAAACCTTTGGCATTCTTCTACACCTCAAAATATCTTTAATCAGCTTCCACACTTGATTATGAGCTTGGCTAGGAAGAGAATTCCTTCAGAATTTTTAAAATCAGCATTTGCTCCTAGGAAGTGTAATCTTTGAGTTTGCCTCCACCTCCCCCATTCTTTGGAATCTTGAACTTTCTTTTCTTTATCTCTAATGTTCTGAAATTTTATTAAGATGTTCAGCCTTGTAGACTTTTACCAATCCTTATATTGGGCTTCCAGCCTGCACGTTCTAGCTTATAATTTATGTTTTTATTTTAAAATATGGGAAATGTTCTTGAATTACCTTTTCCATAATAACTTCCACTTGTTTTCTCTATCTCTTTTTCCAGAAAAATTTAGGTGGGATGTTAGACCTCCTGGATTAATTGTTTGAGTCTCTAACACATTCTCACATAAATCCATATTTTTATCTTTTTATCTTACTTCATGAGAGATTTCTTAAATTTTATGTTCCAATCATTTATTAAATTTTTACATTTATGCTATCATGCTTTTAATTGCTGATCTTTTTTCTGTTCTCCAGTGTTTCTGAGCTGGATGTTTTATTGATGAAATATTTAGTCATAACACTGAATACATTAATGAAGATATTTTTGATGTTTTCTTCTGTTCTCTCTATTGTGTTTCCTTTCTTATGCTTTCTAGTTTTCTGTCTTTTGTGTCAGCGACTTTTCTTCAACTCTGGTGTGCCAATCCTATACCTAGCTATCCATCATTTGTCGTCTCCATCTACATATCCATCCATCCATCTGTGATGGTTAATTTTATGGGTCAATTTGACTGGACCATGGAAAGCCCAGCCCAGATGTCTGGTTAAACATATTTCTGGAGGTGTTTGTGAGGGTGTTTCCAGAAGAGATTCACATTTGAGTTAGTAGACTAAGTAAAGCAGATGGCCCTCCTTAACGTGGACAGACATCCTCTCATCCATTGGGAACTTAAGCAGAACAAAAAGTGGAGAAAGGGAGAATTCCCTGGCTCTCTGCCTGCCTGCCTAAGCTAGAAGATCAATCTCCTTCTGCCCTCAGTTCTTCTTCTTCCTAGCCTTTCAGACCTGGTTGCAATCAACATCATTCGTTCTCCAGTTCTCAGGCCTTCAGACTGCACCACTGACTTTCCTGGTGACAGCGTTCAGGTGATAGATCATGGGACTTCTCAGCCTCCATAATCACATAAGCCAATTTTTAAATAATTGACCACATTATATATATTATATATTAATATTATAATAAATATATTATATATGTATATATTATATAAATATTATATAATATATGATAATAATATTAATTATATATAATAATTAATATTATGATGATATATAATAGGTAATATAATTATATCAATTAACATATATTAAAAGTTATATATGTATATACAATAAATATATACCTACATAATACAGATTGAATATCCATTATCTGAAATGCTTGGTACTTGAGGTGTTTTGGATTTTTATTTTTTTAAAAAAAATTTAGAATATTAACCTATATTTACTGATTGAACATCCCAAATCTGACAATCTGAAATCCAAAATGTGCCAGTGAGCATTTCCTTTGTGTGTCATGTCAGTTTTCAAAAGGTTTTGGATTTTGGAGCCTTTTGGATTTCAGAATGATTTGGATACCCAATCCAGAAATATTTGGGATATATGTATATCCTAAATCTCTCTCTCTCACACACAAACACACATCACACATCATATATATATATATATACACACACATATATATACACACACACATATATACACACACACACACATATATATATATCCATCTGTATATCTAACTGCAGGAAACTATATGGAGTTTTATATATATATATAGTGTGTGTGTGTGTGTATAATTTTTGGTTATTGGTTCTGTTTCTCTGAAGAACGCTGACTGCTACAACATCAGTTCAACTATCTATCATCTATCTGTCTACCCAACTACCTTAACTACTGGGACGTCTATGTGTGCATTAGATGGTTGCATCACATCAAGAGCATCACTCTGGGTTGGCAATTTCATGAGGAGACTTCTCAATATCAATAGTTGGAGACTGTTCTTCCCCTGAGCCTATTGAAACGGCTGCGTTGTGTGGGGTATATACCCTGGAGTTCATTGTTTCATGCTGAGAAAGAATTCAGGACATGCACACATGTGGGTGGGTTAAGGAGTGGAAAGTTTAATAGAAGAAAGGAGAGCAGAGAGCGTCTTCTTTCAAGAGAGAACTGTCCAAAAAAGGGGGAGTTGATGGACTGCAGCAAATTTTATGGGGAGGCTGCAGAAGGTGGTGTCTGATTTACTTAGGGCTCACAGATTGGTTCGATGAGGTATGATGTTTACATAGCGCACAGGGAAGGCTGATCTCCCCACCCTAATCTTATTATGCAAATAGGCTTTCCAGTTGATTGGCACCATCTTGTCTGCTCTTTACTGTACATGTGGCTGACAAAGAGAAGGGAAGATAGAGCTGCCATCTTGAACATGGCTGGTCCCTAGTTCCTGTGGGTATTCACCTGTGCAAGCTTCCAGTTTGCTTGTCTACGTCAGCAGCTCGAGTTTACAGGCTGCTCTTTGTTAGAAAAGTATTTGGGGCTGCTTTTCATTAAAGAGAAAAGCCTTACCAAGGACTCCTATACCCTTACTATCTGCCTAAGTGATTTCTTCTTAACTCCTGTATCATTGCTAGCTTTCTCCAGAGGGAAATTGTGTGAGCACCAATCTGGGGGCCAATGTGGGGAGGTCTGGGTGTCTATCTCCAGACTGTCAGTGGTACAGTGTTCAGCCCTGCCCACCACATTCACGAAGCACCATGCATCTCCCATTCAAATTCTCCAGAAAATGAGGACCTAGGCTCCTAGCTAGGGGTATCACATTGCTATCCTAAGACAAGGCGGTGGGGCTTAGACTTCCAGCTGAGCCCCTGATTGCCACCCTGTTTGGTGTGGATGTCCTGTTAGGGTCGTGAGGCTCCCGCAGTGTGTCTAGGGAGGAGCGAGTCCCTTCCTGCTGATGTCACAGCATTTCCTTCTGTGGTTTTCTTCCTTCTGCTAAACTGCTCTTCGTGCAACCTGCCTGTCAAACATCAGTTGGAATTGCTTGTCTGTTGATTCCCCTTTTCCATTTGACTCTGAGGATTTATGCCCCTTTATTCCTTTAACTTTTTTGAGGGGAGGTCACAGGAAGGAGAAGATATAAATTTGTGTTCTCAGACCAGTAAATTTAACAGAAGTCCAAAAGATTTCGTTTTGCAGAAAGGTTGTTGAATGATTGGGTTTCAGTTGATAGAGCTTATGGGAAATTGAGGACAGAACACCTTTAGGTATAAGGTTTGGAGACTTAAGCTTTTATCTCTGCTAGAAGAGTAAATCCTGTCCTTAATCGGATACAATTGCATTAGCACTGGCCCACAGATTTAAGCAAGGAGAAACCAGCTCACTTCCAAAAGAAGTATGATCTGAGGTGAGAACTGGAATGATTTAGCCCATGTAACTGGAGCGGTTCTTTATAATTCTAATTCTGCTGCTGTGAAGAAGGTGCCTCTTCTCATGGTTGTTGCTAAAGGTAGCACATGAAAAGAGCTAGGGAAATTTTGTGTGTGCAATTGGATTTTATTTGTTTGTTTGTTTGTTTATTTATTTATTGAGATGGCGTCTCCTCTGTCACCCAGGCTGGAGTGCGGAGGCTCAATCTTGGCTCACTGCAACCCCTTCCCCCTCCCCGCTGGGTTCAAGCGATTCTCCTGCCTCAGCCTCCTGAGTAGCTGGGATTACAGGCATGCACCACCACGCCTGGCTAATTTTTGTATTTTTAGTAGAGATGGGGTTTCACCATGTTGGTGAGGCTGGTCTCGAAATCCTGACCTCAGGTGATCTGCCCACCTCGGTCTTCCAAAGTGCTAGGATTATAGGTGTGAGCCAGGCTGGGCCGGCAATTAGATTTTAAAAGTTATATTCCAGAGGAATGAATCACAGTAGATCAAATTGCAATACTGATGAAACTGCTGGTAAGATGAAGAGGTGGAAGATAGGTATAATGGCTGGTAAGCAGGGCAAGTATGTCCACCATGGTGCTCTTATTTTCTGTAGAGAGTGCTGATGAAGAAGGGCTCCTTGCTCTGTTGGAAAGTTTTGTTGTGTTGGGTGTTTTTGGAGTCACAAAGGAATGTGAGTCATGGTGAGTGAAGGGCATGTTAGGACGTGCCTGAGTAGGGAGAAAGCCTGCAATTGGAATGATGCTTACCCAAATGAGCATTAAACCAATTTGCCTTTGAGGAAATAGTGACCGATTTGGCTAGTAAGAAGTTGTTTTACATTTTCCTCTAAAGAGGGTCAAATTTGACATAGTGAAATTACCAAGCCGCTGTGATGTGAGTTCTTGTTCAGCTGTTTTGTTTCAGACTTTGGGGGTGTTTTTCTATGCTGGAAGGCGTGTGAAGGTTAAATGGGATGAATGTGTGTTCAGATTTCCCTGACGGCCTAAACACGGCCTCCAGGATCAATGTGCCGTCATAGTCCAGGTTGTGATCAGAGGAAGATTTTCTTACAACCTCGGGGCCTTGGTTGGCTACTTCTCCATCAGGGAATGTATCACCATCAAGACCAGAGTGACCTCACTGAAGGTGGGAGGAGTGAATGCATTTTTGGGAGAAGAGCAGAGCCTGGCCCTGCTGTGCAATTTCCTCAGGTACTCAGTTACTCAGCCTCTCTTGAGCCCCTGGGCTGTGAGGCCAGGCCCAGTGCTGTGAGGGGTATAGCTGTGTGAGGAATGATCTCAGTTGCTTTGCATTTGTAATAGTGAGTCATCCTAGAATTTGTGATAATATGGCAAATGTTACAATGGGAGCATGCTGCCAAATAATTGATGGAACAGGGACCAATGTTGTCCAAGACATTCCAAAGAACACGTGCACCAAGAGATGTCCCACGACCAAGGATGCCATGGTCAGGGTGATTGAGGACTTTCATGTGCATCTCCCTCTTTGCTATTTTCATTGTAAATCAGGATGAAAGACTTTGGGAAGTTCCACAGCAGAGTAACCTATTTCACTTCAACTCAGCACTTTGGACGCTGGTTTGATGATTGGTCCTTCTTCAGGAAAACATTCTTAACATCATAGGGAAGGTGGGGCGAGGCAGGATTAGGGGAATGGAAGTTCAGTAGGAGACTGGGTCCCTATTTCCCACACACGCTGAGGTGAGCCCCTGTGCTCTGGGGCTGGCATGGGCTGTGACCTCTCCCAGGCTCCATGGTTGGGTTCAGGGGTGGAGTCATGCCTGTGTGCATCCTGCTCTGCTTAGTTCTGCTGTTTCCTTCTCCCCCTTCCCATTCCATTACTGCCTTCCCTGGCCTCACTTCTCTTTTACTTTCATTCTCTTCTCCCTCCCTTCCTTTGTATTTAATCAGTAAATGAAAATGGAGATGGGTCTGGCAGGAGGTGTATCCAATGTCTTAAATAAATTTGATCTTAGAAGACAGAAAAAAAGGGGAAATCAGCATGGGATTTCCCTACTTTCTGGATTCTCAGCTTCCAATAAAAGAACCAAATAAAATTAGTCCAACCATTGTATAAGACAGTGTGGTGATTCCCCAAAGGCCTAAAAATGGAAATACCTTTCAACCTAGCAATCCCATTACTGGATATATACCCCCAAAATATAAAGAGTTCATTCATAGAGACACATGCATACGAGTGTTCATTGCAGCACTATTCACGAAAGCAAAAACATGGAATCAACCTAAATGCCCATCAATGACAGACTGGATAAAGAATATATGGCACATATACACCATGGAATACTACACAGCCATAAAAAAGAATGAAATTATGTCCCTTGTGGCAACATGGGTGGAAATTATGAAAATTTACAGATATGTGGAAATTACACAACATACATGTAAATAATCAGTGGATCAGGGAATACATCAAAAGAGAAATTAGAACATATCTTGAGATAGGCAAAAATAAAAACGCAACATACCAAAACTTATGAGACATGGCAAAAGCGGTGCTTGGAGGAAAATTTATACCTGTAAATACCTATGTTATTGATATGAAAAAGACCTCATATCAACAACCTAGTTTTCAAATTAGGACACTAAAAATAGAAGAGCAAACTAAAAGCAAAAAAGAAGGCAATAATAAAGATTAGAGAGTTAAGAAATAAAATGGAGAGTAGATAAAGTTAGTTAAACCATAGATTCAGTGCTATTTCTATGAAACTACCATTGATATTCTTCACAGAACTAGAGAAAACTATTTAAAAATTTATATAGAACTGAAAAGGAGCCAAAATAACCAAAGCAATCCTAAACAAAATAACAAAGCTAGAGACATCACACTACCCAACTTCAAACTATACTACAAGGCTACAGTAGCCAAAACAGCATGGTACTAGGACAAAAGTTGACACATAGATGAATGGAACAGAATCGAGAACCCAGAAATAAGACCGCACATCTACAACTATCTGATCTTTGACAAACCTGATGAACACAAGCAATGAGGAAAGGACTCTCTATTCAATAAATGTTATTGAGATAACTGGCTAGCCATATGCAGAAAATTGAAACTGGACCCCTTCCTTATGCCATCTACAAAAATTCTCAAGATGGATTAAAGACTTAAATGTAAAACCCAAAACTATAAAAACCCTGGAAGATAACATAGGCAATACCATTCAGGACATAGGTATGGGCAAAGATTTCATGATGAAGATGCCAAAAGCAATTGCAACAAAAGCAAAAATTGACAAATGGGATCTAATTAAACTAAAGAGCTTCTGCACAGCAAAAGAAACTATCAACAGAATAAACAGACAACCTACAGAATGGGAGAAAATGTTTGCAAACTATGCTTCTGACAAAGGTCTAATATCTAACGTCTATAAGAAACTTAAAGAAATTTACAAGAAAAAACCAAACAACACCATTAAAAAGTGGGCAAAGAACACGAACAGACACTTCGCAGAAGAAGACACACAATTGGGCAAAAATCATATGAAAAAAAGCTCAACATCACTAATTATTAGAGAAATGCCAATCAGAACCACAATGAGATGCCATCTGACATCAGTCAGAATGACTATTACTAAAAAATCAAAAAATAACAGATGCTAGCTAGGTTGTGGAGGAAAAGGAATGCTTATACACTTTTGATGGGGGTGTAAATTAGTTCAATCATCATGGAAAACAACATGGCAATTCCTCAAAGAACGAAAGACAGAAATACCATTCGACTGAGCAATGCTATTACTGGGTATATACCCAAAGGAATATAAATCATTCTGTTATAAAGACACATGCATGCCTATGTTCATTTTAGAACTATTCACAATAGCAAATACATAAAATCAACTTAAATGTCCATCAATGATAGACTGAAAAAAGAAAGTGTGGTACATACACACGATGGAATACTATGCAGCCATAAAAAAGAATGAGACCATATTTTTTTGCAGGGACATGTTTGGAGCTGGAGACCATTAACTTTAGCAAACTAATGGAGGAACAGAAAGCCAAATAATGCATGTCCTCATGTAGAAGTGGCAGCTAAATGATGAGAACACATGGACACATAGAAGGCAACAACACAGACTGGGGCGAACAGTCTCTTACTAGCTTTTGTGTGGATACATGTTTGTATTTTTCTTGGGTGTACACCTAGGAGTAGAATTATTAACTCATCTGGTAACTTTAACATTTTGAGGAAAAGCCAAACTGTGTTTCAAAATGGCTGCATAATTTTATGTTACCACCAGCGCTGCCTGAGGGCTCCACCTTCTCCACATCCTTGCTAACACTTGTTATTGCCTATCTTTTTTTGTCATAGCTATTTTAGCAAGTGTGAAGTGTGTTTCATTGTGGTTTCGATTTGTATTTTCCTCATTATTCATGATGTTGAGCACTTTTCATATGTTCATTAGTCATTGTATATCTTCTTTGGAGAAATGTCTATTCAAATCTCTGAACACTCTATCAGAGGGTGGAAGGTGGGAGAAGGGAGAGGATCAGGAAAAATAACTAATGGATACTAGGCTTAATACCTGGGTGATGAAATAATCTGTACAAGAAACCCCCTTGACACATGTTTACCTATGTAACAAAACTGCACATCCTGCATATACTCCCCTGAACTTAAAAATTAAAAAAGAAAGTCAATGAAATCAATTCTATTTTATACTCTAGCAATTAACA